>NC_050575.1:275538006-275862678 GCF_011100635.1 Trichosurus vulpecula | reverse complement strand
GACAAAAAGTAAAAACACTTTCCCCTTATGTCAAGTTCTAAGGGCCCATGGGCCTCTTGGAGCAATTATAAAGTACCCTCACAACACTCTCTCCTGTGAAAACTTGGTTCTGCTTAACCTCTCACTAGATCGACTGTGACACTTAACTTTTGAAAAGACAACACCCTCTAGAGAGGTGGGGGTGGTGGGCAAGTGAGGACAGCGAGAGATTTGACATGGTTGGTGGCCCTCTGCCTCTCCACCACTCAAGTACCCGTTTCTTTTCCTTTTCTTTATTTTCCTCTCTTTCTTTTCTTGCCTTCCTTTTTTTCCTCCTATCTTCTTCTTCCCTCCGGTTTTCTCTCTCTCTGACTCCCTTCTCTCTCCCTTTCTCTCTCCTCTCTCTCTCTCTCTCTCTCTCTCTCTGTCTCCCCATGTCCCTCTGTTTTTCAATCTTTCTGTCTCTCTGCATATTCTCTCATCCTCTACTTCTTTCCTGCGAAGACCTTTGGGATTACTGGTAGCTCCCACTTAGCTCACCTGTGACCCAATCCTCAAGAAGCCTCTGACCACCTTTCCTCCTGACATTTTAATGGTATTGAATAGGTATGGAATCAATTTCAGATCTCTTCATAGCATCTGACCCTCACAATAACTTTGTAAGGAGGGTATTGTTCTCAACACCATTTAATTCGATGAAGAAGATGAGACTAAAGGAGCATAATCTGATTAGGCCACGGCCTCATGGCCAATAAGTGGCAAAGCTAGGACTCTGATGGAGGTCTTTTGATTTCTACTCCACACAGCTAAAAGTGTGCTGGTAAATGTTTAATAACCAGCTTTCAGGAAAAAAAATGCATGCATGGCATATTTTTAAGTTTAATCTGTTATTCACATTTTTTCCCCACCACTTTCTTAAGTCTAGACAATCAATGGAACAATAAATCAAGCCCTGATTCATACTATTTGCTGATTGCTGAAAATCGAACAATTGGCTCTTTCCAGTTCGTGCCAAGGATGCTGGTTTTGTCAATGACCCTCCACTTCATTCCCCCCATTCTGGGCAAAAAAAAAAGGGATTCTCACATCATCTGACAAATAGCTTCTTGGGGTGTGTGTAGGGGACTACTTTGTTCATATGCTGTACCATGCTAAGCAGTAGAATGTTGGGCACAGAAGAGATAGCTAGGTGGCACTGTGTAAGTAACTTGGAGTCAGGAAGAACTGAGTTCAAGTCTTGACTCAATTACTTACTAGTTGGGCAAATTACTTAACCCTCGCATCTTCAGTGTCCTCACCAGGGTTGTTGTGAGGACCAAATGTGAAACTATTTGTAAAGTGCTTTGTAAACCTTAAAGCATGATATAATGCTAGCAACAATAACAAAAATTGGGGTTAATGATGGTTCCTGTACTGTTGCCCAAAGGATTGTGTGAGGCTTAATTGAAATAATGTAAATAAGGCGCTTTATGACTATCCAAGTACCGATGTAGATGTCAAGTATTATTACTGACTATCTAGGTGACCTTGTTGTCGTTGTAGTTCAATCTTCTTAACTCAGACTCTTCTTAACCCCATTTGAGTTTTTCTGTGGTTTGCCATTTCCTTCTTCAGTTTATTTTACAGATGAGGAAACTGAAGCCAACAGAGTTAAGTGACTTGCCCAGGGTCACACAGCTAGTAAGTGTCTGAGGCCACATTTGAACTCAGTTCTTCCTGACTCCAGGTCTGGCACTCTGCCCACTGGACCATCTAGCTACCCTTAGGTATGTCCTTTCATATTTCCAGGGCCTCTATTTTCTTGTCTTTAAATGGAGGGATAGGAAATCTCTAGGATCCTTTCTACTCTAAGTCTGCTCTATGAGCAAAGACTCCCATTGGCTTCTTTATCCCTCCAGGATGGGCAGGTGAGCTGGTAGAGAAGGGGTGGGCTTCGAGGAAGTGAGTTAAGTCTAGGAGGGACTTTGTTGGGAAAGGTCAGCGTATCTTCCTTAAGCTGAGTCTTTGAAGCCTGGAGGAGACACAGTCAGGACCAAGAGTGCACCAAAAGCAGGAAGGAAAGGAGGGACTGTGTCCAGGTATATTCCCTTTCTCCTCTCCTATCTTTCCTTTTTTCTCCTTTCTCCTACTCCCATCACACCCTAGAAGCCGGGGAGGGACTAGTTTTAGACAAACATATGGTAGGATTCATCACTTCCAACAGGGAGCACGGCTGAAGACTTTGTAGGTGTAGAAATGAGGTGTGCAAAGGAATGGAGGGCTGGCCCATGGACTGAACCACATGGGGAGTTACTTAAGAAGGGAGATTAGGAATACATAGAAATATCTTTAGCCTAAAGAAGGGAGGTTAGGGATATACAGAAATAGACACAATGCAGAAAAAAACCTGATTTGAAATACGTAGAGAAAAAACCTGATATAGACGTGGATTTGGGTAAAAATTATAGACAAATCTCATTCAATATTCTAGTACAAAATTAAGAAAACATTTGGGATTTAACCAACCAAGATACAAAGGATTTATATAAATACAACTATGAAATAACTCTTTACAAATTATTTTTGCAGATTTTTGTTGGTGTTCTACTACTTTATTAAAGCTATGAATTGTTAAAAAAAAGTGGATTTGGGGGTGGGGAGGGGTCCAGACCCGAAATTTCATAAATAAATTCCTGATACAGAAATGCCCTTCACCAATTGGATTGGAAACTGTCCCTAACTTTGAATCTTAGAGAGATTCCTGGGGGCACCAACAGATTAATTGGCTAGATGCCATATAGCTTAGTATGTGTCAGAACTTGAATATAGCTCTTCCTGACTCCATGGCTCACACTTTCTTCCAAAGGATACCTTGTAAGCTGGGCATTACTCTGGCTCCTACACACCAGTTTTATATATTTTTTAAAACCGGACCTGTGAGTTCATCAAGCTCTTGAATTCCCTCTAGCTGTGCAGACTTCCTTTTTTTTTTAATTTGGCAAATTAGAGTCTTAGAAAATTGCATTCAGAAGTTGGTTAAGTGCCTTGCCCTGGGTCACAATGCCATTATATGTCAGAGGTGGAAAACTCTGTCAGCATATTATAATCTGCCTTGCCATTGCTCCCCAAAGAACATGAGTTCTTACCTTCTTCCCTGGCCCTTTGCTGGCTGGACCCCAACCAATACCTGGTCTTTCTATCTCCTGACTCCAAATATTTTCACTGGCTGTCCCCCATGCCTGGGGTGCTCTTTTTCCTCATCTTTGCCTCCTGGCTTCTTTCAAGTCTCAGCTCAAACCTTACCTTTTTACAGGAAACCTGTTTTGATCCTTCTAAATTCTAGTGCCTTCTCCCTCTGTTGAATGTTTCCATTTTATGCTGTCTCTAGTTTGTTTGTACTGAAGAATTTAGTTGGATTGTGAGATATGGGAGATGCTGGCCCAGCTGGTATGTCCCATCAAGAGTATACGATCAAAGCGGAATTGCAGATAGCTTCAAAGAAATATGAATGTGAAAATCTAGAGACATCTCCATCCCTAATGTTCAAAATGGAACTAGTTGTGCCCCACCTGTGGTAGAAAACTTCCAAGCTCATACTGGACTCATCGCCACAGTCAAACATACTGTCTCTTGACCCAATATTTCGATGTCATATGGTCCTCTCTGAGAATGAGCTATGAAGGACAAAGGCAACAACAACATAATCATTTGCATGTTGGCTCCCCCATTAGATTGGGAACTCTTCGAAAGTGAGGGCAGGGGGACTGTCTTTTATTGTAGTTTATTTCTTAGTTAGTATTAATATAATATGTAATATATTATAATATATTATATATAGTTACTAGAATATAGATATATTATACTATATATTATATATATTTATAATTATTAATAACTATAATTATATATACTATAATATAGACTATAATATATATGATAATATATATATATATATATTTATATAAATAATATATTATATAAATATAATAATAATATTTCTATATTTTATTTTCAATAAATTTTTTTAATTTTTAAAATTTATTTTATTTTATTTTTTTGGGGGGGATGACTGACTGTCTTTTACCATTTTTTTTTAGCAAAGTGCCTGGCACATAGTAGGTACTTAATAAATGTTTATTGATTGATTTACTGAATGAAGTTAGACACTCCTTTATGTATCTCTCTTTTAATTAGAATGTGTCTCCCATCAAGGGCTTCCATTCTTTTAGGGGATTCAGCATGTATATAGATCAGTATATGGATAATAAATATAAAACAAGTGTGAGGTAGCTGAGAATACTGGGCACTAGCAATTGGAAAGATTAGGAAAGACTTGGTGTAGAAGGTGGTGCTTGAGCTGAGTCTTAAGGAAGAAAGAGATTTATGCAGCAGAGGTAAGAAGGGAATATATCACTCAGATGCATGGAGGATGGCTAGTGCAAGGATAGGAACATGAGAGATGGGGTGCAATGTGTGAAGAACATCAAGAAAGCTAGTTTGGCTGGATTGTAGAATACAGAAACGAGAGTCATGATAATGAGGCTGGAGAGATAGGTAGGGGCCAGTCTGTGAAAAAACAAACAGAAGAGTTTGGAACAGAAGAGCAATATGGAACCACAGGGGTTTATTGAATTGTGGAATAGCATGGACAATCCTGGGCTGGGGGGAGCTCATTTTGGCAGCTGAATGGAGGCGACTTAAACTGAGGAGACATGAGGCAAGGAAATCAATTAAGAGGTCATTACAAAAGACCAGAGGAGAGGAAACGAGGGCCTGTGCTAAGGTGGTGCCTGTGCAAGTAATGAGAAGGGATCAGAAGGGAGAAAAGTGGAGGCAGAAATGATGAGATTCGGCAACTGGTTAGATATAGGCGGTGGGGGAGAGTGAAGAGTCCAGGTTAAGCCTAAGGTCATCCAAGGGCTCTTTGATTTCATTCCTGATGTGGGAATTCCCCTCTCAGTGCTGATCACAAGCCATCTTTGATTTAGTAGATTCATCCCAGGCTAGAGGCTTGTCTGGGTTAAAGTGACTTGCCCAAGGTCATTGGTTTAGGAGGGACTATGGACCCAGATCGTCAGAGAATCATAGATTAAGAGCTAAAAGGGACCTTAGAGGCTATTGAGAACAATCTCCTTGTTTTACCAGTGACAAAACTGAGACTGAAAGAAGTTAGGCTACATGCCCAAGGTCCCATAGTTAAGTGTCCTAGGCAAGATTTGTGCTTCTATTTTCCAAGTCCATATTCTAGGTTTAGAGCTCTGTCCAGTCTAATGGAAGTTTATATTTCTGTAGTGTAACCCAGGATTATATTCAGCAAACCAGGATGCCTCTAATCTATGAAGAAACAATCTCAGAAAGATAATGTCCAACGTCACACAATTGATAAGAGACTCTGGTCTTCTGATTCTAGATGTAGTGCTCTTTCCATTGGTCACTGTCTTACCCAAGAGTTCCTTTGTTATCTATAAAGATCAGAAGGAGAAGATAGACCTTAGTCAAGGCCAGTTGGTCATGCATTTTCCTTCTTCTCCCTCCTATCCCTTCCTCTTATCTTTTTAACTTTCATGACTTCTATATCATATGCCATCTCTTTTTGTGCCCTCCCCTGTGTCATGGAGATTTAGTTGTTCTTTGGACACATGCTTCTTTTCATTTCCCCCCTCCACTGGGCTTATTTATTTAAATTAAGCTTCTGCTGATCTGTTTTTCTAACTCTTTGAAGTTATTACTGTGGACTGGGTCAAGCTTTTATATGCTTCCTTGGGAGTTTCCTTTCGGACATTAGAAGGAAATTAAACTTCCAAAAATATGTCTACAGTTTTTTTTTCTTAAAAAAAAAGTGGAGGGAAGATTATGAGTCTAATTCAGCATTGCAGGATCAAAAGCAATAGTTAAGGTGGAAAGTTCATCCTTTACCCATCACCAGATGTTGCATCCCTAAGCAGTTAATGATTTACCTCCAGCTGGACAAGTTTTGCTAAATGATTAGCAAAGTTTTCCAAGTGAACTTTAGCTTGTCCTGAGTTGGCCTTATTCATAGACTAAGACCTGTGGAGTTGAAAGGGCTATTAAGAGATCATCTTGTCTCAGTCCCTCTTTTTATAGATGACTCACTCCATTTACAGCACCCCAGTGACGTACAGTGCAGAGCCAAACTTCATCTCTGTTCTGAAGGCTTGTAAACTAGGACCCATAAACAGAGAGTTTAGGGACCCCTCCTCCCACAAAATAGCAGGAAACAGATGGCTGAGCATTCTGGGGAAAGTTGGCTGGCAGCATCCTTCCATCTTTTAAGGCCCAAGTCAAGTTCTTTCTCTTCTGTGACATCTACCCAGGATTCTCAGCACGCACTGTGTCCCTCATCGGGCACTTGTCTCAGGATCCGTATTTAAAGTTGGAAAGGATCGTAATGACAATTGAGTTCAATCTCCTCATTCTATAGATGAAAAAAGTTAAGGCTAAGAAAAAGCCATCTGGTCTAACTTCTTAATTTTACAGATGAGGAAGCTGAGGTCCAGAGCAGTATGGCCCAAATTCACATAGGTAGGTAGGTGGTAGCACTCAGATTTCAACACAGGTTCTTTGATTTCAAACCCAGTGCTTGGTCTACTATGTCATACTGTACGAATGCTTTCTGATATCTCTTGTACTGTAATTTAACTCTCTTACTGCTATTTGGTTTGTTGTATATATATGTCTTATATCCCCAACTAAATTAAATATTCTTTGAGGACAGCAACCAGCTTTGACCACTATCGTTGTGCTGGGTCCGTAGAAAGAATGCGGTAAATAGTTACTGGTTGATTAGTAGCAGAATCCAGTGCTTCAAATGCTGTCACTAGCTAGTTTGGGGAGCTGCTTCATTTCTTTGGACCTTGGTCAGCTCATCTGTAAAATGAGCCTAAAAGTGAGCCTAAAAGTTCTCCCAATTTTTAAAATTCTATGATTCTGTGTCTCAGGGTAGGAGTAGTTTATGTTATGAAAGGGGCTTACGGTTAAATATCAAGGGAGTATTTTATGTCAAAGGGTGAGAATGTTTGCCTCAGGAGGGATAGTTCAAGATAAATGTGTCACCAGCCTGTACCCTCTCTTGGGGGAAGAGTATTGTTAAAATTTTGTTCTCTCCATCACCAAGACCCATGGCATCATTATTATTTTAAAGTTTGTTATTGATAACTTTTAAAAAATATTACCTATGTTTTCCAACATGTCTTTCCTCTTTCCCTCTCCCAGAGAATCATTCCTTATGACAAAACATTAAAAAAGAGGGAGAAAAAGGTTCAGCAAAAGTAACATATCAACCAAGTTCGACATTATATGGAGTGCTCCATACCCAGTCTTCTATCTCTGCAAAGTAATGAGATAAGTACCTTGTCATTATCACTTCTTTGGGGCTAAGCTTGGTAATTATGATTTCACAGCATCCAGCTATGGTTGTTTTGTTTTTAATCTCCATTTTCCATTGTTGTAGTCATTGCATATATTATTTTTGATATGATACCTTAAAGACATTTTCTTCTATTTTTTCAAACTTTTTTTTTAGGGGAGAAGGGAAGGCAATTGGGGTTAAGTGACTTGCCCAAGGTCACACAGCTAGTAAGTATGTCAAGTGTCTGAGGCCAGATTTGAACTCAGGTCCTACTGATTCCAGGGCTAATACTCTACTCACTGTGCCACCTAGCTGCCCCTTATTTTCTAAAACTTTTGACTTTGTTTTAATATTTCTCGTTGTCTCATGAAGTCATTAACTTTTGTTTGGTCATTCGAATTTTCAAGGTATCTGTTACTTAGATAAGGTTTTATACTCTTGTGCTAGGTTGTTAATTCTCTTTCTACCAGTGCTTTCATTTCTTTTTCAATTCTTTCCTCATTCATTCTCATTTTATTTATAATTTTTAAACCTTTACTTTGTTTATTCCAAGAATTCTGATTGATCTTATGACCAAGTTTTCTTTCTTTCTCTCTCTGTCTTTGTCTCTCTATTTGAAGCTTTACTTGTGGGTGTTTTACAGTGATTCTCTTCTTTTGGATTGTTATTTTGGGCATCTCTGGCATCATGATAACTGTTCATCTTTTTTTTGTTTACTCATTCTTCCTCAGTTGAGGAAGGGCCAGATTCTGTGCACTTCTGGTAGGGCTTTCCTGGCTTTGTGTGGTCCTGGCTTGTCTTATCTGCATCTTGCCACTACATTCTCTGGGTAATTGATGATATGCTCTTCAAGAATCATGGGGTGGCTTAGGCCAGGCAATTACAGCCTTTCAGCAGGCTTTATATAGTCCATCAAAGTCTGGTTGATGTTCTCTTTGGCTTTGCAGGCTTCAGACCCCAATTTGGGTCTAGGCAACACAGTTATAGACTTGTCCTAGGGTTGAGCTCCAGTAAACAGTTGTTGGCTGAAGCCTCTGTCACCTGGCAGGAAGGCTCTGCATGTTCAGAGTGACAGTGCTTGCCTGCTTACCCCTGTTCTGAGCTCTGGTGGCTGAGTCTTCTAATTACTCTGTGATCAGAGTGACAGTATTATTGGCCTAGTTCTGTTCTGGGCCTGGGGGCTAAGTCTGAGATTCTCTCTGAGGTCAGAAAAGCAGTACCGCCATTCTACGCCCACTCCTGCTTTGAGTCTAGGGGGTGAATCTGAGATTTGCTCTGGGGTCAGAGAAATAGAGCTGTGGCTCTTTTTGAAGCCTGGTGGTTAAGTCCGTGATCCCAGTCTACCTCTGTTCCATAGTTCTTGCCCCAGTCCAGAGGTGGGGAACCTGCAGCCAAGGCCACATGTGGTCTTCTAGGTCCTTGGGTGTGACCTTTTGACTGAGTCCAAGTTTTACAGAATAAATCCTTTTATTAAGGGTATTTGTTCTGTGAAGTTTGGATTCAGTCAAAGGGCTGCTCTTGAGGACCTAGAGAGCCACATGTGGCCTTGAGGCTGAAGGTTCCCCACCCCTGCCCCAGTCAATTACTTACAAGTCAAATTTGTGATCTTGGGCTGGAAAGATGATTGACTGTCATCTCCTTAGATTTCTCTGTTGGGGTAGTTGTGGGAGGAACTTGGCTATACTATTTCCTCCTACTCAACTCTTTTCCTACTCTCCCATCTTGCATGTTGTTTTCCTGGTTCTGTTTATTTCACTTTGCATCACATCATGCTTCTCTATATTCATCATATTCATAATTTCTTACCACACAGTAATATTCCATTGCAATCATGTGCTGTGACTTGTTGAACTATTCCCTAGTTAGGGGATGTCTGCTTTGTTTCCAGTTCTTTTGCCACTACAAAAAGGTATGCTATGAATATTTTAGTATCTACCTGACCTCTCTTTTTGTCATCATTCTCCTTAGAATATGTACTACGCTAAGATATTACAGCAAATATTTGGTTGTTGAATGGGTTACCTTATCATAAATTAATCAGATGAATTGTTTATGAGTTTACTGTCATCTCTATCCCCTATCCTAACCAAGTGAGAAGACCTTTGCTGGGTTCTTATCACAGATAGGAGCACAGATCTGTGTGGCCTACTGTGGATGGGCTCCTAAGAGGGGAATACCATCGTAAATCTATTTTTGAGCAGCCTTGGCCTGTAGGAGATCTGCTGAACTGGAAATCATGGAGGCATTTGGGAGGACTAAAAATTGAGGAAATTTTGTAATTTTGTTGAGTATTTTACAGAATCTTAGTGTTTGCAGGGACCTCCAAGTCCATCTAGTCTAACTCACATTTGAGCAGGAATCTCATTTTGACCATCCAAGCAGAGATCATCAAGCCTCTTCTTGATGAGGAAATTCTACCTCTTAAGGCCACCCATGCCACTTGTGGATAGCTCTAAGTGGATTCCAGAGAGTGCAACTCTATCAACGGGTAGAAGTTATAGGCAAAGAGATTTCCACTAAATATAAGGAAGAGCTTCCTGATAGAGCTTTCTAACAAAAAATGGACTAACTTGAGGTAATTACTAGAGATGCTTAAGCAGAGATTCATGAGCATTTTGAGGGGTTACTTGGGGAGTGGTAATTCTGCTGATTAAATTATAAAAACATGATGGTAGTTGACTCCAAACTTATACTCCTTCCATCCTTGAGATCCTTGAGGGCAGAAAGCTATTTCTTTAGCACTTGTCCACAGTTGACAGTAATAGTAATAATAGCTAACATTTATATAGTGCCTACTATGTGCCAGGCACTGGGCTAAGCACTTTACCTATTTGATTCTCACAACAACCCTAGAAGGTGGGTGCTAATATTATGTAGCACAAATTTTGCACATACCAAATGATGAGTAGAGAAGGGACACAGCACTGATGTGCTCCAGATGAGGGTTTGTCTCTCCTGCTCCTCATGAAAGTATCAAAACACATTGATTGTAATTCACAAAATTCTTAATTCTTCAATTTTAATTCTTAGAAGAAGAGTTGCCCACTAGAGAGTTTGAGTCTTAGCTATAATATGTGTGACTTGCTTTATCATAAAACAAATACTAATGAACCAAGAAGAATGGAATTTTCTGATATTAAAAATATATCCTTTGTTGGTACAGTTGTGAATTGGTCCAACTATTCTAGAGAACATTTGGAACTTTGCCCAAAAGGCTATAAAACTGTGCATACCCTTTGATCCAGTAATACCGCAGCTGGGTCTATATCCCAGATACATTGATAAAAAAGGGAAAAGGACATATTTGTACAAAAATATTTTCAAGCAACTTTTTTTTTGGTGGCTAAGAATTGGAAATTGAAGGGATATCCATCAATTGGGGAATGGCTAAACAAGTTGTGGTATATGAATGCAATGGAATACTATTGTGCATAAGAAATGACCAGCAGGATGATTTCAGAAAAACCTGGAAAGACTTATATGAACTGTTGCAAAGTGAACTGAACAGAACCAGGAGAATGGTATACACAGTAACAGCAATATTGTTAGATGAAGAATTGTGAATGACTTAGCTATTCTCAACAACACAATGATCCAAGATAATCCCAAAGGATTAATGATGAAGTAAACTATCTGCCTCCAGAGAATCCAGACTGAAGCAGGCTATTTTTCACTTTCTTTCTTTCATTCTTTTTCTTTTATTCAGATCTTCTTATACAAAATGACTGATAAGGAAATGTTTTACATGATTGCACATGCATAACCTATATCTGATTGCTTACCATCTCTGGGAGGGGGGTGGAGGGAGGGATAGAATTTGAAACTAAAAACTTAAAAAAATCCAAATGTTACAAATTATTTTTAACATGTAATTAACATAATTTTATCAAATCATTTTAATATGTGATTAGGGGGAAAATAAAATATATTTTTAAAAAATGTGTTATGTTAAAAAGCATCCCTTATCATCCCTTCCCCTATTGCTGGGTCCTGGGCCATCTTCTTCCTTGCCTAGCCCTAGTTCTAGCTGTGGGGCACAGTAGTTGCCTGCTAGGATTCTTGACTTCTCTGGCTCCCCTTTGGCTGGCATCTGGTATCCCCTTTCTCCTTGCTTGTTCAACTCAGCCACGAAGGGCCCACATGAAAAGAAACTGAGCTTTAGGAAATCTATGAGATCAGATGGGAATTAGCAACGGACAATTAGGGAGGAGTGCTCTTGCGAGAAATCCAAGGCGGTGATTCTAACCCAGCACTTAGCTATTTTTGAGCTTGGGAAAAGCATCGGGGAAAAGAGCTGGGCCAAGAGGGATAAGCGTTTAGTTTCTCCTTGAGTCTCTAAATGACCATCTCGAAGGCTGCAATTTCTAGTCTGGGAGGACTGGTCTTTAATTGATGGCACCATGGAACAGCTGAGGGGAAGAAAGAGAAGGCTAAGAAAAGGGAGGCAGATAGGAGTGAGAGGAAGAATGCTTACGGGCCTGCCGGCACCTCCACACTTACAGATGGAGATGTTGATTCAAAGTTCCCTTTCCTCTGTTCTTTTTCCTCACTGCCAGATTCCTCTCCACTGCCCCAGTGCTTCAGATCCCAGAGCCTTTCCCTATGAAGCCTGCTGAGAAGAAGGTGGTTGCTAAGTAATTTACATCTTACTATGAATGAAGGTTGAAGTCTTAACGTTCCCAAGGGTTGGTTTCGTGTGTGTGTGTGTGTGTGTGTGTGTGTGATTTTTAACTCCTATTGCTTACTGTGAAGTGAAGGACTTTGACCTCTACAAAAGGAATTTTTGATTTCAACTAGAAAAACCTAAAAGTTTTTATTTGGAGGGGGTGGGGTCTTCCCACTGCCCTTGAAATCATGCCTCATAAGCAGTGTCTGCCTTGTAGAAAGCCAAGTGTTAATTCCTAAGCTCCAAATTCCCAGTTGTTCAGTTGTGTTCTTCTTCATTGACCCCACTTGGGGTTTTCTTGCTGTTATTCCCTTCTCTAGATCATTTTACCGAGGAGGAAACTGAGGTAAACAGGGTTAAGTGACTTGCCCAGGGTCACAATGCTAGTAAGCATCTGAAGCCAGATTTGAACTCAGGAAGATGAGTCTTCCTGACTCCAGGCCCTTTGTTCTATCTACTTTGCCATCTGGCTGCCTCAAACTCCCACTATCCATGTGCAATGCACTGGAAAACTTGGAGTCAGAGGACCTGAGTTCAAATTCTAGCTGTTACTTATTAGCTGTATAACCAGGGCCAAGCCACTTTCCCGCTTTAGTTTTCAGTTTTCTTATCTGTGAAATGGGGAAAATAATAGCACGTACCTCCCAGGGATTGTTGTGAGAATCCAATGAGACAATATTGGTAAAGGGTTTTGCAAACCTTCAAGTGCTAGATAAATGACAACTGTTATTGGTACTGTTTCTGTGATTATGGGGAGCTAGGTAGCTGGCCACATGGATAGAGTGCCAGGCCTGGAGTCAGAAGACTCATCTTCATGAGTTCAAGTCTGGCCTCAGACGTTTACTAGCTTTGTGACCCTGGGCACATTTACTAGCTTTGTAAACCTCTTCGCCTCAGTTTCCTCACCTGTAAAATGAGCTGGCAAAGGAAATGGCAAACCAGTCCAGTATCTTTGCCAAGAAAACCCTAAATGGGGTCACAAAGAGTCAGACATGACGGAAATGACTGAACAACAACAAAAATGTTGGTTAAAAGGCTTGCTAAAGAATTGCTGGAATGAGTAAAGTCAAATCTGGAGTTTATGGTGGTTAAATTTACCTAGAAATGAAGACAGAGTAGAATAGTGGAGTTCAAGGCTAGGAGTCAGGAAGATATGAGTTCTAATCTCACCTCAGACACTTCTGGGCTGTGTTATCCTTAATTTCTCTGATCATCAGGCAACTCCCTAGGAGTACCTATTAAATCATAGGCTGGTAGGACCTCTGACCCTCCTATGCTCTCTCTCCCTATTACCCAACATAGGGCATTCCCACACTGGGAGTTTCCCACTATAACTTTTTTTATTAAGAGAAGAAGAGTCCTTGTTGCCTCTAGGATTGAATACAAAGTCCTGTGGCATTCAAAGCCCTTCACAACTGAGCCCCTTCCTTGCTTTCTAGTTTACCTTACTCGCTAACACATAATCTGACACAGAATGTGTCCTCAATGTTCCACAGGCGAGACACTCCATCTCTTGCTCAGCTCCAGTATCTACAATGCTCTCCTTTCTCATCTTTGTCTCCTGGCTTCCCTGGCTTTAAGTCCCACTAAAATTTTCTACAGGAAGGTTTTCTCAACTCTTAATTCTGGTGCCTTTTTTCTTTTAATGATTTCCTGGTTATCCTTCATATAGCTTGTTTGTGTGTGTGTGTATATATGTGTGTATATATATATATATATATATATATATATATATATATATATATATAATGTTTGCTTGCTGTTTCCCTCCTTAGATTGTGAACTCCTTGAGGCCAGGGGCTGCTTTTGCCTCTTTCTATATCCCCATGGCTTAGCAGGATGCCTAGCACATAGTAGGTGCTTAATAAATGTTTATTGATTGATTGGCTATTAACTATGTCTGAGAAGCACACAACTCCTCTGCCCTGACCTTCTCCTACCCCTCCCTGGGGTAGAGAAAATCTGGCCACTGAATTTGTGAAGAAAATGAGGAATGTAGGAGACATGACCCCAACTTCTCCCAGAAACTAAGGGTCTTCTTTTTAATAGTTATTTACATGTCTCTCCCCCTTGGAATGTACACTCATTGAGGGCAGGGGCTGCTTTTCTCTTTCTTTGTATCCCCAGCACTCAGCACAGTGTTTGGCACATAATAAGCACTTAATAAATGCTTGTTAACTGACTAATACCAACAGTCTTGTGGTGTATGATTATGTGATTGTGAGAAACAGAACACAGCTGTCTCCAAAGACTTAAAAATGAATATTGCCCAGAGGGCAACAGTGGATGTATGGTGGGTATGAGCAGGTGAGGATTATCATAGAAATCAGGTGTAAGAGGTGTCATCAGGAGAATGGATGATAGGAAAAAAGTAATGGGTCACCTAGCAAAGGGAAAGGATGACAGATGGACAGTCCAAGTACTTTCTTCTAGCATTCTCATGATGCCAGGAGAAAGTGAGGAAGGCCTCTAACAACTCCCTGTAGATTCCTCATGGTAGACCTTGGTCAAGAGTTGCAGAGGTTGAATTGGCATGAATGGGATGGGATCCAAAATGGTGGAGGGAACTGCCAAGCTGATGAGATCACAGATCCATTTGAGTTGATTTTAGTATTGAAGGAAATCCCTTTAGATCAGTGGTTAGTAACCTCAGGTCCATGATAGATTTCAGTGAATAAGCTTGAATGGGAAAAAAGTTACATTTTTATGTGACCTCTAACTGAAATTTAGCATTTCCTTCAATTACGTATTTAAAACAACAACATTGTTCTGAGCCTTCTCAGAAGGTCCATAGGCATCAACACTCTGCCGAAGGGGCCTTCAGGATGCAAAAAAGTTAAGAACTCATAATCTAGTTTATTTTTTTCACCAAAATAGGAATCTTATTGTTACACCCACATGTACAAAAATATTTATAGCAGCTCTCTTTGTGGTGGCCAAGAACTTGAAATTGAGAGGATGCCCATCAATTGGGGAATGGCTGAACAAGTTGTGGTATATGAATGTAATGGAATACTGTTGTACTATAAGAAATGATGAATAGGCAGACTTCAGAAAAACCTGGAAAGACTTATATGAACTGATGTTGAGTGAAGTGAGCAGAACCAAGAGAACACTGTATACAGTAACAGCCACAGTGTATGATGACTGATTTTGATAGACTTAGCCCTCCTCAGCAGTGCAAGAACCTAAAACAATTCCAAAGGACGCATGATGGAAAATTGCCATCCACATCCAGAGAAAGAACTCTGGAGTCTGAATGCAGAGTGAAGCAGACTATTTTCTTTTTTGTTTTGTTTTTTCTTTCTCATGGTTCCTCCCATTCATTATAATTCTTCCATACAGCATGACTAATGTGAAAATATGTTTAACAGGAATGTATATGTAGGGCCTATATCAGATTTCAGGCTGTCTTGGGGAAGGAGGGGGGAAAATTTAAAACCTATGGAAGTAAATGCTTAAAACTAAAAATAAATAAATTAGCTTAAAAAGAGAATCTTTTTGTTACATCTGTAAAAGAATTCCTTCACATGTCAGTCATTTCTGAGAACCCTGGCTCTTTGCCGAGTCTATACCTGGAAGAAGAAAAGGAAAAAAACAACAGAAACATGCCATTCTTCTCACCTTTCATACTGGCCCTGACCTTCTGTCTTGCTAAGGTGGACTCTGGTGGCATCCACAAGGCTAAGATCTCTTTGCCAAGGCAGAAGAAGGCCCTAAAAGTGAGTGGCGGGGATTAAGACAGAGATTTAGGAGGATGGGGGCAGGGTGGGATTTTTAATGCCTGGGCTAGTTACAGGTTGCCTCCCAAGCATTTCTAGACCCTCCCATTACTGTGACTCAAGAGCCTCACTGAGCTCTTTTCTAGTCTCATGTCTTCAGCATTGCCTTCTAGGTCCTGGGAACATCTCAGGGGCTTGGGCAATGAGGCTGATATCACTCTTGGACTTCTGGGAAGTAACCTTGGTTCCAGAACAGCTGGCATTTGGCAATGAGGATGGGGTGACAGGATGAGATTGGGGCTGTTCCTTATGGATCATTAGGTGGTGTTTGTAATTCTTTTTTCACCTTTCATCAGAGGATTTCCAAGTGTTTAATCAGCCACCAGGAACAGCCTTCCTCACATTAAGAGATGGAGAAGTTGAGGCCAGAGTGTTTGGGTGGGTACAATGCCTGTCCTGGGCTATCACTTACCCATCTTGGCCTTTGGGCAATAGCTCTACTTGGCAGCAGACTTTCCTGTTGCCCCTGGAGATTCCCTCAGTCACAGCCCAGCTACTTCTCCTTCTGCTGAAGGCAGACTTATGAAAATGCAGCTGGGCTTTTACTTCCAACATATTGTTTGATAATTGGATTTGTCTTTTCCTACTGTGTTCAGGAGGGGAAAATTCGATGGTAGGATGTCAGTGTGAAATAGAATGAAGAAAAAATTCTCTGAGAGAGCAGATCAGTTAGAACCAGTCAGGTTGCTGGATCTGGAGGCGAGAGTGGCAGAGGAATCCATGGCAGCCTCCAGGGACACAGGACCCACAGGGATCCTTCCTGGGATGGGATAGATGGGAACGGTATCAGAGTTCTGGGAAATTTTTTTTTTTTTGCTCTTAACAACTCTCTTTTGCTCTTAACAACATTCACTGGAAATGCATCTCACAGAGCTCCTTCTTTCCTCTGGAATTTATTCTTCCTGGCATTGGCCAGTGTGGGGCTGATGGACAATAAGAGAATAAGCTAACAGGGTTACAGATGGTCATGGAGACCAGAGCTGAAACTACAGTGGGGTGATGAGAGCTTTTCCTCAGGCTGCTGAAATTTGGAGGGGCTAATGATACATGTACCGTTTTCAGCAGTGTTCTGTAGTCCAGATCTAACAAAGACCAGTCCATTTCTTAAGATTCAGGATTGGAATGCAATTAGAATGAACTTGCAGACCATTTCTCGTCCAATAAAAGGGAGATTTAATAAGGATACAATGCTGATTCAGGGGGATACAGCTCTTCTTCCTCTGCATTTGTCATGGAGGCAAGTCAATGCTAGAAAGATGTGTTGATTTTCACTGTTTTAAGGATTCCATTAAGCCTGAGGAGTGCAACTCCATCCTCATAATCTAGCCCTTTTTTATACCCTAGGTGACCAGGAATCCATGTCAATATCTGGAATCCCAGTCCCTCAATCCAATCAAGGTTCAAGGATGGTTTCCTTCAAAGCAAAACTAACCCAGTCTGCAGGAAACAAATGCTACTCTTTCAGGCAGGTAAAAACAACCACCTAACACGGGTGGGGAACCTGAGGCCTCAAGGCCATGTGTGACCCTCTAGGTCCTCACGTGCGGCCCTTTCACCGAATACAAACATCACATCTGCGAAAGTCAAAGGGCCGCACTTGAGGACCTAGTGTGGCCTCGAAGCCACAGGTTCCCCACCCGTGAAGTGTCTAGTTAGCAACAATAGCTAAAATGAGTTCTGCAGCTTAGCCTCACTCTGCTCCCTCTCTAGCAGAGTCCTAAGGTTGTCCCAGTGAGTTTTTCTCTACCTCCCCTCTATGGTGCCATATTTGAGGGAGCAGTATTCTAAGGTCTGGCTTCCCACAACAACTTCATTTGTCTTTAAAAGTTGGTAACACTGAGTAGTAAATAGAGTCCTGAACTTGGAATGAGGAAGACCTGAGTTCAAATCCTGCTGTACACATTTACAGACAGTATGATCTTTGACAAGTCACTTAACTTCCCTTAGTCTCAGTTTTCAATTCTGCAAAATGGGAATAATTATGCACCAACCATCCAGGATTACTGTGAGAATCAAATGAGATAATTGATGTAAATTGCTTTGTGATCCTTAAAGTGCTATGCAAATGCCATTATTATTACTAGTATATGTTAGGAGTGACTAAGCTTAGAAAAAATCTCCAGCCATCCAATTAAGACAGAGCCTTCTAGAATTCATTTCCATTAATGTTTTCTTAAGATGTATTTATGTTCTATGGAGTGCTACATTTATTTCTCAGTAAAATATGAGTTACCCAAGATTGCTAGGAAAGGCATGAAGAGGGCAAGGGTGAGGGCAAACAATTCAACTCAGCATACGTTTATTGAGTGCCTAGCACTGGGCATGATAGGAATAGGAAGATAATAAGGGATCACCCTTGTTTTCAAGAAAAACACAATTTAGTTGGGAATACAAGACCAACACACACAAACAATTAGGGGATAATGCAATCCATTATAATTAAATGCAGGTTTTGTGCTGGGAAAGAATGGCCCTGGCATCATGGTCCATCTCTATCTGCTCTAGCTTCACCAGGGTCTGGTCGGCTGTTAATGCCGTACCACCCACTAAGGGTTTGTTAATGCCCTTATTTGTTTTTGATCAAGGACCTGAAAAAAAAAAATCTTTTCTCCTTAGTTCAGCTGAATCGAGTTTAGACTATTTTCTACAACAAATTTTTACTTGGAAGCTAAGAGAAAACCAGAAATCCCACAAAAGCTGAGAAACAAATAAGTACTTAGTAGAGATTTCAGAAAAGAACTTCGAATGTTCGCTTAATGATTAGTTCGACTAACATCGTTTAGGGAGCATCCAACCCTCAGTTTCTTTTTCTCACCTCTACCCTAGGTGGGGAGGATGTCAAATAAAGATTCTTAAACTTCTAGCTAGAGGTGGAATGATCTTGGCACTGATTCTATGTCTGACGCATTCTTAGAGCCTTTTCCAAAATCTCCTTCCTGGTTCTTTCCTCTAGCCCCAGGCAGTGACTGTTCCCAAGACTTCTTAATTCAGAAAGACATTTCCCTATCTGACCCCTTAAACTTCATCCTCTAGGCTTTGGGCCAATCTGCACTGGATTGATAATTACCTTCTCTGCCCACTTTGCGGAGGTGGCTCCAAGCCATACTCTCCTTCATAAGTGGTTTCTTTCTAACCATTTCTATTTGGGCAAGTATCATCCTTCTCTGGAGCTTGTCTGAAGAATTTCAACTCCTTCCAATCACTGATTAATGACATTTGTAAATCCATTAAAAGTTTGCAAATACATACATTATCTCATTTGATCCTCATAATAACCCTGAGAGGGAGGTACTTTTTCCGGTCCAGACTTGTGATTTCATCAATGTAGGGAGCTCCTGCTTGAAGAAACGTCTTCCACAAATCCAGATCAGCAAATGTTTGACAATTTGTGGTGTGGGAGAGCTGCCTTGGGGCACTGAGAGGTAAGTGGCCTGCCCAGGGCCACACAATCAGTATATATCAGACTTGAATCTGGCTCTTCCTTCCTCTGAGGTCAGCTTGTTTTCCATTGTACAAGGGTGCCTGTAGTATGTAGGCATGGCAGGCATTATTACCTCCGTTTTACAGATGAGGAGATCAAGGTTCAAAGAGTCTCATTTTATAGATTCAAAGAGTACTTTTCGTGATTTGCCTATGCTGTTGTTCAGTTGTGTCTGACTCTTCATGATCCCATTTGGGGTTTTCTTGGCGAAGATCCTGGAGTGGTTTGCCATTTCCTTCTCCAGCTCATTTTACAGATGAGGAAACTGAGGCAAACAGGGTTAAGTGACTAGCCTGGGGTAATTGTTAGAGGCTGGATTTGAACTCAGGTCTTCCTGACTCCAGGCCTGGTACTCTATCTACTTGGCCACCTAGCTGATTGTGCTTGCACAGCTAATAAATGTGAGGTAGGAAGAGAACCCAGTTTTCTTTGATGCAAAATCCAGCACTCTATTCACTCTGTCACTGGAGAAACAGATTTTCAGTTGCTTCCTATATTGAAACCCGAATTTCCTTTTGGGTTGTGCACAAGGTTGTTTTTAGCCTGAAGGATGCCTCTAGCACCCAGTTATTGGCAAAGCCAAGGTAAGTGCCATTTTGTCTTTAACTAGCTCAACCAATGCTAAGGCCTTTGAGGTTTACCCCTCAAGGGAGAACAATGCACTCTTTGCTGTGAGGAATTATAACTTTCCTTTGGGATTCTACATATAAATGATAACCTAGATTTGGATGGTAGTGAGACTTCAGAAAAGGCCCTAATTTATTACTCAGACATGTATATGTTCTCTAGCAAGAAAATATAAATTCTTTTTCATTTGGAGAAATACTGGCATTTGCAGTTAAAAACATTCTAAATGATAGACTTATTTTTATATACCTTTTGATTAGGGGTACAGAATCTAAAGACCATCTTGATGTTGGCAAAGCCTCTACCCCTGGAGTCTCCACCTCTGAGTGGTGAGTTGTAGTATGAGGGCAGAATTTATAATTTCAAAAAGAATCATATATGTATCTGAAAGGTTCGGAACTACTGGATATAAGGAATTCTCAAAGTAGGAGGCAGAAGAATCAAAGCATATATTTAGGCTCCACAGTAACCAACCCACAAACCAGCATCCCCATTTTGATATTTTGATCAAAAGCTTCCAGGCCTAATAAGTCCACCTCACAAGAGTAACCAGGAGGCCACAGAGAAGCATGATGGTCTAAAGCAAAATCATATACATGCTTCCCCTCTATGGTAAAAAGATTACCCACTGGCCTCAAGTCCTTGTTCAGCACTCCTCAATCCACACGTAGGTCAGCTCTGCTACCGGCAGCTCCTGCTTCAGCTTTGGCTGTAGCTGTAGCTGTCTCTGGCTCCAGTGGAAGCTGTTTTTAACCATCCGGCTAGCAGCTTCTGCGGGGGTGTACGGGAAAGCACAGGTTCTTTCGATCTGCTTAATCAAGGGAAGCAAGGTGAAGGGGCTGACAAGCTTACTCCAATCCAACATACAGACAGCATTCAGTTAGTTCAGGGGAAATAACCAAACTACTGAAGGGCACTTGTTGACTAAGTGCTAAGGAGCCCATTTTCGGTTACCAACGCATGAGTTCATCCCCAAACATCCTTTTGAGGTAGCACCCATGCCCGCCAGTTGTGTCCAACTCTTCCTGACCCCATTTGGGATTTTCTTGCCAAAGATATTACAGTGGTTTGCCATGTCCTTCTCCAGCTCATTTTATAGATGAGGAAACTGAGGCAAACAGGGGCAAATGACTGGCCCAGGATCACGCAGCTAGTAAGTGTCTGAGGCCAGAATTGAACTCAGGAAGATGAGTCTTCCTGGCTCCAAGCCCAGCACTCTATCTATCCACTGCACCACCTAGCTGCTCCCATGCCTATCATGCTTACTCTGGAGTTTGTTCAGTTGACTTCCCAGACTCCTTCTGACCCTTAGTGTATCTAGTGCTTAGTACAGGGCCTGGCACGTAGTAAATGTTCAATAAATATTTTATCTAGGAACTGAGAGCTAGATGGCACAGTAGATAGAATACTGGACCTGGATCGAGGTACGTTTGAATTCCTATTTCGCCTCAGACACTTATCGGCTGTCCACCTGGGGCAAGTCACTTAACCACTACCTTTCTCATGTGTAAAATGGCCTTAAAAATAGTATCTTATTCCTAAGGTGGTTGTGGGAATAATATTAGGTAATATTCATAAAGCTCTTTACGAATTCTAGTTATTATTGCAGGTAGGTCCCAATTAGTGTGAATAATGAATTCTGTGAAATGATCACATTTGAATTTGCACTGCATATTTCCATATATATAAAGTAAATGGAAAGTAATCTCAGAGGAAAGATGCTAGCAGTGTGTATATAGGGAGATGGGGTAGGAAAGGCTCTTGCAGAAAGTGGGATTTATGGAAGGCAGGCATGGCTACATAAAAATGGTGACTGAAATGACCATATTGTTAATTGTTTTTATTTTTTCATCACACTTGTTAAATACCTATTGTATACAATACAGAGAATTAGAACACATGTCAACCCAGATATGTCGTTTGTGTCTTCAAGAAGCTTATTATAGCTTAGACAGAGTAAAAAAAAATCAATAAATATGTTAAAATTCCTTAAGGGCTCCTGTAAGAATGAACATTATCAGGGATTTGGGTGACAGTGGAACTTAGATAAAATTCGGGAAACTGGGAAAGGGAGAGATTTGGTATGTATAAACTGGAGGTCAGCAACCAAGCAAGCACTAAGAATCCCGGGCAAGCTCAGAAATCAGATGTCACAATGAGGTGATAGGTCAGAAATAAGGCAAACCACCAAGGCAGCCAACACACAGCCGCCATCAAGGATGTTAGCACAGCTGAGCCTGGCAGTGGAAAGTCAGCAGCTGTAACCGATAACCCTGAGGAAACATCAGGCTTCCTCCCCATAAGTGGTGTTAATCTTGTTGGAATAGGGAGTGCAGGGCCAAAGCCAAGGGCAGATCTGCGTAGTATCAACTTTAACCACTCAACAGGACTTGGGCTAAAGTCAGGATTGTCTATGTTAGGGTGTGCTGGTAAATGTTTAATAACCAAATCTCTGCGGGAAAAAAGGAATTCATAACACATTTTAAAGTTTAATCTTCATTATTAACATTTTCTTCATCACTTTCTTAAGTCTAGAAATAGGAATAATAGCAATAAGTCAAGCCTTGATTTGTAGCACTTGATGCTTTCCAAGGTGTAAATTCTCACACTGAAATTTTAACTCTTGGCTCTAGACAACTAACTCTCAGCTGGTTCTAATGTGCCACTGCTTCTATGTAATCAGTAAAAGTCAGTCAACAAGCATTTATTAAGCACTTACAGTGTACCACTCGCTGTGCTAGGCCCTGAGGATATGTATACAAAGAATGAAACTATCTCTCTTCACAGAGTTTCATTCTAATGGGGGAGACAAGTACACATAGAAGTATATACAGAATAGATATAAAAGTGAATACATAGAAATAAACACAAGATAGTTTGGGAGGAAGAGCAACAGCTGGTGGAAGGATCAGGAAATGCTTCATGCAGAAGATGGACCTTGAGCTCTTCTTGAAGGGAGAGAGGGATTCAATGAGGCAGAGGGGAGGAGGGAGTGCATTCCAGGCATGGAGGATGGCCTTTGTGAAGTCATAGGGATGGGCCATAGAGTGCTGTGTATGAATAACAGAGAGAAGGTGAGTTTGGCTGGATTGCAGAATGTGGAGTGGGTAACGAGCCTGGAAAAACTGGTAGGGGACAGATTGTGTAGGGCTTTTAAAGAGAAACAGACGAATTTTACATTTCATCCTAGAGGCAATAGGGAAGCCATTAAGAGAGACTGTAGGAGTGACAGGGTCAGATCTATATAGGTCTACGTGATTTTATTGTGCTTTGCTTTATTGCACTTCATAGATATTGAGGGTTTTTTTTTTGTTTTTTTTTTACAAATTGAAGGTATGTGGCAGGCAACCCTTGGGCATCATTTTTTCAATAGTTCACATCGTGACTCTGTCACATTTTTGTAATTCTCACAATATTTCAAACTCTTTCATTATTATTCTATCTGTTATGGTGATCTGGGATCAGTGATCTTTGATGTTACTATTGTCATGGTTTCTGGGGCACCAAGAACTGTGCCCATATATGATGACAAACTTAATCAATAAATGTTCTGTGTAAATTTCGGGGTTGAGGAGTCTATGGCCTTGAAGCTACATGTGTCCCTATAGGTCCTCAAGTGCAGCCCTTTGACCAATGTGGCCCTCTAGGCCCTCAAGTGTGGCCCTTTGGCCAATGTGGCCTAGAGGCCACAGGTTCCCCACCCCTGCTTCTGAGTGTTCCACCCACCAGCCATTCCCCTTCTCTCTCCCCCTCCTCAGGCCTCCCTATTCTCTGAGCTACAACAATATTGAAATTAGGCCAATTAATAACCCCACAATGGCCTCTAAGTGTTCAAGTGAAAGGAAGAATCAATAGATGAGGCAAACTGCAATGCTGTCTTGTTCTAAGAAATCACCACAGTCACCTCAACCCTCAGCAACCACCTTCCTGATCAGTCAGCAGCCATCAACATCAAGGCATGATCCTCCACAGCAAAAAGATTACCATTGACTGAAGGCTTGGATGATGGTTAGCATTTTTTAGCAATGAAGTATTTTTAAATTAAGGTATGTACATTGTTTTTTAAGACATAAAACTATTGCACACTTAATAGGTTACGGTATAGTGTAAACATAAATTTTGTATGCACTGGGAAGCCAAAAGAATTGTGTGACTGGCTTCATTGCAATATGTACTCTTTTGCAGTGGTGTGGAATGGAGCCCACAGTATCTCCAAGGCATGCCGGTCCTGAAGAAAATCATTTTGGCAGTAGTGCAGAAGACAGAGTGGAGTGGTGGGACAATTGAGGCAGGAAGAACAAGAATGAGGCTGTTACAATAATCTCAGGAGAGGCGATGAGTTCCTGAACCAAGATGGCGGCAGCTCAATGAGCAGACAGAAGGGGTCAGATGGGAGAGTCGCTACGGAGGTAGAAATGGCGACATCTGTCCGTGGAGGCTGGAAGAACGGTGTTGCCTTTGACAGAGATAGGGAAGTTTAGAAGAGGAGTTTGGGAAGAATGACAGTGAATTCAGTTTCAGATATGTGGAGTGTGGGATGTCTCTGGGCCATCGAGTTTGAAATGCCCAAGAGGCATTTGGTGATGTGAGAATGAAGCTCAAGGGAGACACCTGAGCTAGATAGAGAGATTTTGTGAGTCATACATCGAGAAGATAATTAAATTAGTGGGAGCTAATGAGGTGACAGAGAGAGTACAGAGAGAGAAGAGTAGCAGGCTAGAACGAACATCCATTTAGAGGCATAATCTGGGATGATCTACCAGCAAAGGAGATTGAGGAGTGGTTAGACACATAGGAGAACTAAGAGAAAGTAGTGTTTTGAAAGTAGTGTTATGTGGACAGGCTGGGTGGCACAGTGGACAGAGTGCCAGACCTGTAGTCAGGAAGACTTGAGTTCAAATCCAGCCGCAGGCACTTAATAGCTGTGTGACCTTGGGCAAGTCACTTAACCCTGTTTGCCTCAGTTTCCTCATCTGTAAAATGAGCTGGAGAAGGCAATGGCAAGCCATTCCAGGATTTCTGTCAAGAAAACCCTACACGGGGTCAGGAAGAGTCAGACATGACTGCAAATGACTCAACAACAACTACAAGGAAAGATCATCAGATTTGATAATTAAGAGACCTTTGGTAACTTTAGAGATAGTAATTTCATTTTCGTATGAGATTGGAAGCCAGATTACAAAGGGTGGAGGAATGAATGAGAAGAGAAGTGGAGACAGTGAGTTTAGACAACTTTTGCTTCTAGGAGAAAGGGAGGCCAGTCTAGAGAGGATCTAGTGAAGGTTTTTTTAAAGACGGGGAAGATGGGCATATTTGAAGGCAGAAGGGAGGTTGAAGATTCAGGAGATAAAATCCACCGGAGAAGATTCTACTCCAGGAGAAAGGGGTGCAAATGACCACATGGGTGGCATTTCCTCAGACAAGTGCTCACCTGGTTGATTTGGGATCTCTTCCACGACAGTGGCTTACCTTACTAGCTCATCATAATGTTACAAATAATCATAGATCCAAACCTTCTGAGCCCAGCCTTTTCTTCGTCTCAAGTCTGGCTTTTATGTTTTTGCCAAAGCTTCTTGAAGTTAGAAATTGGACATTGGCAAAGAAGCTGAAGCTAGATGGCTCCATCAACACTGATGTCATCACTGCTGAGAGCTATAAGTGGGGAGAGGCAGCTGGGAAGTTGCTTAAAGGCATAAAATATGTCCTGCATAAGGAGGATATATTTCTTTCCCTAATGATCCTTCAACACTCTGTGAAGCTCTGTTGTCTGCACCAACTGCCCAACGGTATCCCTAGATTGACTGCCTCTGCCTCCTAGCTGTCCCTGGGCTGCTGCTCCAGAAGCTTTAATGAGAAACGGGCCCATGGACTAGTCTAACAGACTGCAGGCTCTGACTTGCAGAAATGGACCGGGAAGGGAGACTTCAGCTGCCCTTTGCCTCTATGCAGGCCACCTTCCCCTTCTGGCCTCTATTCTAGGGGTTAGGGGCCTAAGAGTTGTCATCTGGGAGCCCAGGGTAGGGCAGAACTTTCCAGGGGATAGGCCACCCTTGCCCAGGGTGACTACCTACACATAACTTGGAGCAACTGGCACAAAAGCCAACTCCTTCCTATATCCCTGCCGAGCACCTCTACAGACTAGCCCACCCTGCTCCCTCCTCTGGCAGCAGTCTCCCCAGGAGCACTCCTCCCCCTCCCCCTCCCCCACACACTGTTCTGAAGTCTCTCCCTCCATGAGACTTCCTCCTCATTCTGTTTGTCCCATGCACTAAAATACCTCCTTAAAGTTGAGCCTGCTCTCTCTGTGGATTCTCAATTCAGAGAAGGCCTAGATCATCTAGCCCAGGAGTTCCTAACCTTTTTTTTCTATCATGGACTCCTTGGGCAGTCCAGTGAGGCCTGTGGACCTTTCCTCAGAATATTGTTTACAAATGCATTAAATAAAATACATAGGATTACAAAGGAAACCAATTACATTGAAATATAGTTATATATTTTTTAAAATTTATGGATCCCAGGTTAAAAAGCGGGCTCCCCACCCCTGGTAGTCCAACCCTCTCATTTTACAGGGGAGGAAACTCAGGCCAAGAGCAGTTGAGTGACTTTGTCCAAGTTTATACAGGAAATAAGTGACAGAGCTAAGGTTTGAACCCTGGTCCCCTGACTCCACATTTAACAATTATTCTTTATAATTTTATAAAATAAAATTATATATTTTAATAATTAAATATTTTAATTAATTTTAAATCAATTTAGATTAAATTCTAATTAAATATTAATATATTAATATATTTTTTATAGTTTTATTCTTTATTATTCTCCCTATCACCTCCATAACCTCATTCAGATTCTAAGCTTACATTTATAGAAAAGAAAAAAAAAGAATGAGTTCAAACCATCACCCTAATGTCATTCCTCCATTCTTAAAGAATCAGAGCTTGGTACTCACCACCCTAGGAGCCTTCTTTTGGAACTTCACCCAGTTTCAAATACAAGCAGGCCACAGATCTGCAAATTCCACTCCAGAGATTCCTTTTCTCCAAGACCCCATGCATGCTCTCATAATTTCCTTTTAAAAGAGGGCAAAAAAAAAAAAAGATCTGAAATAGGTTTCAGGAAATATCTTCTACCCCCTTCTGACCAGCCAAAGGGAGGTCTAGAGAGACTGAAATAAAGAGAAGGGCTCACTGTAACCTAGCATCTCAAATACACTGGAAATAGCTTTCAGATTCTGAAATATAAGGAGTAATAAAGCAGTTTCCAAGAAAATGGTTTTGGAAAACTTCTTGGGAACTAGAGGTTTTTTTTTTTCTTTAAATAATGGTAAGCACAGACCTTTTCTTTTCTTTCTTTTTTTTCCCTATACACACAAGTACCCCACCACCCATGCCCAGGAACATCCGTCCAGTCTTGCATTCCCCAGTGCCTACTCCCATGCTCTCTGAGTCTTTAGAGCAGGGTTCTTAATCCTTTCTGTGTCATGAATCCCTTTTGAATTTTGATGAAGCCTTGGACCTCTTCTCCGAAAAATGTTTTTGAAAGTAAAATGTAATATAAAATAAAATACATAGGATTACAAAGGAAATAAATTATATTAAAATAAAGATATAAATTCTAAATTCACAGACTCCTTGAAATCTCTGCATGGATCGCTTGGGAGTGCCTATTTTATTATTATTTTTTTATTGGCAATGATCAAAGCCAACGTGGTTAATTACTGCTTTATACAATTTTGGATCGCTTATATTTTGTAAGATATTTGAGGGTTTGGGAGGCTAGATTTTTTTTTTCTAAAAGGTGAGACAATTTACTTTTTTCCTGCAAAGTTTCCATTTATGATTTCTTGAAATATAGCTCTGAAAAAACAGGCTGTAAAAAATAATGGTTTTAAAGGAGTCCAATGATTCTCTGGACTAACCCATTGTGTTTCAAATGGAGCTACTTGACTATACCTTTAAACCCAAATCACTTTGGCCTTCATCGAATGGCCAACACCAGCCCCCAGCCCAAGCCCCTATGGTTCATGTTTAGGTTTTGATGGCTTAGAGTGTAAATGGCCATTGTTTTCTATTCTGGCCATAACTTTGAGGGTCTTCCCTTCCCAGATTGATATGTTTGTGATGGTAAATTAGGGCATCTTTTGTCTCAGTTCTCACCTAGTCATTGAATGGGCATTGCCTCCGACAAACGGAGGCCTGAGAAAGACCTTAATTTAGAAAGGCCAAGGTCACCCACTGCATCTCAGCCCTTGACTTTTGTCTTGCCACTGGACTTCCATGGCTCTGGAGGAGAGAGCGAGGCTGATGACTGTGCACCTCTGCCTCACTTAAACCCAATCTACTAGCAAGGCAAGATAGCAGCTTGTGATATCGTTGGTCCTCTTTGAAATAACAACCTCCTGCTGTCTCCTGGTTTGCTTTGACTTTCCTTGACCTCAGTTTCCTAATTGGTAAAATAGGGATAGTAACAGCAGCTACTTCCCAGGGTAGTTGTGAGAATAAGATGAGATAAAGTTGTGACCCTGAGAGACTGGAAGGATGGTAGTGGCCTTAACAGGAATAGGGAAATTCAGAAGGGGAGAGACTTTGGGATTTGAGAAAGACAAAATTAGGGACGTATTGAGTTTAAGATGTCTACGGACATCCAGTTGGAGACGTCCAATAGGCGATGAGAGACCACTATAGGTCAGGAGAGTGGTTAGGGCTAGATAATTAGGTGTTTCAACAATCCGGCTAGCAGCTGCTGTGGGAGTATAAAAACCAATAACAACCAGCTCACAGAATGATGCAAGCCCAGGTCCTTTAGATCCGCTTTACTAAGAAAAGCAACATTGAGGGGTTAACAATCTTATTTTAATCCAGCATAAAAATATCATTTACTGAGTTCAGGGGAAAAAACCAGCACCCTGAATTACAGACCAAATACAATTCCCAGTTATCGACATCTGAGTGTTCAGCCGGGGATCTCACAACGGCTGGCCCAGAGTCACGCACCACTCCTGCTGTGGGGCAGAGCTCAGACAGAGTGAGAACTACCTCTTTGCTTATGTATCCTGTTCAGGGCCCTGAGGGCTCCAACCTCACCTAGTTTGGGCGTGGAAAAGTTCCCCATCCCCAATATCACATCAGATACAAATCAATGGCTCCCAATTGTCTCAGTGCTGAGAAATACAAAAACATCTCACTTTATCTGCCCCATTCAAACAAAGGCCAGAATCATTAAAGGTCAACAGCAAAAAGTCCCACCTTAATTACTATTACATTAGGTATGAGAATCATCCAATAGAGATAGTTGAATCCATGAGAGCTGATTAGATCAGGGCTTCTTAAACTTTTTCCACTCCAGACCCTCTTCTCATTTTGGCTGCATTGGTTGGAGTCGCATGGCTTGAGGGTATGCAAAGTGCAAAGTTCGTATGCTTTTTGTTCAGAACCAAGGCTGCAGTGAAGTTGCTCTATGCAATATGGGCAAATGCTGCCAGAAACACCTCAGATTCATTATGCTTTGATTTTTAATTAATTTTTGGTTGTTGTGAGTTCAGAAACCTTTTACTGTTGCCAAATTTTTTGTTTAAGAAGTGCTGGATTAGATCACCAAGCAAAATCATGTAAGAGAAGAGAGCCCAAGGCAGAGCCTTGGAGGCCACCCATAGTTAGGATATGTGACCATCCTAGATGAAGATCCAGCAAAGGAGACCGAGAAGTCTGAGAAGAAGCTTTTAGACCCAGAGGACTATTATTTCTTAATGTGACTCAAGTCCCAGATCCCACTGGCATAGGACTTTCTCCTTATTGATGGATATCAATACCCTGTGCCTGCATAAGGGGAAGGTGGAATTGGTGAGAGCAAAATATAGGAGAACTTCTCTCTCTTTTGACTTTTTGGGGGGTCTCTAGTGTCTCTTTGGGCTTAGAAGGTTTGGAGCTGCGATCAGCCAGGAAGATTTGACTAGAAGTTTAAAGTTTAATTCTGTGGGGATCAGGCTGGAGTGTTTTCAAGAACCTGAGACCTAGAAACAGGGTTCTATACCTGTTTATCAAAGAACCATATGCAAGATACATCTGTTACCTGATGAGTCTAGGTTATATACTTGTGACCCATAAGGTGATTATGGCAATTAATGGGCCTAAAGGGAAATCCCTTTTCAAGAAAAAGGAGTCTAAGGCAGATGTGAGCTGAAGCTAGCTTGAATCAGCTCCAGAACACCGATTATTCAATTTTCAGTCTAAGCATTTATACCTTGGAAATCAGCAAAAGCTACAAATTAGAGTTTGATTTATTGTTTTGTTGGTTGTTGACTTTAAAAAGTGATAGGGAAAAATGTTAATGTAAATAAAATTTTAAAGTGTGTCCCCCTACATTTTTTTTCTCAGAAAGCCAATTTTTAAACATTTTTAGCATACCCCCTAAAAGTTTCAGTGTGCTTAACCAAAAGCTGAGCTAAGTCAGACACTAAAGTCACTAAGAAAAATGATAAATCTAAGTGGTGAAGATGGTATAGGAAGGTAGGAGTCAGAGAAGGGGCTTCAAGCTATGTAGGTCTATATGTAGACTATTAAAACCATTATTAGAAATACTGGAAAATTCAAGTAAATTCAGTTCAGTTAAATTCAATTCAGTGCAACAAACATTAAGTGGTGACCAAATAAAAGACATTATATTAGGCATGGGAAGTACGAAAATAAAAATGAAACACATTTCTTGACCTCAGAGAACTTATATCAAAATAATATAATGAAAACCCAGAAAATTATGTGCAAAGTAATTTGGGGAGGAAGAGAAATTTAACAATTGAAGAATCAGGAAAGGCTTTGGGATTGTAGCTGAGCTGAGCTCATTAGGAAAATGAAGTTTAGGAAGGGCTGGGTTGTAGGGGAGTACAATCCAGGAATGGCTTGGGCAAATGCTCAGAGGTGGTAGATGGATATAAAATCTGGTGAATAGCTGGTAGTCTAGTTTGGCTGAAAAGTGGAGTAATGTGTTCTAATTGTATATGCAAGATTATCAAGGGCCTTAAATACCAGACTGAGGATATTGTCTTTTATTTTATTTTATTTTTGCTATTTTTAAAAAATTTATTTAATATATTTAGTTTTCAGCATTGATTTTCACAAGAGTTTGAATTACAAATTTTCTCCTCATTTCTACCCTCCTGCCCACTCCAAGATGGCGTGTATTCTGGTTGCCCCGTTCCCCAGTCAGCCCTCCTTTCTGTCACCCCACACCCCTCCCATTCCCTTTTCCCTTCCTTTCTTGTAGGGCAAGATAAATTTCTATGCCCCATTGCCTGTGTACCTTATTTCCTAGTTGCATGCAAAACTTTTTTTTGTTTGTTTTTGAACATCTGTTTTTAAAACTTTGAGTTCCAAATTCTCTCCTCTCTTCCCTCCCCACCCACCCTCCCTAAGAAGGCATGCAATTCAGCATAGGCCACATGTGTATCATTATGTAAAACCCTTCCACAATACTCATGTTGTGAAAGACTAACTATGTTTTTCTCCTTCCTAACCTATCTCCCTTTATTGAATTTTCTCCCTTGACCCTGTCCCTTTTCGAAAGGGGTTTGTTTTTGATTACCTCCTCCCCCTGTCTGACCTCCCTTCCATCATCCCTCCTTTTTTATCTTCTTCCTCCTTCTTTCCTGTGGGGTAAGATACCCAACTGAGTGTGTATGGTATTCCCTCCTCAGGTCAAATCCGATGAGAGCAAGATTCACCCATTCCCCCTCACCTGCCCCCTCTTCCCTTCCTACAGAGCTGCTTTTTCTTGCCACTTTTATGAGAGATAATTTACCCCATTCGATCTCTCCCTTTCTCCCTCTCTCAGTATATTCCTCTCTCATCCCTTAATTTGATTTTATTTTTTTAGATATGCATATTCAACTCACCTCATGCCCTCTGTCTATACACACACACACATACACACACATGTATATATATACATATACATGTATATATACATATATACACACATACATGCATGCACACATATATACATACTCATACACACACACACATATATATATATATATATATATATATATATATATATATATACACATACACACACACACACATATATACATACATGCATATTCCCTTCAGCTACCCTAATACTGAGGTCTCATGAATCATACACATCATCTTTCCATGTAGGAATGTAAACAAAACAGTTCAACTTTAGTAAGTCCCTTGGGATTTCTCTTTCTTGTTTACCTTCTCATGCTTCTCTTGATTCTTGTGTTTGAAAGTCAAATTTTCTATTTAGCTCTGGTCTTTTCACTGAGAAAGCTTGAAAGTCCTTTATTTTGTTGAAAGTCTGAATTTTGCCTTGGAGCATGATACTCAGTTTTGCTGGGTAGGTGATTCTTGGTTTTAATCCTAGCTGCATTGACCTCTCGAATATCATATTCCAAGCCCTTCAATCCCTTAAGGTAGAAGCTGCTAGATCCTGTATTATTCTGATTGTGTTTCCACAATACTCAAATTGTTTCTTTCTGGCTGCTCACAGGATTTTCTCCTTGATCTGGGAGCTCTGGAATTTGGCAACAATATTCCTAGGAGTTTTCTTTTTGGGATCTTTTTGAGGAGGCAATCTGTGGATTCTTTGAATTTCTATTTTACCCGCTGGCTCTAGAATATCAGGGCAGTTCTCCTTGATAATTTCTTGAAAGATGATATCTAGGCTCTTTTTTTGATCATGGCTTTCAGGTAGTCCAATAATTTTTAAATTATCTCTCCTGGATCTATTTTCCAGGTCAGTGGTTTTTCCAATGAGATATTTCACATTGTCTTCCACTTTTTCATTCCTTTGGTTCTGTTTTATAATATCTTGATTTCTCATAAAGTCACTAGCTTCCACTTGCTCCAATCTAATTTTTAAGGTAGTATTTTCTTCAGTGGTCTTTTGGACCTCCTTTTCCATTTGGCTAATTCTGCTTTTCAAGACATTCTTCTCCTCATTGGCTTTTTGGAGCTCTTTTGCCATTTGAGTTAGTCTATTTTTTAAGTTCTTGTTTTCTTCAGTATTTTTTTCAGTATTTTTTTGGTTCTCTTTTAGCAAGTCATCGACTTGTTTTTTCATGGTTTTCTCGCATCCTTCTCATTTCTCTTCCCAATTTTTCCTCTACTTCTCTAACTTGCTTTTCCAAATCCTTTTTGAGCTCTTCCATGGCCTGAGACCAGTTCATGTTTTTCTTGGAGGCTTTTGATGTAGGTTCTTTGACTTTGTTGACTTCTTCTGGCTGTGTGTTTTGGTCTTCTTTGCCACCAAAGAAAGATTCCAAAGTCTGAGACTGAACCTGAGTGTGTTTTTGCTGCCTGGCCATGTTCCCAGCCAACTAACTTGGCCCTTGAGTTTTTTGTCGGGGTATGACTGCTTGTAGAGTAGAGAGTACTTTGTTCCAAGCTTGAAGGGATGTGCTGTTGTTTTCAGAGCTATTTCTATACAGCCAGCTCTGCCACACCAGTACTCCTCCTTCCCCAAGAACTGCCAACCCAGACCTGAGGAAAATCTCAAGCAGGCTCTGCACTCCTGGTCAGATCTGCCACTTAATTCCTCCAACCAGGTGGGCCTGGGGCTAGAAGCAACTGCATCTGTAGTTCTGTAGCTGCACCACCTCCGCTGCCCCCAGGGCAGTGACTGAACCGAAAACTCCTTCCACTCTGTCCCCTGCAGCTTTTCCCACTAACCTTCTCTGTTGTTTTTGGTGTTTGTGGGTTGAGAAGTCTGGTAACTGCCATAGCTCACTGATTCAGGGTGCTAGGGCTTGCTTGTTCCACCCAGCTCCTGGTCTGGTTGGTCTTGCTGCCGCCCACGCTGAGCTCCACTCCCCTCTGCTCCCAGCTCTGTGCACGATAGACCTCACCCAGTGACCATCCAGGTTGTACTGGGCTGGAGCCCAGCTTCCCTCTGCTATTTTGTGGGTTCTGCAGTTCTAGAATTTGTTCAGAGCCATTTTTTTTATAGGTTTTTGGAGGGACCTGGCAGGGAGCTCATGCAAGTCCCTGCTTTCCAGCTGCCATCTTGGCTCCACCCCTATTGTCTTTTATTTTAAAGGGAACAGGGAGCCACTGAAGACTTTTTGTTTAAGGTGGGTAGTTACAAAGTCAGACTTAAGTTTATCTGGATTATTTTGTCTGTTATGTGGAGGTTAGTTTGGAGAGAGTTGAAACTGGAAACTTGGAGACTGAGGAGGTGATCACAACAGTCCAGGCAAGGAGTGATGAGGACTTTCACTTGGTGGTCAAGGGAGTGGAGAGGAGACCAAAATGAAAGATGTGAAGATAAGATCAACAAAACTTGGCAAACTGATTGCATATGGCGGATGAGACAGGAAGGGTGCAAGGATCATGAGAAATTGTGAATTTGGATTGAGAGTGAAATGGGGAAGTTTGGAGAAGAACATACATCTGCCTTCAGAAGTGGCATGAGCTACAAGGATGGAGAGCAAGTGTTAGATCTAGCTTATTTTTATCTTCCCAATTTAATTTTTAACTTGGTGTTTAATCTAATCCTCCCTTGCTCCTCTTTTCACCTTTCCCAGTCACCCTAGCCTTTTTTTATCCAAGAAAACCAGTCAGATGAAAGGACAATGCCCCTCTCCCCATCCCCCCATCCCTCCAAGACATTCCAATTTGCCGAGGAGGGGAAAGAGTCTGTCATTCATTGAGGTCAAATCCACATTCTTGAGGAGTTCATCACATTCCATCATTCCTTCTGATTGTAGAGAGAAGGAAACTGAGACACTCAGAAGCTCAGGCTTAGAAGACGAAGGCAGGATTAAATGTCACGAGTTTCACATTTTTCCATTCACCAGTTAACCCTCGAAGATACACTGAGTCTACATTCCCTAGCATATGGGGGCACCTCTTAGATAAACTTTCATCAGAGCAGTGTTCTCATCTCCCCTCCTCTTACAGTATGTTTCTGCCTATCCTTTCCCACCTCCTCCCTTCCACTGAGCATGAATCTATCACTCTACCGCTGTTGTTATTGTGGTTTGTCCTTCCATCTTGAAGAGGACCATGACATCAGGCAAGACACTGAGGGGTAACCAAGACCAGGGTTGTAACTAAGGCTGGGGAATTGGGGCTTTGCCTCAGGGCACCAAAACTGAAAGGGTACTGACAGTATTTGTATTCATTCGGCAGATAAAAATAATTGAATTTAAGATTAAGTTAGCTAGGTAATTAATTCAAATAAACAGCTATGAGATGCTGTGCTCTATTCATTCCCTATCCAGATTCCAGAGGAATGCCTTCTGGCCCACCTCACCCTGTTCCCTCCTTCACAGTAGTTCTCCCGAAGAACTGCCTATACCAAAGCTCCCCATGTCCAAGGTCTCTCCCCACTTTGGATCTTATGATCTGAAGTCTCTCTAAGAACCCCACCTCTCGTATCACATTTGTCTTTAGAAGTCAATTTGTGCTACTTTGGTACTTTGGGCACTTCACACCAGTGTGGCTAGTTATAGCTCTGTCCAAGACATAATCTCTACATTCTAATTTGGATTTACTAAGCAACCCCTTTGCTTTACTGGACACTGCAAACAAGTAAAACAGATAGAATAACACAACATCGAAGTTGGAAGAGACCTGAGGGTCCAACTAATCTACCTCATGCCAGAACAGGAATCCCTGCTGTAACACAAAAGGGATCATATAGCCTTTCCTTGAATACCTCCAGTGATGGGGAACTCACTTCCTTCAGAGGGTAGCCCATTTCGCATTTGTCTGTCTCTAAATGTTAGGAAGTTTTTTTCATGCACTGAGCTAAAATCTGCATCTCTGCTACTTCCAGCCCCCTCAGTTGCTGGTTCTGCCCTTTGGATCTAAGGAGAACTATTCTAGACACTTTAATCTACCCTACCCACTTACTGCTGACAATACATAACAAAGAAGGGGAAATAAGAGGCAGTGGGGTACAGTAGAAAGGCTACTTACTGCTTCTAGAGTCAGAGACCTGGGTTCAAATCTCACCTTTGATAATTAATATATGTGTGACTGTAGGTAAGTCATGAACTTCCCTTGGCCTCTGTTTCCTTAACAGTAATGTGAAGGGGTTGGACTAATTGGCCTCTGAGATCTATTTCTAGATCTAGGACCCCTGCCCACTAGAAGCTTACACCTTTTTCTTTTTTGGGGAGAGGGGAGAAGGCAACTGGTGCTAAGTGACTTGCCCAAGGTCACACAACTAATAAGTGTCAAATGTCTGAGGCTGGATTTGAACCCAGGTCTTCCCAACTCCAGGGCCAGTACTCTACTCACCTTGCCACCTAGCTGCCCCTGGAAGCTTACATCTTAAAATGACTTTCCCTCTAGGGAAGGAGTTCTTAATCATTTTGTGTCATAGCTCCCTTTTGCAGACTGGTGAAGTCCATTGTCCCTTCTCAGAATAAATTTTTAAAAAAATCAGTATGAGAAGGAAAATTTTAACTAAATTTTAGTTAGAGGTTAGTGAAAATTAAGATGTATTTTTTTTTTCTTAACCACACTCATGGATCACCTGGGTCTATGGACCCAGTTAAGAATTCTTGTATTGATATTTAAGTTAAGAACTTGTTAAGAACTCTTGCTCTAAGACTTTAGCAAGGCAGTTACTTAATTGAGATTGGGGGACAGGTTCTCAGGGTCCCTAGCTATCTTTACCTCCATTACAGGAGGAGTTTTTTCAAGAACAGCCAATGATATAAATAGGCTGAAGAAGTACAGCCCGATTTCCTACAGACTGTGCTTTTCAGTCTTGGGGGAAAAATTCTTCTGCCTCAGTTTGGCTTGAAGAGGGGAAGTCCCCCTTCCAGGTCCTGATTCACCAGATAAAGTGATCCTGGTGTTTTTCAGTACAGATCCAGAAACTCTCCTTGTCAGGCTGCTGGACTTAATGCTCACATCCTCTAGCCCAGAGAGGGAGGGGATTTCTCTCACGAGGCAGGTTCTAAGGGGGAGTGAATGGTTCAGCTCTGGAGGCCATGAGTTGCTCACTAGGAATCAGGGCTAATATGTTGGCACCTAGAATTTCTAAGGGAGGTACTACTCCTATGAAAGAGATAAAAGCTGTCTCTTTTATTTCCTCTGAAGCCTTGAAAGGAAGGAAGCATTTTCACACCTCCTTGAGCACAGGTAGAGATGGTGACATCTCCCGGGATTAGGACTAATTGGCTCAGAGCTAGGAACTGGCTAGATGCCACCCGGATTCCTTCCCTTGATGAAGGTATACAATAACAATAATAAATTAACAGCTAATAACATTACAGCTGATACCTAATATTAATAGATATATTAATAGCTAGCATTTATATAGAACTTTAAGATATGCAAAGCACTTTACAAATAGTACCTCATTTTGTCCTCACAATAACCCAGTGGGATAGCTGCTATTATCACCCTGATTTGTAGATGGGGAAGCTGAGGCTGACAAGGGTTAACTAACCAGTTCAGGGTGTGAGGCAGAATTCAAACTTGGGTCTTCCTGACTCAGAGCCCCATTTTCTACTCCTTTGCATGCTAGCTGCCTCTGCTTTTCTCCTTTGTGTATCAGCTAACTTCTCAAGGGCTGAGGGTGGGGTGGGGCCAGAGCTCTGTCACCTGGATATTGTTCAGGGTCACTCTTCATTCTCTATTTTGCTACTGGAGCTTTGCTATTTTTGGAAACGCCGCTGGAAAGTAGAAAGGTGGAGTGCAAGAAAAGCGGTGAAACAGAATTTTTGAGCATGCAGTTGGTTGGTCAGTCAACAAACGTTGATTAAGTGCTTTTTATGTATCAGGCATTGTGCTAAGTACTAGTGATACAAAGGAGGGTAAAAGCTACTGTTCCTGCCCTCAAGGGTCTTACATTCTACCGAGGGAGACAACATCTAAATAACTTGTGTTTGTCCTTCATTCTAGGGAGGGCCATGACATCAGGGAAGTGATGACATGACTTGCAGTTGACTTGGATTTGAGTGAGGGAGGGCTGTGCAAGGTCACCAGCCTCACTTTCTCCTCCAGAGCCATCTGGGTCCAGTGGCAAGATAGAGATCAGGAAAACTGATCCCAGGATGCACTGGGAGACCCTGGCCCTTTTAGGTTCAGGCCTTTTCATTCACTGACTTAGAGTGAGGTAATGCCCATGCAGTGAATAGGCCTCTTTAAGCAGTGAGTCAAGGGAAAAAAAATCAAGCTGGGAGGGGAAGACCTTCATGGTTGCTGTTCCAAAGAGAAACAGTTATCATTGACATTCACTCTAACCCAAGAGGGCCCAAAAATACAGCCATGAAGTGGAGCTTGGGCAGGGACCTATTGTGGTCCAATCTGTGAGCTTTAGTTCACTTCACTTTGAAGCTTAAACCCAGTTCTAAATAACTATGTAAATATAAGCTATATCTATCTATATCTATCTATCTATATGTATATATAGATAGATATATAGATATAGATATATATAGATATATACACAGAGTAGGTGGGAAGTAACATGAGAGTTCAGCTAGCCCAGTCCCCTGGTTAGAGAGGTAAAGTCCCTTGCCCAGGGTTGTAGAGCTAGTTAGTCACAGAACTTGGGACTGAAAACCAGATTTTCTACCACAGTATTTCACTACTTGCTTATAGATCAGGAAAAAGTAGAGAAGTTTGAAACTACATTTTTAACATTTTAAAAAATAATACTCTATGGATTTTAAATTAGAAGCTTCAATGTTGTGATTTTGTGCCTGCCTCGGAATCTGGAAAGAGACCTCGACAGCTGGGTGGCTCAGTAGGTAAAACTCTGAGTCTGAAGTCAGGAAAACCTGAGGTCAAATCCAACCTCTTTTACTAGCTGTGTGACCTTGGGAATGTCACTTAACCACTGCCTGCCTCAGCTTCCTCATCTGTGGAAAATGAGGATAATAATAGCACCTACCTCCCAGGGTTGTTGTAAGGATCAAATGAGATAATACTTGTAAGATTCTCTGAAAACTTTAAAGTGCTATGTAAAAGCTAGCTATTATTATTATTATAGTTTTTTTTTTTTGTGGGGGGAAGCAATCAAGGTTAATTGACTTGCCCAGGGTCACATAGCTAGTATGTATCTAAGGCTGGATTTGAACTCAGGTCCTCCTGACTCCGGGGAAGGTTCTCTATCCACCGGGCCACCTAGCTGCCCCAATTACCGTTGTTTTAACAGAAAACCACTTCTGATAGATACTGTGACCCCCAGGAAAGTCACTTGACTCATCTAGGGCTCAATTTCCATACCTCTAAAATAGGGACAGTAATACGTGCAGGTTGTTGGGAGAATCAGATGAATTTACATAAAATGCTCTGCCAGTCTTACGTGCTTAGATAAATACCAGTCATTATTCTTGTTATGGGCTACCTCTGGGGTCTCCGCCTGTCGCATGGACACACACAGCTGGCCTGGCTACGTAGTATTTGGAAGGGTCATTGTCGAGGAGCCATCCCTCTCAGTTCCTGACGCTCTAAACGTATTTAACGATGTTCGTCCAGTTGAATTCAGCCAATTTCTATGATTCGATGGGGGGGCCGTGGCACAGGCTTCTTGTCATTAATTCTACCCAGTTTTACAATGGCGTGTTGGAGCGAGGAAGGAAACCAAAGCTCAGACAGTTAAATGGCTTGTTAAAATCATGCTTTTACTCCATAGTAAAACAGCAGAGAGAGGACCTGAACCCAGGACTTCTCTAAATCTAACACTCTTTTCCCTACAATACACTGTTTTTGCCTCCTGCTATTTTGCAGACTAATCAGGTGTGTGCGTGAGAGAGAGAGAGAGAGAGAGAGAGAGAGAAAGAGAGAGAGAGAGAGAGAGTTTCTGTATTAGATGTTGTTTCCATAGAGCAGAAATCACACCTTTTTCACTCACTAAAATAGTATCTAGCCCAAAAGGTTGTACGTATGGATCTTAATAAGCACTTTCATGGGTTACCATGGTCAAAGAATTCATCACCTAGTGGCTGACTTGCTGTTAATGATGTTGGTTCTTGGACAATAGGCAATCTAACGTCGGGTTTGTGCGCAGAGCCACCAGTCATATTGGCAATGGGAGCGAGCAACAAGAATCATGCCTGGGGCAAGCAGCTACTTGCACCCTCAAACCAACTTTGAAATTCACACTGTGAACAAAATAAAAGAAATAAGTCAAATTCAGTTGATTGGATGGAAGAATTTTTTTTGTTAAAATGGCTTCTACGCTGCTGGAGGGCATGTGTTAAATGTTTCTGGTACCCTTTTAAGTTTCAGTGTCCTTGGTCGGAACCCCAGTCACCCTGCCCTAGTTACAGCTCTCTCTACACCTGAAGCCCTTCCAGCCCAGCAGAATCTGCCAAAGTTTCATGCTCTGCTGGTGCAACTTTCAAAAATCCAGGTGATTTCTGCGCCATAATGAGGCATCAGACTGCCTGGCATGCTCATTTGGCAGACTATAAAAATCTTATCTCAGGGATATAGAGCTTATTGTGTGCAAAAGTCTTCATCGTTTAATAAACAGTACATACCTAATAACTAGATTTGGATAGGAAGGATGAGAGTATAGGCTGCAGCTTGGATTTTGAGATATTTTGTTTGTTTTAGCATTCCCCTAATGCCATAAGGGAACTAGGAATATTTATTCATATGTGTCCTTTCTTGCACCTGAGCTTTCCCTTGAGATGTGAGGAGACCTTTTGGTTACAGGACAATAAAACTTTTCACTTTTGTAGTGTAATGGAGATTTCTTTTGCCCTTCTTTTAATCTAATGTAATTGTGAGGGGGATTAAGTCCATCAATTCAATCACCCTAGCCTAGACAACTGAGGCCGGGGAAAGACCTTAATTTAGAAAGGCCAAGGTCATCTACTGCATCCGGGGCCATCACCAATTGTCTCAACTTTTGTCTTGCCCCTGGACTTTGACGACTCTGGAGGAAAGAGTGGGACTGGTGACTTTGCACATCCTTTTGAGAAAAGCACAACAGGGAGGGACTTTCCCAAAGGCCCTGGCAATTAGCCAGGTGAAACCTCCACTGTTAATTAATCGCTGCAAGAAGGTTGTCCTTGGTGTTGCAGCTCTCAGAGGAGTACCAGTCTTCCTTTTCTCACAAACACCAGGGGGGCTGCAAACATCATCATCTCTATGAGCCACAGAGATCACACACAGCAGATTCTCGGAGAAGCAAGGTAAGAGCTCCCAGCATGGGCTGACTCTGGGCAAAAAATGTGAAATGGTCAAAGTGTCCCTTTGGGTCTGTTCTCAGGCCTGTTCTGAGCCCCATTTCTCAGCCCCTTAACTTTCCTTGTTAAGTGGGCTTATGTGGCTTTTCAGCCTCCCACAGAGTAAGAATTGGAAGGGATGTGAGAGGTCACTTACTAGAATCCACGGCTGAACAAGAATAACAACTCATTTTTATGCAGCTCTAAGAATGACAAAGTGCTTTCTTAATGACAGCCCTGTGAGGTAGCTAGTATTATCTATCCTACTTTAAAAAAAGAATATTTCTAAAGTATTACTGTCCCCATTTTACAGATTAAGAAACCGAGTCTCTGAAAAGTTAAGTGACTTGCCAACAATCACATAGATTAATAATAATAATGATAATAATAATGTCTGAAGTGGGATCCAACGCCAGGTCTCCTGATGCCCAAGTCCAGCACGCTACCTTTGACGGGAGCCAGCGTCTATCTTTAATGCAACCCATGGCGCAGTGCTCCCAACTCTGGGGTTACATGTGTAGCACTGTGTCTAGGGTCCTCCCCCAGCTTGGCCTTCCCACTTATGAAATGAATCCCCTAAAGGGCAGCTGTTACTCACAGGTTTTCAAGGGTATGACTCCGTGGGACCACTCTTCTAAAACTCACAAGTTTTATCGTTGTAGACACAACTAGCTGAAAGCAAAGACATTTACTGAATAAGAACAGTTATCTACAAAACATTCCTTTCAAAACTGAAAGCCCCTTGAGGGCAGGGACTGTCTTTTGCCTCTTTTTGCATCCCCAACACTTAGCTTTGCTCAGTGACTGGTACATAGCAAGTGCTTGCTTACTTGATTGGGGCTCACTTGCCCACAAATACATACATTATCTGGAGGAAGAGAGGGCATAGAATCAGGGTACGTTGGTAGTGAGGCAGATGTATATGGAAGACATCTGCCCAAGGCAACTTTAACTTGAACAACAGGGCTTCAAAGTCTTTTCTTTTCTTGTGATTTTGTTAAGCTGTTCCCTTCTGCATGTGGCGTCTGTTATGGGGAGGTTGTTTCACTCCTCCATGGCTCAGGTTGGTTGCTCCTTACAGAGAATGGCATTTTGGGGACTCCCTGGGCTTCCTTTTTCCTGGGCAGTTGTGTTTTCTGTCAATTCCAACTTCAGGCTCAGCTCCAAACCTAGGCTGGGGGTACTGAAAGTTTGGGAGAAGAGTCAGAATTTCAGCCTAGGGAGGAATGCTTTTTTGAATTGGACTTTACTGGTGCCTCAGTTCACCTATATGTAAAATGAATGTGGGAATTGGATGAGGTGATCTCTAAATTCTGTTCTGGCTCTCTGAATCTCTGATCTTATGTTTCTGGGCTAAGGGCAGCTCTGCTCCCAAATCTATGGTATTTGTGCCCCACATCTGCAGTGCTTCGTTGCCATTAAGCAATTGAAAAAGCAGAAGCTATGGAAAATGTGATTCCTGACCTCAATTTCTCCTGTGCTAAGTGAACCCAGGGATCCTGGGCCACTTAGGGAAGGGAGAAAATTGAACCAAGAAATGTGCCCATGACAACACATTCTGTCCCTTTCTCAGACACAACACATCTTGTCTGAAGTCCTGTCCTTGACTTTCAAGTTCAAAGATAATCTGTAGTATTTATTCAACTGTCTCCGGACCCGGCTGTGGGTGTCACCACAGTGAAAGGAGCTCTGTAGGCCGTCTGGAAAAATCAACCAGGTTTCAGACATAACAATTTGGTTACTAAAAGAGAAAACCTTTGAATGCTACCACTGCAGAAAGCAAGGGGACCTAGTCTTTGGAACTATTATTAGTGTTTGCAGATGTTAAAGCTTATATTAAAGAAATCTGTGGTTTCGAGTGGTTTCTCAGCAGGACCAAAATGTAGCCAGCGATGGAACTTTACAAAGTTCTCCTCTCTCCAGGAGAAGATGGATTATCTCCCTGATTCCATGAGAACCAATGGGCCCAGGCAGAAATTGAGTTAGAGGTGCAACCAATTCAACATATATTTATAAGTGCTGACTATATGCACAATGCATTGTACTAGGCTCTGGGGATACAAAAAGTCCGTCCTTGCCCTCAAGGAGTTTACATTCAGGTAGGATAATATAACATTTAAACTGATAAGTAAGTAAAAAGAATTTGAGGAGAGAGTGAATACTAATAGCTGTTCAAGGCAGGACATGAACTAATTGACTTAAAGGAAGCTAAAGATTCTAAGAAGTAGAGGTGAGGAAAGGAGGGAATAAATCTTGCAGTGGGGGTGGGGGGAGACCTGGGCAAAGACATGGAGTCAAGAGGGGGGACATGGAATTTGGCTTTAAAGGAGATTATCAGAACGGAAATAATGTATAATGAGCATAAAAAGTGAGGGAGAATCGAGACTGTGAATGCTTTCAATGATAAAAAGAAATTGTATTTTTTTTCCTACAGGGAACGAGGAGCCCACTAAACATTTCAGATGAGAGATGTAACATGCTCAGATCCATGCTTCAGGAAGATTATTTTGGCAGCTCTATGGAGGATGGATCAAAGTAGGGAGAGGATGGAAAGGGCAAGTCTAGTTGGGAGGTTCTTATGATAATCCAGGTGAGAAGTGGTGAGGGTGAAGGCCAGGTGAATGGAGAGGAGGGGATTAATTTAAGACATGTGCTAGATTTGGCAGCTGATTGAGGAAGAAGGGAAGAGTTAAGGATGATGTTTAAGGAAGATGGTGGTGGTGGTGGCCAGGTAAGTGTGTGTGTGCGTGCACGCGTGTGTGTGCCTCTGTGTGTGTGTGTGTGTGTGTGTGTGTGTGTGTGTGTGTCTGTGAAGGGGGGGGAGGGGAACAATCCTTTCTTCTAATAGAGCCTCATGGAGTATCTTTCAAGAAGGAGTAAGCAAGCCCACCAGTTTCAGCAGTGGGAAGACAGGGCTGCTGGAAGGCTGAGTCTACCCTTTAAGCAGCAGATAATTAATTATAATAATGACAACAAAAACAGCTAGCATTTATATGGTGTTTTAAGGTTTGCAAAGCGCTTTACAAATGTCATCTCATCTGATCCTCATAACAACCCTGGTGGTAGGTGCTATTGTTATCCCCATTCTGCTCATGGCAGAAACCGAGGCAGGCAGAGGTTAAGTGACTTGCCACAGTTAGGAAGTATCTGAAGTTGGATTTGAACCCAGGTCCTTCTGACTCCAGAGCTGGTAAGTCTATCCATTGTACCACCTAGCTACCCCTTGAATACCTTCTTGAACTTATACTTAATTCTTTGGATCTCTCTAATTTCTTCTCCCTTTGCCACTTGTTTCCTGAGTGACCTTGGGAAAGTCATTTATGGGCCTTAGTTTCCTCATCTGCAAAACAAAAGGTATAGAGGTCAGACTAAATGACCTCTATGATCCTTTCCAGCTCTGGGATCTTGTGTTATCTTAATATACCATATTCTTATATAAGGAGAGCCTAGGAAGTAGCCACTTTTCTGAACTTCTGGGACAGGGTTTCTTAAGCTGTTTTATGTCACAAGCCTCTCTGGCAGTGTTCTGGTGAAGCCTATGGACTCCTTAGAACACAGTCTTTGTTAAATGCATAAAATAAAATACAGGATATTGCAAAGGAAGCCAATTGTATTGAAATATAGTCATCTATGATTGTGATGGAATGCCATTGTGCTATAAGAAATGACAAACAGGATGCTCTCAGAAAAACCTGGAAAGATTTATATGAACTGACACAAAGTAAAGTGAGCAGAACCACAACAGTGTACACAGTAACAACAATATTGCTCAATGATCAACTGCAAATGACTTAGCTTTTCTCAGTAATGCAATGATCCAAGACAAATCTGAAGGACTTATGATGAAAAATATTTTCTACCTCCAGAGAAAGAACTGATGGAGTCTGAATGTAGATCAAAACATACTTTTTAAAATTTTATTTTTCTTGTTTGATTTTGGGCTGCATTTTCTTTTACAACATTACTAATATAGAAATATGTTTTGCATGACTACACATATATAACCTATATTAAATTGCTTGCCTTCTCAATCAGGGTCAGGAGAAGGAGAAAGGAAGAGAATTTGGAACTCAAAATTAAAAAAAAAATGAATGTTAAAATTGTTTCCACATGTAATTGGGAAAAAATAAAAACAGAAAAAAATGAAAAATAGTCATCAACATTTTTAAAAAGGTTCTTGTACCATAGGTTAAGAATTTCTGAATCTAGAATCCCTTTTAATTCCCAAACTTATGGTCCTATGATCCCTGGGTCTGATACCTGAGATACCGAATCTCATCCTAGGATGGCCTGGACCATGGATCTTCTTTAGAGTCAATTACCCTATTATGGGTTTCTTCCAGTAATTCAGCAACTAAATTTCCTTGGATTGAGTCCAAGATGGACTGGTCTTAGACCAAATCCTGCTCCATAAAGAACAATGTTGTGGCAAAGTTCCATTAGATAGTGTCCCACCTCAGCCAAGTGGCTTGGAAACTAGGTCTTTGGGAGTGTTTTCTCACCTCTTCAGGGGTGGACTCATAGAGTCACAGATTTAGAGTTACAGGGGGCTCTGGAGGTCAATGAATTCATTTTACAGATGAGGAAAATGAGACCCAGAGAGATTAAATTACTTGACTAGTGCTACAGAGCTGGCAATTGTCTGAGTCAGAATTTCAACTCAGCTCTTTCAGTCTACAAGTCTAACACTCTATCCTCTATCAGGTCTCTTAATTATAAGAAAAATACATCTATTTTCTTTTGATCAGTGCCAGTGCAAGATAAGATACCTAGAATGTTAGAGGCAGGAGGGACCTTGGTCCCAGTCCCCTTGTTCCCCAGAGAAGAGCAGTGTCTTGACAATAGTCATACAATTAGTAAGAGGCAAAGGTAAAACTGGAATTTACATCTCGTCACTACTGGTCCAATGGTCTTTCTATATACCTCCACCAACTTTGGTTTAGCTTCAAAGAAATGACAGTGATTTGGAGCCATAAGTATAGCAGGATGTCTGATATGCTGACTCAAGTCTCAACTGTCCACCTGGCTTTCAAGGAACTCCATGAGATGATCACAGAGTCTCAGAGAGGTCCTTCAAATTGCCTGTATTCATCATGGTCCTCTTTGAGAATGAAGGACAAACAACAACTCCAATTTGTACAGGCAAACCTTGATGAGAAATTGTCATTGTTTTCAAGAAAGAACAGAGAGATATTAATGTAGTTACATCCATTTCCAGCCTGTGTCCAGGAAGGAAGTGAGAGGGTTTTTGCATGGGGGATCATGATGGCAAAAAAAAAAAAAGCCTTCTGACCTCTCCAATCCTTCTGAGTTTGGACAAAGGACGGGAACTGCCATGATCTTTTAAACATCAGCTTAATTTATGGGTGTTAAAGCATTGCAAACATTTGCTTTAACAAAAACAGGACCTGGGTTTGGGGAGTTGGGGTGAGTTTGCAAATATCCTAAAACAAATGTTATAGCTGAAACATTAACTTTAAGGTTGGAGTTTTAAGCACAGCTGGCTGGCTGGAACAGGCCACGAGGGACACAGGGTGAGGCCCTTTAAAGATTCTCTGCCTCGAAGGGAAGTGTGAGAGAGGTTCACTGCCTGAACCTTGCCTCTAACCCTGGCCAGTATTTGTCTGATAGAATGCAAGTTTCTCTAATGTGGAGACTCATTTTTGTCTTTGCGTTCTGACACCAATAGTGCAGTCACTAGCACATAGAAGGTGCTTAATAAGTACTTATTAATGAATTAATTGAATACTAGTATGTTCACACTAAATGGGAGAGTATGGGTGACTCATAAAAAAGCCATCCAAAACAATTCAAAATGCATAGCTGTGTGACATGGGACAAGTCAGTCCATATGGATGGGCCTCCTTCAGTTTATTCAATAGTAAAACAGGGGAGGGATTATAAGCCTTTCCGAATCTAAATTTGTTGGTCTTATGATCCTGGTAAACTGGTGGAGAAGGGAAGTGAAGGGAGGGTGAAGGGGGGAGGTAGGGAGAGTACCTGGGCCCTGAGTACACAGCATGAAGTCTCTAGGTGCCTAGAATGTAAAGCTTCCAAAAGAGTAGTAAAGAAGGCCCAGAAGTGGAAAGTCCGTGGGTATCCAAGGCAAATTTTTCTTATTACACAATTTTATCCCAGTCCAGCCTAGACAGTATCCCAAGTGCCCACAATTCAGACTCTGTTTAAACCTGTGCCAGAGTGTGCTTCATAGAATGTGTCTTTCCATATTATGCTTATCAGTGCAACGTTTTGAAAGTTGACATTCTTTAAACAATTTCATTCCTTTGAAAAATCAGAAATGGCTTTCCAAGGTAAATCTCTTTATTGTCTCAATTTTTCATAGAATCTTTAAGTTCTGTGGAGTCAAGGGTTTTGTCTTCAGGGAGAAAAAAAGTCAGAGCTTAGCTCACCCAATCCTAGTCTCCATGGGATGGAAGGGTCCTCAAGGAGCCCATGTTCCTGCTTTCAGGCCGGTCCTTCCTTAAACCAGACTCATAGAATATTTGATAGATCTAGGAGAGATCATCTAGACTCATAGAATCCTTCCAGACTCATAGAATATTTGATAGATCTAGCAGAGATCATCTAGTCCCAGGGATCCTTCTCTTTGTCTGTGTCATAGACCCCTCTTGGACCCCTGCTCAGAATAATGTGTTTTTTCAAGTTCACAACAGGAGAGAATGATAAATTGCAGTGAGAAGTTAGTGGAACAATGATGTAATTTTTCCCTCCATTTAGGTTCATGGATATTCTAAAATCTATCCACAGTCCCCTTGGGTGTGTGTGTGTGTGTGTGTGTGTGTGTGAGCCCCAGATTAAGAACCTCTCATCTAGTTGAACCCTTCCTCTCATTTTACTGATGAGAACAGTGAGACAACTGCTCAGATGTTGACCATTTCTGCACAACGAGAGAGAGGGGGATACTGGTTCTTTTGGAAATGGAAAAATGATTCCAAAAATAACTCAAGGATTTCCACTCTGGTCTAGAGCACAGGCTATTCTGGACCATGTTCTAAAGCTTCGGATGGTGAGTTAGGAGACAAGAATTTGAGCTGAGTTCTGAAATTTAGAGGCAGAGTGACCGGGTGCTGGCTTTGGAGAGAGAATTCCACCCTCTGATACAACAACTTTTGTGACCATGAACATTCCACTTAACTTCTCCGATCCCCGGTTTCCTTATCTGTAAAATGGGGTTAATAATACCTATAGTTTCTGCCTTTCAAAGGGCTCCACGTACAATCTCCTTTAAGCCTTTTACTATGAGACTTAGAGGAGAATCCATGTAGAGCCGTTCGTAAACTTTCTTTTTCTTTTTTCTTTTTCATAAAAAGTTTGACCCCCCCTTGCTTCATATTACATTCCACTGACTCCTTTGTCCAACAGAGTTTTGCAGCAAATAAGTATAGTGAAGCAAGACAAATTAATACATTTATGCTGACTGAAAATGCATGCCTTATTCTGCACCTTTAGTCTACCACCTCTTCCCCAAGAGATAGAAGGCACGCTTCTCCATCCATCTTCTAAAATCATGATGGGTTACTGATGTGATCAGAGTTCTGGAGTCTTCCTGGCTTGCTTTCCTTTACTTTAAGTGGTCGTCTTGTAAATTATTCGCCTGATTCTGCTTACTTGGTTCTGCATCAGTTCATACAAGTCTTCCCAAGTTTCTCTGAATTCTTCATATTTGTTGTTTCTAACAGTGTGATAATATTCCATAATATTAATATACCACAGTTTGTTGAATCACTCCTGAACTGATAAAGTGTCACTCTAAATATTTTTGTATATATGAGACCTTTCACTGTCTTTGACCTCTATGGAATATATATCTAGTAGTGGTATTACAAGGGCAGCTCGGTGGCACAGTGGATGGAGTCAGGAAGACTCATCTTCTGGAGTTCGAATCTAGTCTTTGACTAGCTGTGTGATCCTGGGCAAGTTACTTGGCCCTGTTGGCCTCAGTTTCCTCATCTGTAAAATAGAACTGGAGAAGGAAATGGCAAGCCACTCCAGTATCTTTGCCAAGAAAACCCCAAAGGGGGTCATGAAGAGTCACACAACTGAAAACAACAACAAAGTGGTATTACAGGATGGCAAGGTGTTTTCTGTTTAGTGACGAATTTTAAACAGTGATAGTGCTTATTTATATAATGCTTTAAGGTTTGTAAAGAGCTTAATGAATATTATCTCATTTTATTCTCACAACAACCCCAGGATGAAGGTGCTGTTCTTATCTCCATTTTACAGATGAGGAAAGTAGACAGACAGAGAACAAGAATCTTGCCCAGGGTCACACACGTATTAAGTATCTGAGGTAGGATTTGAACTCAGGTCTTCCCGACTCCAGGTCTAACATTCTATCCGCTGTACTATCTAGCTTCCTTTTTGTTCAATTCTAAATTATCTTCCAGAAGGGTTGGATGAACTCATAGTTCCACTAATGCTAGATTAGTGTTAATATATAGCCCCTCCAACCTTTATCATTTTTGTCTTTTGCTATTTTTGCAATTTGATGGGTATGAGGTGAAATCTGAATTGTTTTAATTTGCATTTCTCTTATTTTTAGCCACTTACCACATTCTTTCAAATAGCTGCTGATACTTTGATTTTTTAAAACCCTTGCAAATTTTAAAGATTTATATATGTGCCAGCTCTTATTATAACAAGCACTGTGACCTTGGGTACCTTAAGTGACTTTGTTTAACCACTACAAACCTCAGTGTCTTTATCTGAAATTGAAGTCAATAATACTTGTATTATTGTTGTTGTGAGGAAGTCCTTGCTATAGTCTATGCTATAGAAATATCACCTATTGCTATTATTCTTAGCTCTCCCTTTGACTCACTTTATTGCCTTGGACAAATTCAATCATTTTCAATTCCACAAAGATGCCTTACCTCTGCATATACTCTGATATAGCTACATTCTGTGCTTTACCACCTTCCAGAGATGGCCTGCATCGTATCAACATTTATAAAGTACATTGAGATTATAGGAAGAAAGTAAAGCCTAGATCTTTTTTTTTCTTTTTGTTTAAGAAGGGGTGGGATGGGACTTGGCTGGTTTAGTGGCTTGTTAGATGTTGAAGGTGTTGCTGCCTTTACTTGTAGTTATGCCAGTCTTGTGTATACAAAGATGGCACTAGGCCATCAGCAGAAGGATGGATGGACAGTTTGAGTTTGTCTTTTCCTAGTGTTGGGGACGAATCCCACTTCATTATCCACACTCTCTACACCTTGTCCCCCTGGTGACCTCTGGAATTTGTTTTCAGTTACCTGGCTGCAGCTTTGCATCCAGTCATAGGCAGAGTTTTTCTGCATGCAAATCTGGCCAGAATAGGATTGAACCCATGCTTGTTGGTAGGGAGCATCCCAAACTATAGCTCTGGCTTTCAACCTTATTGGTACCACATAAAAAAATAACACTATTAACCCAGAGGGCATATTTGTTGTAGTTGTTGGGTTTCCATGACCTTTGTTAAGTTCTTACCTTCTTTTTTTCCTTCCTCACCTAGTTATTATTTCCAAGTGGGTTAGACATTGGAAGAACTTTCTGATTATAGAGTCAAGAGTTATTGGAATGGACTGCAAAGGGAAGAACACTACCCTGGAGAATTTTTGTCAAAAAGCAGTTTAGAATGACTCAAGTGTTGTCCTTCCTGGGGACAGAGAGAGAAACTAGGTGACCTCTCAAAGTCTCCTGCTTAATGTGACTCTGCAAGCATATTTCTCTAAGTTGCTTGTTCTTAGATGGGAAAATCTACTGCTGTTTTGATTAAAGATCTCCCTTCAGGGGGAAAAAACAACCAGCTTTTTGTCCTTAGTCCCAGATGTGAGCTCTGAGTCCAGATGCCTGCATTACTAGACATTGTCCTGCCTTTCCCCATAGAAGGACTATATGACTCACTCAGCCTTGGGCTGACATTCTCCCCCAAACCTCCTCCCATTGGAAGCTCAACTGCCTCCCAATGATCCCCCCCCTTTCCTTCCTCCTCAGGGATTGAGCAGTTAGGACAGGAGCAGGGTAGTCTCACATACAGCTGCAGGATCACAGGCTGAAATCTGGGATGGATTTTCCTAGGTGTTGCCCTCAGCTCTAGCCTTGCATGCCTCCTCCCACCCTGGCTCATGCTGGACTTCAAGAATTCTTGGCTTTTTTTTCCCAGCTGCTGGAACCACTTTGGAGTAGCTCGGAGAGTTGCTTGTACCCAGCTGGATTGCTCTTCTCTGTTCCTATAGGCACCATTTTGCTTTCACTCTCTATTTTTCTGCGATGAGATGTTTGCTTTTGGCATCCTAAACCACAATTCTGGGCCAACTGAAGATGTAGCTGCCAATAACTCATTATTATGAGGAATGTTGTGGGGGAAGGGAAAGGGTGGAGGAATGGATTTGAAGAGAAAATATGATAAGACAAATAACCTTCCTTTTTCTCCTTTTTCTTCCCTTCTCCCTTTATTCTAACCTTTAACTCTTTTCCTTCTTCCACCTCTTCTTCCTCTTCTCACCATCTACTCATTCCCTCTTGCTTTTTTAAAATCTATTCCTCATTTCCACTCCCCTCAACCTATGTTCACTCTTCTCCCCCCACAGCCATCATTCCCTCCCCAACCATCCTTTCCCTCTTTTCTTCCTATTTCTCTTTCTCACTTTGTCAGTTCAATAGCTTCCAGTTTTATTGGTGAGAATAAATTTTACCCACTCCTTGCCTCTTTCTAGTGTAGTTAACAATACATCCCCTCTCTTTACTCCTCTGGGGCAGGGTTGCTTTACCATCATGGAATGATAAAAGATATATAAAAAAAATTGTCTAGTCTAGCATACTGCTTCTAGGCTACAATATGCTGGAGTCAAACCAATAAACTCTTGATTTTACTTTCAAATAGTTCCCTTGAACGTGGAAAGAGCACTGGGCTAAGAATTAGGAGAATTAGTGTCTAGTTCTTGTCTCCAACGGGTTAGCTCTGCAACTTAAAAAATATAAAATAAGGGAGTTGAACTGCTTCCTTCCTGATGGTCTTTAAGCAAACCCTGGATGATCAACTTTAAAATGTTGTTCTTCCCCCTCCCCCCTCCCCCCTTTTCCCCCCTTCCCTCACTTAGTTTGTCTTCTTGCCTCCTGACCCCATCCTAATGGACTGGTGGGAAGATCAACATGGCTGCCTACACTATTTGTTTGAGCTAGGAGCTACCAATTCTAATCCTTTCAGTGAGACCACCCCCAGTCTGACACTCCATTCTAAGGTCCTCTAGGTCATTCCATTTGACCTGCCATTATGCTGTCCAGGCACTGCCATCTGACCTGCTGATGTGCCTGTGGACCCCTAAGCATTGCCATCCTCCCTGCTACTAACCTTAGGACTTCCTCCAGGCCTTTCCATCTACCCTGACCCCTCCTCTATTCACTATTTCTCCCATTAGAGTGTGAGTTTCTTAACAGCAGGGACTATTTTGCTTTTTTTTTGTATCCCCAGCACTTAGTTTGGGGTGCTTGACAGATAGTAAGTGCGTAGTTGAGAGGGATAGTGGGAGGTGGGGTTAGGGGTAGGCAACAATTTTAGTAAGCACTTACTATGTGTCATGCACTGTGCTTTACAAATATTACAAAGTGTTTTACAAATATTACCTCATTTGATTCTCACAATGATATTGTTTAATTTCATTGGTATAAGGCACTCCTAGGTGAGAAAACTCTTCTTATTAATGCAGGCAGCACCTTGTCTGCAATTTATAATCTTAGAGAGTTACCTAAAGTACTAATGTGTTAAATGACTTGCCCAGGGTCATAGAGCCAGCATGTGTCAGGGGCAGGACTGAAACTCAAGTTTTCCTGATCTCAAGATCAGCTCTTGGTCTAGTACCCTACTGTATTCATTCATTCATTCATCCATCTATCCATTCATTCATTCATGATTCTCTAGACTTTGGTTTCCCCATAAGTAAAACAGAGTTGATTGGGACTGATAATTAGGATCATAATATCAGAGCTCAAAGGGACCTTAGAGATTGTCTAGTCCAACCACCTCATTCTATGTGAACTAAGTGGGTAATTCGAATTTTTAGAGTCGAAAAATATCTTGGGAGGAAACCATGGTCAAGTAACCTGTCCAAAGTCACATAGCTGACCAGTGGCAGAGTCAGGCCAGAACAGGAGGCTCTTGGATCCCCTTCTGGTTCTCTAGGCTGAGACCACCATCCTGTAGCCAGCAGGCGCCTCTTCTTGGCTCAATGGGCTGTTACACATGCCGTTGCCTCCTCACTCCAAAACCACCAAGGTCCTCTACTAAACTGATGGTATCTTGGTCTCCCCAGTATCCCACTATGGTGAATCCTACAGGGCATCACTAGATTTATCTTCTTCAAATCATTTCCAGCATGTCGTGATCCAGTTCAAAACCCTTACAAAGTTACCCATCTTTTACAGGGTAAAGTCCAGGCTTCTCAAGCTGGAATTCTGGCCTTCCACACTCTTGAGGAATTTGTCATTCCTCTGAAAACACCTGTTAAAGCTCACTCCAACAAGCATTTATTAAGCGGCACATGGGACAGAGTAATAGAAGACCGGAGCCCAAATTCTCCCTCAGATGCCAATTGGATGCGTGACTTTGGACAAACCGCATTTCTCAGCCTCAGTTTTCTCATCTGTAAAATGGGGAAATGATAGTACCCGTCTTGGGATTGTCGTAAGGATCAAATGAGATAACTCGTGAAATGCTTTGTAAACCTTAAAGCACTATAGAAATGATAGCTGTTATCATTGCTATTACAATGAGCAAGGCACCGTGCTAGGTACTAGAGTCACAAAGACCACATGCAACAGTTCCTACCTTCAAGGAGTTTATGTTCTAGTGAGGGATAAAATATACAAATAGGCAATATGAGAATATAGTATTGAGGCTGTCACTCTTACCTCTGTCTTTGTGTGGGTCCGGGCTATTTCTCCACAGTCTCTCCATCAGCTCTTTCCCTGAGGGGGAGTTTTCTACTAGAATCAAGCCTAAGACTATTGGAAGGCAAAAGTAGTGGAAGGCCCCACCTCAATGCCAACTTAGCTAGTCATGGCCCCTATAGTTGGACTGCTGACTCATTCATGTCCAAACTGAGAAATCAGCTCTAGCCAGACAGGTTTACTCAGGGTCATCCAAATGTTCCCCACCCCTTCTGGGCTCTGCATTTTTGCCCTCACCCTTTCTCCCACCCAGAAGGGCCCTCTCTATCTTCTCCCCTTATTTAAATCCATATTATCCATAAGCCTTGAAGCTTCCCCTCACTATTTCTGACCCACTGTGATCTCTCTCTTCCAAGAGCAGCTAGTCTGGGTCACTCATAAGGCATACATCACTGAATCAGGAAACTAATTAAGAGCCTTAGGAACCATCTAATGCAACTTTACAGCTGGGAAAGCTGAAGCTCGGAGAGGTGTGGAAGCATATTAACAACTTCCTTTTGGTACAATTGAAACTATTAAGAATTAATATTTTCTCTAGACTAAAACCCTTGGAGTTCCCTAAAGAAAAATGTATAAGAAGATGTTCTTTTGTGGGGATTGTAGCAAGGTGGTAGTGTACTAGGAGCTAGAGGAGTCCAGATCCTCCGTAAATATCCTTGTGGCGCTTAGAATGTACCAGTCCAAAAAGAAACAAGAAGAATCACCCGTAGACTTCTCCACTTAGTCCAGGGATTCATGAAAGATCCCCAGAATCCTGTAGAGACCACGAGATAGACTTGTCTAAACTGGGAGCTTTAACTGTTCACTGACTGATGTGGGACCTAATGTAGCTTAAGATCCCCACATCAACTGCAACCCAGTGGAATCCTTTCTGAAAAATTGCTATGAACAACTCTGATCCAGGTCATTAAAATGTAATAATTTCCCTGTAACAGAGTTTGATTGAGGACGTGTGTAGTTGTGTTAATGAAATTTTCAATGGGATTGCCATTCTGACTCTTAGTGAACTGCTAGTCTTCAGCATTCGAATGGTCTATGAAAAGTATGACATAGATTGACCACTATATTGGCTCTGTTCATCATCAGACCAAGTCAGTGCAAAGAATCAAGAAAAACCCCCTGGCATCACAAAGAAAAAGATAGAATAATAGCCCAGAAAATGCAAATCCGACCATTACTACAACACTTTAATAATTATAACCATTATTACTTGGACCTATGAATGAATGTGCTCATTGTCAACTTGAACCTTAATTCTAAGCTTTTTATTTAGTTGGACTAAATGCCCTCCAAGATTCCTTCCAATCTCTAAGAGTATATTATTATAACATGGCCAACCAGTCATTTTTCATGCTATTTTTAAACCAAAATCGGACTCTAAAAATGGGGATAACATTCTAGCTTAGCTTATTATTTTTGTAGACTGTAAAGTAAAGACGATAAAAAGAATTTGAAATCTCAAAACATTGTTTAAGAGGTCAAGAACAAAGGCTGAGATAGGAGAAACATCTCTTGTCTAGTTAAGATCATCGCCTACCCCATTCTTTGAAGCAACATAGATACGATGGTTCACACTCATTAATTTGGAAAGAATTAAGACATCAGCCCTAGAGAGGAAACCTTTTCAGTCCTTGAGGGGAGTGGTCAAAGAAGGAGTTGAGCAGTTTTAATTAAAGATTGGGGGTAGTTAAGTGGGACAGTAGATAGAGTGCAGAGCCTGGAGTCAGGAAGACTCATGTTCTGAGTTCAAATCTGGACTCAGACACTTACTGTCTGTGTGACCCACAGCTAAGTCACTTTGCTCATCTGTAAAATGTGCTGGAGAAGGAAATGGTGGACTGCTCCAGTATCTTTGCCAAAAAAACCTCAAATAGGGTCACACAGAATTGGACATGACTGAAACAACCGAAGAACAACAGCGACAGTTGAAGATTGAACGACTATTGTTCTATAATGTTAACCCCAAATCACATTTTAGTGTATTATGACATTTCCCTTATTCAAGATCCTTATAATATTGCCTTATCTCAAATTGTCTTAGGGTAGAGATACATCAGAAGGCATGAGGGGGAGACGATACTGTGCCAGTTTGTATATCACTCTGATAGAAATGCCCGAATATGGAATAATATTAAATTAATAAAAATTGTTTCTAACAGATGTATTTTAAACACAGAATATAGTATTAATATTTTTTCCTTGACCTAAGTAAAGTGACTTGTCCAAGGTCGCACAGAGAGTTAGTGACCTAGAGTGGGTCTAGAACCCACTCCAGTATTCTTTCAACTATTTAGAAGAGGCAGTGGGATCTAGTGTGAAGAGGACTGGGGTTAGAGTTCAGAAAGAGATCAGGATTTGAACATTCCCTATTTAACTTCTCTGAGCCTCCGTTTGCTCATCTGTAAAATGGACATAATAGCGCTCATGATGCCTGTCTCAAAGAAGCATTGTGAAGAAAGTAATTTGTAGACTTTAAAGCTCCATAGAAATGGCAGGTATCAGTATAATACCATTTTTGTTTCTTTGCACCCGAGTCCTTGGAATCTGATTGGCTGAGAAAGTGAGCTCCTAGTTCTTGAAAGTAAGTTCCTAGAAGCCATAAACTGTTTGATTTTTGTAATTATATTTCCAGTAACTAGTTCAGTATTTTTTGCAAGTAGATGCTTTATAAATTCTTATTAAGTTGATCTGAATTGAATTGAACTTGGTAACTGAAGTGAGCTAAGCATTGAAAATCTTGAGACTCCAGTTTGGGGGGGGGGTCTAGCTTGGTGCTTCCATTCTCAATAAATAGTCAATAAACATTTATTAGGTGCCTACTATTTGTCAGGCACTGTGCTAAGCCCTGGGATACAAATATGAAAAAAGGAAGGCAGCCCCTGTCCTCAAGGGACTGATGGTCTAATGGGGAAAGACCATATACACAAGGAAACTGTAAGGAAGAAGGTCCCCAGTGCGAGGGCATGGTGGAGAACTCAGAAGTTTCACAGTATCGCAGGAGTGAAGGTGGGGAATGAGGAGATAGATGTCTGTGCTGAGCGCCTTCTTTAAAGAGAGGTATGGAATTCATGGCTCTGCTCTTTAATCAGGGGAGCAAAGAGTAGTGATGAGGGGTGAGTAGTAAGGCTGATGGGACCTTGCAGGATGATAAGGTTTTTCCAAGGCATGGAACGTCATCATCATGGTTGTCATCATCATTGTCATTGTCATCATCATGGTCGTCATCGTCATCGTTCATCCTTTGTTCTTGAAGAGGACCATGATATCCAGGAGGTGATGCTATGACATGCGGGTGAATTGGATTTAAGTGAGGGAGGGCTGTGCAAAGTCACCAGCCTCACTTTCTCCTCCGGAGCCATCTGGGTCTGGTGGCCAGATGTAGATCAGGATGACTGGAGATGGCCCAGGATGCAATGGGGGACCTTGGCCTTTTTGAGCTAAAGTTTTTAACAGGTCTCAGTTTGACTGAGGCAAACTTAATCACTGAGTGGGTGGAAAGCAGTACAGCCAGGTGGGGAATGAGGCCACGTGGTATATACAGAACCCTGACACTGTAATGAGAAAGATCTGCGTTCACTTCTTGCCTTTGACACTAGGCGCCTGGGCAAGTCATTTAAGCAATTTGAGCTTCATCTAGACAATGCCAAGAGTAATATCACTCAGAGGGTCATTGTGAGAATTAAATGAAGGCAAAGAAATAGCTAAATTGACTATTATTTTGATCTCCTAAATCAGAAGCGTCATACATGTAGCCCATACTGGCTAGCAACATTCCTGAGTTTAGTGACCTAAACCATATTAAAATGAAACACAATTGGCAAACATTTAACAAAATAAAAATACAATAGAACATAGATTGGGCCAGCTGGGTGGCACAGTAGATATAGCACCAGGCTGGAGTCAGGAAGACCTAGGTTCAAATCTGGCCTCAGGCGTTTACTATCTGTGTGACTCCTGGACAAGTCACTTAACCCTGTTTGGCCTAGTTTTCTCATCTGTCAAATGAGTTGGAGAAGGAAATGGCAAACCACTCCAGTATTTTTGCCAAGAAAACTCCAAATGAGGTCACAAAGAGTTGGTCATGACTAAAATGACTAAACAACAAAGAACATAGATAATATTAATGTTAATTTTCTAAGTCAATATGCAACCTTCAGGGAGGCTTACGTATGGTTTAGAGGCCTTAATAGCCTCGGTTTCCATATTCTTCAAATAGACCAGCTAGTTCTAGGTACATCTCTTTGCACCAGTGCCATACTCTTCACTCACATGGCCTCTAGCCTAGTTCTGGCCTTTATTGCCTCTCCCATGGATTATTTCAATAGCCCCTGAATTGTTCTCTTGGCTTTTAATCTCTCTCCTTCACAGATCTCCCAAATGATGTTCCTAAACACAGTTCTGACTGTTGATCCTTCTCTCAAAAAGTCTTCATTGACTTCCTGTTACCTTTATGACTAAATACAAAATTCTTGGTCTAGCACATAAGGCCCTACACAATCTGACTTTCACCTACCATTGCTATCTTATTTCACATTAATACCCTTGATGCTCTCTCTCCAGTCAAACTAGCCCTGTGTACAACATTTCATTTCGTCCCCTTTGTACAAATGGTTCCCCCAAGCCTAGAATACACCCACTTCTTAGAATTCCTAGCTTTCTTCATAACAATTCAATTGCTACTGCCTGCACAAAGCCTTTGCTGATTCCCCTGGTTATCTGTCTGTCTGTCTGTCTACTTTAAGGTTTACAAAGTGCTTTATAAACATTAACTCATTTTATCTTCACAAAAACCTTGGGAAGGGTAAATTCTATTTTTATTCCCATTTTATAGGGAAAGAAACTGAGGTAGATAGAAGTTGTCACTTACCCAGGGTCACAAAGCTAATAAGGGCTGAAGCCAAATTTGAACTCAGGTTTTCCTGACTCTACAGTACTCTACCCACTATACCGCCTAGCTGCCTCATATATTTCTATATTTATATGTGTATATGTTGATATATATATATGTATACATATGTGAACATGCATTTGTATCTATTGTGTCAGGGTAGGGAGGTGGAACTGTGCTAGTGAAGAGGAGGGAATAGTTACTCCTTGGCAGTCTTACCTTAGTGTGAGTGGTACTAACCTCTCCCAGTTATGCGCTCTGGCCTCCCTTTGGGTGTGATCCCCTGAGGAAGGGTTCCTTTTCAAACCTTACTTGGGAAGAGACTGTGGGAAAGAGGAAATAGCTGAACTGATCATCTCTGTGAGGCTAATTATCAGCTTTCTTAGAAACTTTTCCCCACCAACACTGATAAGCTCATTTCATCTAACAGGTCTAGAGCTCTCTTTGGGAAGCTATAAAAATATGAATCAATCATTTCTCCTCTGTACAGTTCTGAACCCCCATGCTGGGAAGGTCCTAGCAATTATTAAAAAAAACCAAAAAACTCTCTCCTGGGTACTTTACTGCTATTACCTCTCCCATGGCCAACACCGAGCAAACACACACACACAACAAACACACAGAGATCAGCAATTCAATGATTGACAATTTTATCCCAGAGAAACCTAAAAATTGAAAATAAAACAGACTCTTAAGCAAAAGCAGTTGGGAAACAAGCTCATCCCCCCACTGCCCACCCCTATCCCCATGCAGACTTATCAGTTCCATTCACAACAGCACGAACAGTTTCAGCCACGTTCTATCTGCTCATGTGGCTTATATTTTGTTTCAGTGACCCAGGTTTTGCTCCCCTGATTATTTTCTCCCAATGGTGGTGCTAGGGGCTGGGGTGGCAGCAGGAGTGGCAATGAGGCGCCAGTCCCTTGCCCAGGCGCCATCTTGCTTATAACCCATCTCTTAGCCTCACATAGTTGTTGCCTCTGTCGCAATCATCCCTCCTCTATTCTGTCAGGCCATATTCCTCCCTAAAGATTACTTCTTTGTCTCTCCTTGGGACAGCCTAGAAGCTAATCTTTCAGTCAGAATCTCATGACTCTTTAAGGGTTTGAGCGGATGGTAACACATTGGGGAATTTGTGTCTGCCAGTAGACAGTAGTATCCTTATTCTGTTATATTCAAAGCCCTTTGTAACCTGGGTCCTTCCTACCTTCCATCTTAAAGTCCTTACGCATATTCTTACATGTCTACCATTCCTTTTTATACATACTCTGTGATATAATGACACTGGCTTCCTTGCTGTTCCTCACACAAGATACTCTCTCTCAGTTTTGTTCACTGGCTGTCCAATCTCCCATGACTGAACTTTCTCGCTCTTCATCTCTGCCTCCTTGACTTCTTTCAAGTCTTAGTTAAAAGTCCCACTTTCTGCAAGAAGCCTTTCTCAGTCCTCCTTAATCTTAGTGCCTTCCCTCTGTACACATCTTGTATGCATATATTTGTTGCATATTACGCCCCCCCCCCCATTAGACTGTGAGCTCCTCGAGAAGAGGAATTTTTTTTGGTTGTCTTTTTTATATCCTTGGTGCTTGGCATAGTGCCTGGCACATGAGAAATGCTCAATAAATACTTGTTGATTGATTGACATTCATTTGTATTTATTTATCTTGTAGAGGTTGTATCCTCTTATTAAAAGGAAAACACCTTGAGGAACTATTTCATTTTTGTCTTCTTTCTGTCTCTGCATACCCACTACTTAGCAGAATAAGTGTTTGTTGAATTTTATTGAATTAAAAGAGGAATTCCAAAGGGATTTTGAAGGTCAGATGCAGGGTTCCAAACAGCTATTTACTGGTGACAGCTGGGGAAGAGCAAAGGAATTTAATTCAATAAATATTTGCCAAACACATTTTTATGGACATACAACTGGCTGAAGATAGGGAATATAAGATCTCAATGTGTCTTTTTTGTTGAGTTTTTAAGGAACATTTGGCTCAAGAGAACAAACTGTTGCTTTGAAGGCTCTCCTTAGACAAAATGTTTCCTACTCACATATTAAAGTTGTGCCAGGCTCTGACTCTATAACTGATCTGACTATAGAGATAACTTTGTTCAACTATCTGCTGAGCATTAGCATCAGATGAGATGTAGTCATGGATGCAGATGTTCGACTAAGGTGTTTGTCAGTAGTATAGAATTGGGCCTAGAGAAGAGTCCAAATAAAAGAAGGATTCTTTATTGACTGAAAGGTTTAGCACATGCCCCCATCAGTTGATACTGTGCTAATTACATTGAGTCTCAGGACACAAAGTCTCCTCTGTATAATCCATAGCAATGCAAAAGAGATTATACTAACCATCTACTCTACAAAAACAAAGTGGATGAAAAATATACATTACCCAGACTATGATGTGCAGCTTGATGGGTGGCTGTCTGAGTTAGTCCATGAGATACAGATATCTTGCTCAGACATAGTACATGTATCATGAGCTAGTGCCAGAAATGCATAATAGGAGAATATCAGGCTGAATTGTTTCTGTATTACACAGTTATATACATCAATTATCCCTTCATAAAAGCCTATCTTTGTAACAATAAAATTTTCCTAGAAATGGTATACGGTTATGAATTATGGAACACTACAATCTTGGAAGAATCAAAATTACGGGTGACTGTAATGGCGAAAGAAATCTGCATGATGAGATCAAATGAGATAATGTATGTAAAGTGTTTTGAAAATCGTAGAACTCTATATAAATGTCAATTATAATAATTGTTATTATTATGGTGGGTATAAATAGTCTGAAGCATATTACCAATCACTATTTGTGTATAAGAAATAAAGAAAATACAAACTATTTGAGGATGGGAATTGTTTCTGTATCCTCACGACCTTTCACATAGTAAGCACTTAAGCAATATTTGTTGAATTAAATTAAATGGTATAAAAGGCATCATTAAAGATGAATTGACGATAAAGCAAGAAGAACAGTAGATAGATAGCCCAGGTGCTATATTAGTAGCCCTACCTTTCCACCATTTTTATTTGTTGGTATTGATATCTTTTATATCGCCTTCAAATCCAAACATCTCTCTCTCCTTTCCCTTACCCTTAAGTCATGCCTTGTAATAAAGATTTAAAAAGAAAGAGTTCAACAAACTAGCCAATAGCTCAACAAAACTCATCAACAAATTAGCCATGTTTGGTAGTGTATGTAATATTTCAAGATCCACATTCCTCTACATCTGCCTAGAATTAGGAAAAGGACTAGAGTAACGCTGTCCAACCTTAGGTTTTTATTGACGCAATAGACAATATATTTTGATTTGCCATTTTAGTGAGAGCTCTGTGGTAGCTTGGCTTCATTTACTAAAGCATATATGTAAATTTCTATGCTTGTAGGCGGGCTGCATAAATCCCACTGCAGGCTGCAGGTAGCCCTCGGATGGCAATTTGGACAGCCCTGGACTAGAAGAAGGAGCTAGTATGTTGTTTTGAGCCTCTAACGAAATGGTGTCACAGTCAAATAGAAACAGAGCAACTAAACCATACGTAAGGATATTGCAGGCTCTGTATTGACTTAGAAAACCACATATCAACATTATCTATATTCTGTTGTATTTTGATTTATTTTGTTGAATATTTCCCAATTATGTTTTGATCTGGTTCAGGCCATATTCTGGAGTGTTGTGGGTGGTATTTTTGACACCTCTGTCCTAAGGCATTTATAAAGCATTTTATAGTTTGTAAAGTGCTTTCCTCACAACCACACAGTGAAATAAGTAGTACAGGTATTACTATTTCAATTTTACAAATGAAGAAACAGAGGCTTTGAAAGTTGGAAGGGGACTTGGAGGTCATTAAATCCATGCCCCCTCATTTTACACTGGCTTTTTTTACAAATGAGAAAATTGAGGCCCAGAGACATTAAGAGACTTGCCCAGGGTCACACAGTAAATGTCTGAAGTCAGATTCTAACCCCTAGGTCTTCCTGACTCGGAGTCAGGCATTCTGTCCACACTGCTTCTGAGTGACTTTTCCATAATCACATAGAAAGTAAACATCTCAGGCAGGATCTCTCTTGGCTCTGAGTACAACATCTATCCATTAAACCATTGTCTGTGGAGGAGTTTTTAAATGGAATGGATAAGAACAGTCTAGAACAGGATATGTGTGTGTGTGTGCGTGTGTGCGCATGTGGATAGATAGATAGATTTAGAACTGGAAAGGAACTTAGAGGTCATCAAGTCCAACTCTCATTTTATTTTATTTTTTCACATGAGAAGATTTTTGTTGTAGGTCCTGACTTTTTTTCAACAATTAAACCTTCACCTGACTATATGCTTCTTTCTGTACGCAGAGGGGAGGCCTATACAGTTTTAAAATATTGAGATGTTTTAAAGAGGGAGTTTAGAATTTAGCCAAAATGTAAGCAGAAAAAGCAGAAAGCATACAGATAATATTATGGTTAAAAGTTCAGGAGTGTGGGAACCATCTTCTCCATATGGTGTCTGCTCCATGCTAGAATAATTGTGCAGAAGAAATTTCCACAAGATGTTTATTGTTTTTCTTTCTAGGTTTCTATTAACTTTTCATGTTTGTTTTTCAAAGTTTGTATTCAGCTCTGGACTTTTCATAAAAAAGTTTGAAAGTCTTCTATCTATTCCATTAAAGGTCCATTCCCACCTCCCCACACTCCCCTGTAAGATGATACTCAGCTTCACAGAGTGCTGTTCTTGGTTGTAAGCCTTTATCTTTTGACCTCTGGAATATTTCAAGATCTCCTCTCATTTTTAGTGGAAGTTGCCAGGCCTTGTGTGATCCTGACTGTAGTTTCTTGGTACTTGAACTGCTTCTTTCTGGATGCTTGTAGTATTTTTTCTTTCATGTGGGAGCTCTGGATTTTGCCTAAGACATTCCTAGGACTTTTCCTTTAGGGATTCCTTTCAGAAGGTGATGATTAGATTCTTTGTATCTTTACCTTGCCCTCTGGTTCTAACAGATCTGTGCAGTCTTCATTTTTGATTTCTTGAAATGTGGTGTCCCGGTTTTTAAAAAAAATCGTGATTTTTCAGGAGGTCCAATTATTCTTAAATTAGGTTTCTTTGACCTGTTTTGCAGATTAGTTGTTTTTGATATCATATAGCTTACATTTTCTTCTACTTTTTAAGTGTTTTGATTTTGTTGTAACATGAGACTGTTCTTACTGTCTCATGGAGTCATTGATTTGTGTTTGATCTATTCGTGTTTTTAGGCAATCCATTTGTTGAGTAAGGTTTGCTACTTTTTCTTATTAAAATTATTCTCCTTCCAATTCTTTCCTCAAACGATTTTTTCTTTTTTTTCTTTTTCATTCATTCTTTTTCTTTTTTGGGGGGCTCTCTCTTCATTTCTTCTAGGTATTCATGTAGTCCTTCCAGAGAATCTATTTTTTTTTCTTTGTCTTTGCTTGTAGTTGTTATGGAGTTAGATCTGCAAAAAAAAAAAAATTGACACTGGTCAGTATTTTCTATATTTATTTGTCCTTCCAACTTTAGTTCCTGAACTGAGGCTTTGTTCCAGGGCCAGTCTCCATTTCCTGCTGTACTTTTGGGTCAACAAATCAGCTCTACTTGGTCTTGCTCTGAGTTGCTGGGGCTCTTGTGTTGATTTCTACCTCCTGGGTTAGGTCCCACTTGATCACTGAGGTTCAGAGTAGTGACCTATGCTGGCATCTCAGGATAGAGTGTTAGGGACCCCTTGCCTTACGTGGTCTGAGATCTGTGGCATCACATTGGTTACTGCCCCACCCTTGCTCCCCATGGCTTCCAATGTCCCTACCCTCAGGCTTTCTGAATACCTTGGGAATTTCTCAGGGGAGTCTTCCATTCTTGTTGTCCCCAGACGCAGAGATTTACAGATTATATAGGTGTGCCACGTCTGGTCATGCTGGCATTCCCTTTGCTGGAAGGGGCTTCATTCCCTATTTCCTACGGACTTCTTGCTGACTTTTAAAACACAACTCTGGAGCAAGAAGAAACTTACTGTAATTTCTCATTGGATTTCTTATTATTTGGATTGGTGCAAACTTCAGGGGTTTGGGGGGAGTAGGTATGTGGGAGATGGGCAGTTTGCCTCTGTTCAGGTAGCCATCTTGTCAGAAAGTCCAACTCCCAACAGATGAGAAAATTGAGCCAGATAAAGGTTAAGAGAGTTGTCTAGGGTTACACAGTTATTAAATGTCTGAGGCAAGATTTGGACTTAGGTCTCCCTGTCTCAGGGGTCTATCTACTTATTATACCTAGCTATATGGTGGAGGCAGAAGAGTTGGGGCGGGAAGTGGCTATGTGATTTGTATCAAGGAGGAACCACTTATGTGGATAAAGGGTATAAAAATGCATGCAGAGCCCTGGGTTCAGCACTCGGTGGTGGTGGTGATGGCAGAGAGATAGACAGGTACCTTTCTCCACTGAATTAACCATTTAGTAGAAAGAAGGAAAAAGCAGGAGTAGAAAGAAACACAAGCAACTAAACAAAATGGAGCATGGTAAGAGCCTAAGAAAGGATCAAGAGTTTCTTATGTGAGGTGTGAGAAAGGCAAGATTTATTTCTACTTGTGGAAATTGAGGGAGGTTTCAGGGAGAAGAGAACATGCGAACTGGGTCTTGAAGGGGACCAGGTAGGAATTCAAAAGACAAAGTATGATGGTGGCAGAGGGCATTCCGAGAACGGGTTGAGCCAACTTTCTTTACCTTCTTGACCTTCCCCTTTGCTCGTTTGAGATCTATTGTGACACCAAGTGAAACGGTGGCATTCTGAACAGTTATCAGCTGGTGGCAGCAGCCCAGTGATTAAAAAGGACATTTAGGAAAAAAAAATGAGGCCAAACCATTTTTTTTCTTTGTAGAAGTGTGGAACTATGGGTGTAGAATGTTGTATATGCTTTCAGATATGGATGATATACTGGTTGGCTTTACTGAACTGTTATTACTCTCCTTTTTTTTAAAAAAAATCCTTATTAAAAGAGATGACTCATTGGGTAGGGGAGGGGAAGGGATATATTCTGAAATGAAAGTGACGTAAAAAAGATATTAATAAAAATTAGGTTGAAAATACAGAAGTGATGAGAGGAGTCATAGGGAATCTTTGTGGTGCAGGGCAGGGGGAGATAAAAATTTATGAAATACAGATCTAAGTGTAAGAGGCCATATTCTGACAATGTAGTGGTAACATTGAATTGAATTAAAAACATTTGGATTCCAGTCCCACTTCTGTCACTTACTGGGTACTTGACTTTGGATAAATCAATTGACCTTGCTCAGTTTTCTCATCTATAAAATCAGGGTGATAACACCTGCTCTGACTACTTCAGAGGGTTGCTGAGAAGACCCTGGAAATGTCTCCTATGAGTCATCTATTACTGTATATATTATTTGAGGCCCCTTTTCTCTCGCTGAGCCCAAACCACCAGGTTCAGGTTGAGGACAAGTTTGTGGGTAAGGAGAGCACACATGCTCAGTTCCTTCTCACCTGGGCTGGAATCCTGTAGCCCTTGTCTGAGCCCCAGTCTCCAGCACCCTCAATCCTCCCTATGATGCTTTAGGAGGAATGGAATAATTTTCTATTGGCACTGGGAAGACTGATCATTTTCAGGAGGGCTGAGGTTGCCAAGACGGGGAATAAAAAAATAAAATGCTGAGCTTTATAACGGCCAGCCACTCAGGAAATAACAAGGGATCCAGCAGATAAGCCCAGTCCGGTCTGGATATTTGTCCTTTCTGAAACTTCCTGCCTGGCTATGGATGCCAGCTCTCCCCATGCCTAGAAGAGGCGATCCTGGCCAGGGACCCAACCTTTGAGTGTTGACTCTGGTGTCCTGGAAAGGATGAATTCGCAAGTAAATTGGCAGAGGCAGAAATCAACAGGAACCAGTAATAGCCCTGATGGCTGGAAGCGTGCTTAGTCTTGCCCATGCCTGTGATTTTGCGTGCACTAGCATCTTCAGGCCTCTAAAGCTCTCGCTCTCTCTCTCTCTCTCTCCTCTCTCTCTCTCTCTCTCTCTCTCTCTCTCTCTCCCCTCTCCCCTCCTCCTTTCTCTCCCTCTCCCCACCCCCCCACGCAGATAACTAACCCAGCTAAGAGATACAGAAAGTAGGGCGTAGTAGAAAGAGAAAGCTGGACTTGGAGTTAAAAAACCCATTTGGGAGCTGTATGACTATGGACAAGCCACATTACCCCTCTTAGTCCTGGTTTTTTCATCTGTAAAATGAGGAAAAGGAATAGAATTTGTACTACCCAACATGGGCATTTAATAGGCAAGAATTTAATAAGCTATATTAAATGCTATGAAGTCATGAATTATTGTGACTAGACAGCCAAACAAATGGTCAACTTGAAGCTTGGAAGATCAAGGTTCAAATCTCTACCTGTCTGATCAAGTCTCTTATTTCTATGTACCTTAGGCAACAACCTTGGACTCATCTCTCAAGTCACCACAGTTGAGTGTAGAGAACCCTTACTTTGGATTCATTCATACGACCTAGGTTGAAATCCCATCTCTGACGCTTGCTCCATATGGGATCTTAGGCACGTCACTGAAACATCCTCAGTCTGTTTCTTTACCTATAAAATGAGGGGGATCAGAGAAGATGGTTACTGGAATTCTTTCCAACTCTATATCTAAGGTCATAACTGGGGTTGCTATCTGTTGGTGAAGGGAGTTTCCCCTACGCTAAGGGATTGATTGAAAGCTCTTGCTCATACTGGTGGATGCTTCTAATCACCTACTTTGTTGAGTGACTGTAACTATGTCTTATGTGTATGAAATGATAGATATGAGTCTTTGTATATCTAGGGCTAGTTAGCTCAACAGGTTACAATCAAATGCTTATGAAACCAAATTTCAGGGCTCTGTTACTACTCAGAATCATTTGCTTCACAAAGAGAAAAAAGTTATTTTCTGAGCAATCATTGAATGCCTAGCTTCAACTAGCTGTTTCATTATTATCTGCTGGTGGCTCTAAGAGGGACCAAACCGGAGAGTGGGGATGGCTCCATGAAATCCAGTGCCACCACTGGAAAACCAACAACAGGTCAAAGCAGCTGCCCCTATTAATTCACACAGCATCTTCTTTCATTAAGGGCAGTATGTTTCCTATGTATGTGTATGTTGAATAGGACAAGTGAGAGAGGAGAATACCTGTACTTAATAGAATCACAAAGTAAGCCTTGCTTCATTAGTCCGGGGCCTAGAAGAAATCAAGACTGGAATGAGAATCATTCAGGTATCTAAACAGCATTGGAGAAACACTGCGTCTCTTTTTCAGTCCGTTTTGGTTTGGTTTTCTGGGACAGTTATGTTGTTGCTCAGACTGGATTTTTGTTATCAAGTTTGTTCAGTAGGGAGAGGCAGTGTGGTACAGTAGTTACCAAATAGCTGGGTGGCCCTCTGAGCAAGCATCTAATCTTGCCAAGACTCAATTTTCTCCTTTGTTAAATGGGGATAATAATACCTCCAAGACTGACTTCACATGGTTGTTGCAAGGCTGAAATGGCACAATGCTTATAAAGTACATTGGAAACTTTAAAGCTATGTATAAATGTCATTATTATTATTATCATTTAATGGGAAGTCAAGGGTGTCTGGGGCCTCACTGGTAAATGTGGGTGGGGCCAGTGCAGATTTTCAGAAAACTATGCAGAGTTTTAGCCTAGGCATCATTTCTGAAGTAAGCTGCACAGCTTTGGGTTCAGTCTCTATAATGGGAATGATTTGTGTCCAAATTAATTTTTAAGCCCTGAAGAATGTTAGGCTAGGAGTCAAGAGACCCTAGCTCAGGTGTTTACCCTGATACTGTCTAGATGTGTGACTGAATAATTGTTTAACGTCTGCAAGCCTTAATTTCCTCATCTGTAAAGTGAGGGCAGGATCGTAGTTTTGGAGTTTGAAGGGATTTTAGAAGCCATCTAATCTAACCCCTGAGGCCCAGAGAGGTGAAGAGACTTGTCTAAAGTCACACAGTAAGAGCCAGGGAGTTAAACCCAGCTTCCTTGACTAACTGTTCCTTGGTTAATGAGTTCTTAAATTGCTATTGGGTTTGTTTTTGATTTTTTTCCCCCTGGGATTATTTGTTTTCTATGCTTATCTCTTTTTCTGGTTGGGATTCTAAACCCAGGTGTGCTGAAGCTGGCTCATAACCTGCTATTAAGAGCTGGTTGTTAAATTTTCAGTGTGAGCATGTATATCTTTGACATTGGCAAATATAAATCAGGGCTTGAATTATTGTTTTGTTGATTGTCTAGATTTAATAGAGTGATGGAGAAAATGTTAATAATGTAGATTAAATGTAAAAGTATGTCATGCTATTTCTGGAGAGCAAGTTGTCAAACATTTACCAGGACACCCTTGCTAACATCCTGAGTACCTCCAAGAGAAGAATTTTGAAATGGGTCTTCCCTTAGTGTAGCCAGTCAGTCAGGAACATTAATTTTAAACTATCAAAGCTTAAAGTGGCACCAAGACCTTTGGGATACCTTGTACAGCATCTGGGGAGCCTTAGGTTGTAGAACTTTGTTATAATGACAAAATCTTTTAGCTGGGAGTGGGGCGGAGTATTTTTCTAGCCCCCATACTGTGATTCACAGACTGATTTCTTGGGACTCCCAGGAATCCCTAAGACTTACTGGGGCTGTCTTGGGTGGTAGCTACCTTGCTTATGGCAACAAAGACTGATGAACTTTTGTTCCTTTTGGAACAGAATAGAATCACAGAGGTGGAATAGATCTTAGAGGTCATTTTGTTGAGCACCCTCATTTCCAGAGGAGGTAAAACTGTGAACCTGTTTAAAACCTCTAGCCTCTCCATTCTGAACTCTCATTCTCTCTCCTCCCTTCCCTTGATGACCCCCTCCGCCCCACCCCTACTCCCAATATCTGGTAAACTAATTCACTCCTAGTTGTGAATGACTGGCGGTACCTTAAGGTTTTATGTTTCCAATTTAATTAAATTCAACAAACATTTAACCTTTAATTAGGAAGGGAACCTTAAGCCAAAGGGCTGAAGCTCTGAATTTCATTAAACAGCCAGATGGCAGAGGAGGATTTGGGAGATGCATCTGCGCCTTCCCCAGACCTTGAAATCACACCCCATAGACTGCCTACTCTGCTCATATGTATGACCAGCCCTGCTAGGCACCATCATGAGTAATTTAGGTTGTGTTTTAAGACCTCGTATGGACTATTGTTTTCTCATAGTCATTATCATTGCATAAAGGATTTCCATAGCAGCCTGGTGTGCCATGGGAATGACTGGCACCAAGTTCCTGCTCTCTTAGAAGTTAGTCACTGCCGCAACATAAAAGAGGAAAACAGTAGCAGAAATGACCAGTAAGGGCTATGATCCCTACGACTGGATTGCATTCTTTCCTACCTCTAGTAATACTTCTTAGCTCCAAGGCTCATCTCAGGTACCACCTCCTCCAGGAAGCTTTCTCTGATCTTCAGGGGAGTTAATGTTCTTTCCACCCTCAAATTACCTTCTCTGTCCACATGTCACATCCCCTAAGAGAATTGAAGATCTCTGAGGGCAGCTCTCTTTTCCTTCCTCTTGCATCCCCAGGATCCAGCCCAATGCCTTACACACAGTAGGGACCTGAAAACTGTTTATTAACTGACTGAGTGACTGAGTTTAGTGGGGACACCAAGTCAAGAACTCACCCAACTGAGGGGGAGTGCATTGCTTTGGGATCCACTAGTTCCCCGAGTTCAAATCTCAACTTTCTCACTTGTAAAGTGGGAGCAAGGCCAATCTAGGTTTCAGGGTTATTGTGAAAATGAACAAATCGAAAACCACAGATCTTCTTGTCAAGTGAACCATGTATTTAATTAATTAAGTAGTTATGGAATACCTACTCTATATCAGGCATAGTGCTAGGAGATAGGGATACAAAGATTGAAAAACAAACACAAAAATGGACACTATTCCTTCCCTTAAGTAGTCTAAAATCTAATGAGGAGGGAGGAGAGATGAATACAAAATATACACAGATAAATATAACGCAAGGTCTTGTGTGAGAAGTACTGTACAAATTTAAGGAGAGAGAAATCCCTCTCAGCTGGGCTAGGGGAAGGAGTATTAAGAAAGATTGTATGGAAAGTCATACCTGAGTTGGGCCCTGAAAGAAGAAGAGAATTTCAGTAGGCAGGGATGTGGAGGGAGTACATCCTAACCGTGGGTGATGGTTGTCTGGAATGCACAGAGAAAAGTTAAGAGAAGGCAGAAAGAGACTGGGCAGAGCTAGGGATCCAGTTGGGGTAGAATATAGAATGCATGAAAGGGAGAGATCTGAAATAATACTGGAAAATGAAGATGGAACTAGAATGAATAGATGGATGAATTAACAACATTTATCGAGGACTATGTGCCAGGCACTAGAATGAATAAATCAATGAATTAAAAACATTTATTAAGGACTATGTGCTAGGCACTGTACTACAATGCTGGGGTGGGGTTGGGGGGAGTGAGGAGGTGCAAAAACGCAAAAAGGAAGGCAGTTCCTACCATCAAGAAACTTCCTTTATAGAGAGAGACAACATATAGGTCAGTCAATTGATGGGAGTATCTATTGGATTACTGGACTCAGAGAGAGGTTGAAAGGAGTGTGTGTCCATACAGTGTGGTAGGGCAGATGGTAGAATGACCTGAGTATGTGTAGATGGCTAGATGGGATGTGAAGCATGATTTGGTGGCCCAGAATTGGCTATAATATTGTAGGTCTAGTTAAGTTTACACTTACTTTGTTGTCAACTAGGACAGCTCAGGCCTAGAGCAGGAGTTCTAAAGCTGAGTGGGCTGAGTGGGTTGAAGTCCTGAAATACCAGGCTAAGAAGATCTGGAGGTCTTAATGGATCACAAGCCCTAGGAGTCTCAACAGTGTGCTATGGTTGCCCTGCAAAGCTAATTTGATCTTAGACATGTTTGAGAGAAGCATAGTATCCTAGACTAGAAAGGAAGCAGCTCATTAGCATCTTTCTTATGGTTTGCAGTTGCTTACACTCCTAATGAAAATGGATCCAAAAGACTTCCTCATACATCTAAGTGGGACATCGTCCTGATCTGTTTCTATCATGGGCAATCTTTACACATTTGTACTGTTTGTGTGGTTGACAGGGCCAGCCCAAACCACACTGGTGAAGTATTTGGAGTTGTGTTTTTTAAATTGACTCCCACACTCCTCATCTCCCTGATTGCTTTCTTTTGCTTCTGGATTCAGGGCAGTCTCCTATCTGGGGGGTGGGGAGCTGATAATTCATTGACAGCTAGGTGTAGGTTGGAGTATTTCCATTTGAAAAGAGAACATGAGGAGAGGAACCCTGAAGAAACTGTTGCCAAGCAGTTAAAAAGGCCTTAATGACTTCTGAAGGGAAATGACAGGGGAGACTTTGGCAGTAAAGATGAAATTTCCTACCCTGAAGCACTATGGATGGGAAGACACTTAAATGTGTGTGTGTGGTGGGGGTAAGAGGAGGTTTGTTAGCATCCTTCAGATCCCCTCAGAGCGAGCCAGCTGGGGCCATACTTGATCATTACAAATGTATGGAAAGGTGGGCAAAAACGGACATTAACCTTTGCCTAGCGCCATTGGCCCTCACCATTGTTGAAACCGTGTGAAAAACCCCTGATTCTCCTGAATGTTCCATCTTTGAATTTCCATCCAGTGGCCTGAATTTGCCCAATTTTGTGAATGGTTGTTATCTGACCTTGCCACCATATTGCCCCCGAAGTTTGGTTATTTTATATATGCTGTTTTCTAGCCTCACCCCACTCTGCCAAAGTTGAGGGCACCATGCCTGATTGTTCTTTGAGCTGGTCTCTTTTGTTATTCTGTCAGACGAAATAGAAACCATGCAGTGAAGGAGGAAGTCACAGAATGACTCATTCAAGGGCCAGCAGGTGCTCCAGTGTCCAGGGAGTGATGAATAATAACCTCACCTGTTTGATTTTATGTATGGCTGATCTCCCCCCACACCCTGAATGCTAATGCATACGTTTCACCTAGCTTATCCTTTCCCTTTGTCTCTGAACTCTAAAGACAGGCCTGTATTCCTAGTAATATTGCCTCTGGAAATGAGGGTTAATCAAGGTCACCGAAGTCAATGGTCCAGACCAGAACACAGGTCTCTCAATACCTTCTTCCCCCAGCTTCCCTTTCTGCTTGATTGCTTCTCTGTCATGGTTTAGCAGGGAAGAGGTCAAAGCTTACCGTGGATGTTGATACAAGTGTCTTACTCCCTGTGAGGTTTCAGACACCACTCCCTGCAAATAGGGGGTGTGGGGAATTGGGGAATTTTTCATCTGGACAGAAGAGAAAGTAATGGAGGTTGAGCAAAGGCCAGAATGCAGGCCTACCAATGGATTGTATGTCTGTGTCTTGTCTGAAGACTAGCACGGCTCTCTAAGTCCGGAGAAGTTCATCTTCAGAAGGTTGGACCAGCTGCTTCAGAAATGTGGTAGGGCAGAACTAAGAGATGAATAAAAGGACTGAACAAAGGATGAATAAAAATAAAAGTAAATAAAATAGTAATACTGTTTTAAGAATAACTTTGAGCAGATAAGTAATTTTGACTATTAAAAATACCCAAATTGGCTACAGAAGACATATGAAGAAAGATACTACCTGAGAAAGAATCGATAAAGAGAAGTATGTATAGAATGATTTCACATATATACATATATATATATATATGTATGTATATATTTGTGTATAATGGTTGCCATCTCTGGGGGGGCCAGGGGAAGGGTTAAAAGAAAAAAAAGAAATTTACATAATAATGTTATATATTTAAAAGGAATAGAAAATTGTACATAATAGTTCAAAACCCAGCCCTCCTTACACTACACCAGGCTGCCTCTGGCTAGAGCCACAGCATGGTGTGGCTACTTACAGCCTTTCCTCATAGTTTAGGAAATAGATACCAAAGTTTAAAAAATGCCTGAGCTGGATGCTCTAAAAATGTGGTCCTTGCTAAAGATTATCTTGACTCTGCCAGAGAAGTGGGAAGTATCCCCAGTGACAGTCCCAAAGCATTTCCTGTTGAAAGGAACATGAATGGAGCTCCTTAATAGCGGGAACATAAACCAGACACTTCCAGGAAGGCTGAGAGTCAGGGCTCCCCGTGAACCAGACTCCCAGTTTTTAGACTTAACACAAATATGATGTTTGTTTTTGGGACTGAAGGACATGCTCAAGCCAGGAAAGTGGCATTTCCCAGAAATCAAGGGACTGACTGTACTGCCAGACTGTGTCACTGCTTTTAATAGACTAGTCTCAGCAGTGGTTGTACATGGACTCTGTTTAGGAGGGGCTCACTAATTCGTTAAAGAGAAAATTGTCTGTAGGCTCCCCTGTGTGACCTTGGTCTGCCTCTCTGAGCCTCAGTTTAACTAATCTGTAAAGTAAGAGGGTTAACCTAGATGATCTCTGAGATCCCTTTTGGCTTGAAGATACCAGATTTGAATTGGAACTCCAAAACTTATTAATTGTGTGACCATGGCCCAATGATTTCACATCTCTGAATACCAGCTTCTTCATCTGTAAAGCAGAACTAGTTATACTTGCACTATCAACTACTAAAGGATGGTTGTAAGGAAAGTGCTTTGTAAACCTTAAAGCACCATCCTGATGAGATCTCTTCTTCTCCTCCTCCTTCTCCATTTCCTCCTTCTCTTCTTCCTCTTTCTCCCTTTCTTCCTTCATTTCCTCCTCCTCCTTCTTCTCCTCCTCCTCCATCTCTTCTTCCTCTTCCTTCTCCCCATCTCTTCCTCCTTCTCTATTTCTTCCACCTTTTTTTCTTCCTCCTCCATCTCCTCCTTCTTCTCTTCCTCCTTTTTCTCCTCTATTTCCTCCTCTTCTTCCTTCTCCTCCTAATCATCATCATAATCACCGTCATTACTGGTGTGGGGAAAAAAGCCTTAGCTTGGATGGCAGGAGATGTGGGTTCTAAATTCTTGCTCTTTAACTTGCTAGTTTATCTGGGACAAGTTGCCTAACTTCTTTAAGCCAATTTCTTCTTTTGTTAAATCAAGGATTCTGAACTTTTTTTGCATCTGGAGCCATTCATCAGTCTACTGAAGCCTATGGACCCTTTCTCAGGATAATGTTTTTAAATGCATAAAATAAAATATATAGGATCACAAAAGAAACTAAATATGTCAAAATATATTTATCAATTTTTAAAAAAAAAACCAAGTTCATGGATCCCCTAGGATCAATCCACAGACCTGGATCCCCGGTTAAGAACCCTTATGTTAAATACATGGGTAACTCCCATGCGTAGGTTTCTCCCCAGAGTTTTAGAACCTCAAACTCAAAATGTCCCTAACTGAGCTTTTGCTAGCTGTGATCATTATTTTTAGTTCTAAAGATCCTTTGATTCCCAGAGTGCCTCTGGGTGCTGCTAAAACAGCTAAATTGTAAGAAGGGAGCAGGAAAAAATGGAGAGGAAAAAGTAGAGGATGGAAGAATGTGAGATCATAGATTTAGAACTGGAAGGGGCCTTTTCAGGGCCATTCTCCTAATTTTATAGATGAGGAAACTGAGGCTCAGAGAGGTGAAAGCAACTTGCCTATGACTAAATGTCTGAAGTAGGGTTTGAACCCAGGCCTTTCAGACTTCAAGTCCAGCACTGCCTCCCCTATAAGAGAAAAATAAGGGAAAGGAGAAGTAAAAGGAGAGGGAGAAAGAAAGGCAAAAAGATGAGGGATGGCATTGGCAGGATGACCCAAACCATTGCCTCAGGGGCCATTCAAAGGCACCTGTTGCATACACCACCTACCGTGTCCCGGGAATTTCTATGCACAAGCCCGTAGTGCTTCTACCCTTGTGTCAATGTGCCAACACCCAACGAATCAGAGAACCTGGCTCAGCTACTTAGTCCCTGTGTCCCTCTCTCTGGCCTCGGTTTACTCATCTGTCAAATGAGGGGGTAGTCAGTTCTAGTTCTAAGTCCTGTGATCCTGTCATTCTATGTTCCCTCAGACTGTCAGGGTTCCCAGACTGGCATCCAGAATAGATGCTGTGCCACCCTTCCTTAGCTGGATGCTGTATAGTCTGGAAGTTATCCTCTGTTGCATGGCAAGATACCTCTTGCCTCCAGACTCTATGTTATAGCTGCTGATGACCCAGAAAAGAAAATTCATGCCATCAAAGGCTTTGGCCCTAGGAAGTAGTTCAACATCAGAAACTGATATTTTATCAGTGGAAATGACATTGGAGAAGATACATTACCATCTGCCATGGGGCCTTTCCAACTGACTTGGAGCTGAAATCTTCCATATGTGTTATCTCCCCCATTAGAATATGAGTTCCATGAGAACAAGGGCTGTCTGACTCTTCTATTTGTATCTCCAGTGCTTTGTACATAGTAACCACTTCATAAAAGGTTTAGTCAATCATTCATTCATACATTCATTCATTCATAAGCTGCAGATGACTTGCCAATCTGCATTGGTGGAAAGAGTTCCCTACACTGATTAAATCATTGACATAAGAAAAATCACTAGATTGGCTTGCAAATGAGCCACTCCATGCAAGGCAACAGACCTAAATTTAATTTTGCATGAATCTCCCGACAGGACTAGCCCTGGACAAAACAGTGAAGGAGATGATGGCACCGAACAGGGCTTTTTTTTTGCCTTCCTCCTTTTCCCAGATGCATCAGATGCAGGACTACCCTTTGCTGAGCCCTAACATTAGTTTGCTTCCCCTGGGCAGATCCCTTACTCACAACCCTTTCCCCCACAAATACAGAAGAGTCTAATGGATTGTTGAGTTTCTATTTCCTCTGGGCTTTGCAGGAGGCAGCTAGATAAATGTGTCCAGACAGAGGTAGCAGAGCCTAGAGGAAAAATATGCTGGATTTGGAGTCAGAAGACCTGGGTTCAAATTCATTTTCTGATATTTTTACTATCTATGTGGCCTTGGCTGAGTCACTCCACTTCCCTTCCCCTCAGGTCCTTATCTAGGATCTTTTCCAGCTTGAAATCTGAGCTCATAATATGAGTAACCTGAATTAATTTACAGATTTAGTGCCATACCAATTAAACTACCAAGTAGTTACTTTATAGAACTGGACAAAATAATAACAAAATTCATCTGGAGGAACAAAAGGTCAAGAATTTCAAGGGAAATAAAGAAAAAAAATCAGAATGAAGAAGGCTTATTAGCATCATCAGATCTCAAGTTAGGCTATAAAATGGGAACCATCAAAACCATCAGTTTAAAAATAGAAAATTTGATCAATGGATCAGACTAGATACCCAAGACTCAGAAGCAATCAAACATAATAACCTAATAGGCAGCAAATATAAGTGCACCAACTACTAGGATAAAGACTCCCAGTCCAACAAATGCTGTTAGGAAAATTGGAAAGCATTTTGGTAAAAATTAGATTTAGACCAACATCTTACATCACACGCCTTAAGTACCAAATTGATATCATTAAAAAAATTAGAGGAAAGTGGAAGAAGCTAGAATTTTTAACTAAACAAAGGATAGCTGTGATCATAGAAGATAAAATGGGCAATTTTGATGATATAAAATTGAATGGCTTTTGCACGAGCAAAATCTGTACAATTAGAAATAGGGAAAAATCATTGTGGTAAATATCTCTGATAAGGTTGGATATCTAAAATTTATCGGAAAATGATGTAAATTTAAAAGAATGAATCATTACTCAATAAATGGGGAGGGAAGGAAGCAAGCATTTATTAAGGTCTACTATGTACCAGGTACCGTGCTCAGTGCTTTACGAATATCAAAGGATAGGTGAGTAAACAGTTCTTAAAAGACTGGCAAGCTCTCAACAATCAAAGCAAAGAATTCCCCAAAACACTATTCACAAAGCAAGTCAAAATCAAAACAACACTGAGACTTCACTCAATACCCAGCAAACTGGCAAAGATGACAAAAGATGGAAATAATGAGGGTTGAAGGGGTTGTGGGAAGATAGACACATTAATGCTTTATTGGTGGAGCTGTGAATTAGCTGAACCGTTTTGGAAAGCAATTTGTAATTATTTAAACAAAAGTGACTAAACAATCCATACTATTTGATCCAGAGATTCCACTTGAGAGGCATATGCCCGGAGGAGGTCATTTGTTAGAAACATACTTACATTGTCTGGGAATAAACAATACTATTGGAAGGCCAAGAAGGTTTTAATTATATCTTACATTTATTCCTTCTGAACAAATGGGTACATCCCCTGAACAGAGTAAGGGGAGCACAAGGGACTCAGACAAATGCCAGTCCTTTTATTGGCTCCTAATTGGAATCTCCCTCCTGGCTCTTCATTGGCCAGATGCAACCCCCTGAACTGCCCACATCTGGCCTCCTTCAAATAGCTGGATCAGAAGCCTGGTCTCTGCTCTAATGCTGGGGGAGGGAGAGATACTTTCAACTCTGTGGAAACAAAACTGCTTCCACCATTTCTCACATCATTGATGAAATGAAAGGTCCCATGTACACCAAAATATTTATAGAAACATTTTCTGTGGTAGTACATAATTGGAAAGAAGGTAGATGCCTATCAATTGGTGGGATGGCCAAACAGATATTACTGTGCAAATATGATGACTACAGAGAAGCATGGAAAGACTTACATAAACTGATGCAGAATGAAATAAGCAGAGCCAAGAGAACAATATATGCAATGACTTACACCAATGTAAATGAAAAGAATAGTCACCATAAAACAAAACAAAACAAAGGACAAGCTTGGTTCCAAAGAAGAGATATGATACTCCTTTGAAGAGAAACATGTGTTTGGGGGTGTCTATGAGTTTGGAACATTAAAAAATTGTTAGATTTTTTTCCAATGCATTGATTAAGTTTTTTGGATTTTTTCTTCCTTTTTTTCCTTTCCTTTAAAAAAAATTCCTTGTTTTATGGACAGCTTTATGGGAGGGTGAGTTGAAAGAATATAGGAGGAAACTTAGACAATATAAAACAAGAGATATCAATTGTGTATATTTTTTAAATAAACACAAAGAAAAATTTTTTAAAGTTCAAAAGGGGACAGACAGTGCTATGTTGTCACTACTATGTTGAAGTACTCTTTGCTCCAGTGAGCCTTCTTTGCTATTCCAAGAAAAAGATGGTCCATCTCTTGGTTCTAGGCATTTCCTCTAGCTATCTCCTATACTTTTAATACTCTCCCTCCTCATTTCTGCCTCCTGGCTTTCCTGGCTTCCTTCAAATTCAACTAAAATCTCATCTTCTACAGGAAGCCTTGCTCAACCCCTCTTCATTCTAGTACCCTTCCTCTTTTAACTTTTTCCTATTTATTCTCTCTATATAGTTTGTTTGTACATATTCGCTTGCTTGTTGAATTCCCCATTAGATTGTGAGTTCCACATAAATCCTCGGCATCCCTATACATTACTAACAAAGCCCAACAGCAAGAGATAGAAAGAGAAATTCCATTCAAAGTTACTGTGGACACTATAAAATATTTGGGAGTCTATCTGCCAAGACAAACCCAGGGCCTATATGAATATAATTATGAAACACTTTTCATGTGAATAAAGTCAGATCCAAATAAATGGAAAAATATCAGTTGCTCATGGTTAGGCTGAGACAATATAATAAAAATTACTATTTTGCCTAAATTAATTTATCTATTCAGTGTCATACCAATCAAACTACCAAAAAATTATTTTACAGAGCTGGATAAAATAATAACAAAATTCATCTGGAAGAACAAGAGGTCTAGAATATCTAAGGAATTAATGAAAAGAAATGCTAGGGAAGGTGGCCTAGCCATACCAGATGTTAAACTGTACTACAAAGCAGCAGTCATCAAAACTACCTGGTACTGGCTAAGAAACAGAGTGGTGGATCAGAGGAATAGGATAGGCACACAAGACACAGTGGTCAACAACTATAGCAATCTACTCTTTGATAAACCCAAAGAATCCAGCTTCTGGGCTAAGAATTCACTATTTCACAAAAACTGCTGGGAAAATTGGAAATGGCAATGTATGGAAGAAACTGGGCACAGATCAATATCTTACACCATATACCAAAATAAAGTCAAAATGGGCTCATGATTTAGGAATAAAGGCTGATACTATAAGCAATTTGGGAGAGCAAGAAATAGTTTACCTATCAGACTTATGGAAAAGCAAAGAATTCATGACACAACAAGAGATAGAGAGCATTAAAAAATGCAAAATGGATAATTTTGATTATGTTAAATTGAAATGTTTTGTATAAAAAAGCCAATGCAACAAAGATTAGGAGGGAAGCAGAAAATTGGGAGAAAATCTTTACAACCAGTGTCTCTGATAAAGGCCTCATCTCTAAAATATACAGGGAACTGAACTAAATTTATAGAAATACAAGTCATACCTCATTTGAGAAATGTTCAAAGGATATGAACAGGCAGTTTTCAGAGGAAGAAATTAAAGATATCTGTAGGCATGAAAAAATGCTTGAAATCACTACTGATTAGAGAAATGCAAATCAAAACAACTCTTAGGTACCACATTTCTCCTGTCAGATTGGCTAAAATGACAAAACAGGAAAACGATAAATGCTGGAGAGGATGTGGGAAAATTGGAATATTGTTACATTACTGGTGGAGTTGTGAACTGATCCAGCCATTCTGGAGAGCAATTTGGAACTATGCCCAAAAGACTATAAAAACGTTCATACCCTTTGACCCAGCAATGAAACTTCTAGGGTTGTATCCCAAGGAGATCACACAAGTGGGAAAGGGACCTATATGTACAAACATATTTATAGTGGCTCTTTTTGTGGTAGCAAAGAATTGGAAATCAAGGGGCTGCCCATCAATTGGGGAATGGCTGAACAAGCTGTGGTATATGAAGGTAATGGAATACTATTGTGCTATAAGAAATGAGGATGATATGGACTTCATAATAACCTGGAAAAATCTACACGATATAATGCTGAGCGAGGGGAGAACTAGGAGAACATTATACACAACCACAGATGCATGGATTCTGTGATGACTAACCCTGATAGACTTCGCTCTTCTCAGCAATACAAAGTGCAAAGACAACTCCAAAGGACTCATGATGGAGAGAGCTATTTACATCCAGAGAAAGAACTAAGGAGTTGGAATGCAGATTGAGGCATGCTTTATGCTCGCCTTCCCCCCCCCCCCCCTTTTTTTCTCTTTTGTTTTTGTCTTTGTTTTTTTTTTGTTTTTGTTTTGTTTCTTCCTTCTCGTGATTCATTCTATTGCTCACAATTCTTATTTACAACTTGACTGTTGTGTAAGTGAGTTCAGTGTGAAGTTATATGTAGAGGATATATCAGATTCCATGCCATCTTGGGGAGGGAGGGCACGGAGGGTGGGGGGGAAGCTCAATGTTATGTGGAACTGAGTGTTGTTAACTAAAAATAAAACATCTTCATTAAAAAAAAAAGATTGTGAGTCTCTTGAGGGGAGGAGTATCATTTGCCTCTTTTTGTATCCCCAGCACTTAGCAGTGCTTGGCACATAATAGACATTTAAGAAATGTTTATTGACTGACTGAATTACATATTCATTTAAAATGTAACATGGTCACAGTTTCATATACCAGTCTCTTTTGTTCTTTGTATATTGAAATGCTTGTATTTCTTAATGACTGTCATGGTCATGCTTTTTAAAAGGAAATTTTTAAACAGGAAAATGTGGCATCAAACTATAATATCATTCTTTTTTTTTCCTTTTTAAATAATATCTTATTTCTTCCAATTACATGTAAAGATAGTTTTCAATATTCATTTTGTCATAAGATTTTGAGTTCCAAATTTTTCTCCCTCCCTCTCTTTCCCCCTCCCCAAGACAGCAAACAACCTAATATAGGTTATATGTGTGCAATCAATGTCATTCTTTTTGAACAAGAAAAAAGCCAAAATATATGAACAAAATCTACTTTAAATTAAAAAAGAAAAAAAAAGGAAATGTAAATTTAACCAATTTAGATTTTTCAACTTATAGTCATAAAATTGATAAAGCTGACAAAAGATTAAAATGATAAATGTTGGAGGGGCTGTGGGAATGTAGGCACACTAATGCTTTGTTGGTGGAACTGGGAAGTAATTCAACCACTCTGAGAAATAATTTGAAATTTTAGCCCCCAAATCATTAAATTGAATGTGTCCTTTGACGCAATGATGCTACTACTAGACACATGCCCCAGGGAGGTTAAAGACAGAGGGAAAGTTCCCCTGTATACAAAAATATTTATAGCAACAATTTTTGTAGCCACACAGAATTGGGAAAAATCTGGATGCCCATCAGTTGGGGAATGCCTGAATAAATTATGCTATAGTAATGTAATGGAATATTATTACACTGTAAGAAATGATGAACATAAAGAATTCAGAGAAGTTTGGAGAGACTTCATGAATTCATGCAGAGTGAAGTAAAAAGAACCAAAAGGACAATTCACATGATAAACCAAAATTATGTAAAGGAAAACAACATTGAAAGGCTTTAGAACTCTTATCAATGCAATGGCCAATTGTGATTTTAAGACTGATTGTAAAACATGCCTGCCTCCAACTGGGAGAACTGGTGGCCTAGAGGTGTAGGATGAGACATAACTTTTCAGATATGGCCAATGTGTTGATTTGTTTTACTTGACTGTAATTATGATAAGGGAAGTATTTATGGCAGAAATAGAGAGGAATGTCAGCCAATGGAAAATAAGAATACAAAAAAAAAAAGAAGAGAGCACCAATAAGATGTTTTAAAATAAAATTATTTATATATTTGATCCAAAATGTCCCTAACATAATCCATATATATATATATATATATAAATAAAATACATATATATGTTAATTATGTATGAATAACATACTTTCACTCCTGTTATCTAAGGAAAAGATGTCAAATCAATAAGCTTTTATTAAATGTTTACTATGTTCCAGGCACTGTGCTAAGAGGTTGGTGTACAACTCTGAGCAAAAAGAAAGACAATCCCCTTCTCAAAGAGCTCACGTTCAAATGATGGAAAAGAAAACATAAAAGGGAGCTGAAAAGTAAGTGGAGACAGGAGCAAAGTATCTCCATGGGGCATGGTGGAAGAGTCCAGAGAGTCAGGTTATCATTTTCATTGTTTGTCCTTTGTTCTCTAGGAGGACTGTGACATCAGGGAGGTGATGCCATGCCGGGCATGTGAATTGTATTTAAATGAGGGAGGGCTGTGTGAAGTCTCCAGCCTCACTTTCTTCTCCAGAGCCATCTGGGTCCCGTGGCCAGATACAGATCAGAGCTAGGAGAAGAAAGAAAGGCCCTTCCATAAAATAGAGGTTCAAGGGAGAATTCATGGATGAGAGACAGTGATTACAGGAGTAGAAGAATCTTCAGGGTGAGGTCACCGGAGAAGAGGGAGATTCCAGGTGAGAAGGCAGCTAAGGCATATGGTGAAGCACAGGTCATATTAGAGTCTGGTAGTAAGTTAAAAAAAATGGCAGAGACAGAGTTTAGCGCTAGATGGAACATAATAGTCCAAAGCCCTCATTTTAGAAACAAGCAGACTGGGGCCAGAAAATTGAAGTGGCTTGCTCAGGGTTACATAGCCGGTAAGGTCTCAGAGTGAACACAAGACCTCTAGGTTCTTGCTGCTGAGTCCTGTGTTCTTTGTAATTCGCAAGATTGAAATAAAAGAATGATATATGCATCCTATGATTAAAACATAGCCCATCACCTTTCCTCCCAAACCTGACCTCCTAACTTCTCTTGTCCTATTGATGACAAAAGACATCCTTTTAAAAAGATGTCCTATTAAAAGACAGCATGGCATAGTGGGAAAGAATGTTGGCCCCAGAGCATTGGGCTCAAATTCTGACTCTAACGCTTACTCATTGTGTAATCTTGTTTTCTCAGCTTTCTCATCTGTAAAATGGGCGTAATAATACTTGTAATATCTCACATGGTGGTTGTGAGGACAGTGCTTTGTAAACCTTAAAGTACTACGTATTTATGTGCTCTGCTACTGCTCTTATACCAGGCTTGACATTTAACTCACCCTCATGAACAAACAGTGGCCAAGTCGTCCCATTTCTACTTCCTAAACATTTCTGGAATTTCCCCTTTACGCTCACTCTGTCCCTATATTAGCCGTTACTTCTCACCAGCACCGTTGAAGTTGTCCTACTGGTCTGCCTAACACTTTTGTTGTTGTTCAGTTATTTTCTGTTGCGTCTGACTCTGTGACCCCATTTGGGGTTTTCTTGGCAAAGATCCTGGACTGATTTGTCATTTCCTTCTCCAGCTCATTTTACAGATGAAGAAACTGAGGTAAACAGGGTTAAGTGACTTGCCCAGGGTCACATAGCTATGAAATGTTGGAGGCCAGATTTGAACTCAGGAAGATGAATCTTCCTGACTCCAGACCCAACACCATCCACTGCACCACCTACCTAGCTACCTAACACTTCTATCTCCTTTCTAACCCACCCTTCATCATATCACTAAGGTAATCTTCCCAATATGAAGCTTTTATTAGGCCACTCTCATATTAAAAAACTTCTACTAGATCCCCACTATTCCCCAAAGACAATAGAAAACTCCCTGGCATTTAAAGATCTCTATAACTTGAGGTCCCCCTTTCTAGCTACATTTCATTCTCTATTGCCCCCTTAATTAATTAGCCAATAAGTAAGTGCCCCCCTAAGCTGGAGGTCAGGAGGAAGTGCATTCTGGGTACATGGAATAGGCAGTGTACAGGTATAGAAATAGGAAATGAAATGTTATATGTGAAAAACAGAGAGAAGGCTAATTTGGCTGGACCTCAGAGCTCCAGTGATGTCTAGTGAGGATGGCATGACAGGTCGGGGTGGTGTTGCTTAGGGCTTTAAAAGCCAAATAAGAGAGTTAATATTTGATTCTAGAGGCATTAGGGAGCCACTGGCATTGATGGAGTGATTTGTGGCCTAATTTGTGTTTAAGGAAAATTACTTAGACAGCAGTATGGATGATGAACAGGAGTGACGAGAAACTTGAGGCAGGGAAACCAGTTAGGAGGTTGTTGCAATAATAAGCGAGAAGTAATGATGGCATCAAGAAAATTAGTGGTTGTGTGAGTAGAGATAAGGGGCGTGATGCAAGAGATGTTGCATGCAAAGGTCAAAGTAGCGTGATTTGGCAATTGTTTGGAAATGTGCAATGAGAGAAAGGGAGGAATCCAGTGTAATCCCAGAAGGATGGTGGCGCCTTTGATAGAAGTGGGGAGATTTGGAAGAGGGGAGGGGCTAGGGAGGAAGAGAATATATTTCGTCTGGGACAAATCACCTTGTATCTCATAGATGTCTATATATGTGTGTATTACCTCCCACAATGCCTTGAGGGTAAGCATACTTTCGACTTTGTGTTTTTTTTTATTTTTGTATCTTCAGAGCTTAACACAGGACCTGGCTCATAATAGGCACTTAATAAATGCTTGTAGGTGAATTGATGCTAATCCCTTTCATGTACTCATCATTAGACAAGCTGCATTACTCACTATTCCCTGACCTTGACCTGCTCTTTTCAGCTACTGTGTGCCTTCTATGTCTGCAATGACCATTGTAGGCATGGGGAGAAGGAGGAACACAGGGTCAAGATGGAAGAGTCTGTACATCATCTCATCTTATACAAGAGAGGGACTTCTTTAAAGGTGAATTTTGCAAAAGTATTTCTGCAAAAAGACTTCTAAGAGGGAACCCCTTATTTTCTGAGGCAACCCCTTGCATTTTTGGACAGAATCTCAGTTAGACGGAAACTAAGAGCCCAACCCATCCAACCTATACCTGAATAAGAATTAGCTGCTGTCGAAAGGGAGTTGAGTTTGGAGTCAGGGGCCCTTCAAATCCACCTCTGATGTTTATTACCAAGTCGCTAAATTTCTCTGGCCTCAGTTTCCTCAGCTATAAAATGAAGAACTTGAACTTGGGGGACCCTGAGGTCCTTTTCAACTCTAAAGCTAAGATCCTATCATCTTTTGCCCTAAGGCCACTAATGAGAAGGAATCCACCCCCTCCTCATTGGCAGTTAGGTGGCATTGTGGGTAGAAAGTTGGACCTGGAATCAGGAAGACCTGAGTTCAAATCTGACCTCAGACACTTAACTAGCTGTGTGATCCTGGGCAAGTCACTTAACCCTGTTTGCCTCAATTTCCTCATTTGTAAAATGAGCTGGAGGAGGACATGGCAAACTACTCCAATATCTTTGCCAAGAAAACTCCTAACGGCATCATGAAAAGTTGGACACAACTGAAAAATGACTGAACAAAAATTGTTAGAAACTTTTTTCTTTCACATTGTCCAAATCTGCTTCTTTATGTCTTCCACCCATTGTTCCTAGGTCTGTTCTCTGAGGCCTGAAGACCAAGTATAATCTCTCTTTCATGCAAGAGCCCTTGAAATCTTTGAAGATAGCTATTATGTCTCCCCATGCTAAGTTTTTTCTCCATCTGGTCCTCATTTGGCCGGCTAGAGGGTGCCCTCACCATCTCGGTCATGTTCTTCCTCCAATTTATCAATGCCTTTCCTAAAATGTGATGTTCAGAACTGAACACACTCTTTCAGATATGGTCTGACCAGGACAGAGAGACTGTCACTTGTTTACTCTTGGATAGAACACCTTTTTTCAGGCAGTTTAAGGTATATTTGCTTTTTTGGCTGCTGTATCACATTGTTGGCTTATGTTCAACTCATATGGCTTGAAGTCCACTAAAACCCCCAGATCTTTTTCTTGTGATCTGCTATTTAGCCACGTTTCTGACATCTTGTATTTGAAAAGTTGATTTTTTGGACCCAAGCATAAGAATTTACATTTGTCTCTATTAAATTCCATCTTACGTGATTCAGTCCAGTGTTACATACCCTGTTGTGATCTTTTTAGATTCTGATTCTGTCATATGTTCTCTACGCCTCTTAGAGGAGGAGGCACAGAGGAGAAGGATGAGTCAGCAAAAGATACAGAGAAGAATTGGTCTTGGAGATAGAATCTATGACAATGGAAGCCAAGGAAAGAGAGAATATCTAGAAAAAAGGGGGTGTGCCCTGCAGAGATCAAAGAGGGTGAGAGGCATCTAGGTGACACAGTGGATAGAATTCTGGGCCTGGAAATAGGAAGACCAGAGTTTGAATCCAGCCTTGGATCCTAATTAGCTGCGTGACCTTGGGCAAGTCACTTAACCTGTTTGCCTCAGATTCCTTACCTGAAAAATGGGGATAATAATAACACCTGCCTCCCAGGCTTAGTGTGAGGATCCTATGAGGTAATATCTATAACACGCTTAGCATGGTGCCTGGCGCATAGTGGGAACTATGTAAATGGTAGCTATTATTATCTCTTGGTTGCTCCACCAAAGAAAAGAAAGGAAAGTGGGTGAAACAGGCAAGTAAAAATAGTGGGTGGGGGACAAGGGTGGTTAGGTTGGGTTTAGCACAAGACTGTAGACTAGACAGTGACTGGCTGGTGGGGGGCACAGTCATATAATGGGAGGCAAGTGAAGGTCAGCTGTACCTTGATATTCTGTCATTGGGAAATCTGGACAGTCTTTCTCAAGAATGCAGAGCATTGCTAACACAATGTAAGTATTGAACTGTCTAAAGCTCCAAAGGCTATTGTTGTGTTGTGTGTTCTCAAAGAGGACCATGACATCAGGGAAATGATGACATGACTTGCAGGTGACCTGGATTTGGGTGAGGGAGGGCTGGACAAGGTCACCAGCCTCACTTTCTCCTCCAGAGCCATCTGGATCCAGTAGCCTAATATTCATCAGGATGACTGGAGATGGCAAAATGCACCACTACACACGTTTTTGGCCCCCAAAAAGTACTTTGAGGCAGAATATGATCACAAAATTTAGAATTGGAAGGGACAAATAAAGAAATTGAGGCCTCATAGATTAAGTGGTTTGTTCAAGGTAACATAAACTGAGCATAATAATCCTTTGCCTACTTAGTTAACAGGGTTGTTGTGAGGAAAGTACTTTGTAAACCTGAAAATGCTATACAAATAAGAATGCTTTTGTTAGCAATTAGCAAAACAATCTACTAGGGGGCTTCCCTGATTCAAAATCCCTTTTTCCATTTCTTTTTCTTTCTATAACTGATCCCCAGGCCTGGAATGCATTCTGTCCTCACCTCTGCCTCTTGGAATCCCCTCCCTCCCTTCCAGGCTCAGCTCAAATGCTACCTCCTGCAGGAAGCCTTTCATGATCCCTCTAGTTATTAGCCAAATCACCTTTCCCTCAGAAGTCCCCTCATACTCATTTAGCTGTCAACATGTAGCTTCCTGCCAGTGGATGGAATGTAAACTCCTCACAAGCCGGGACTGTATTTTTTTTTTTTGTCTTTTGTGCCTGGCACATAGTAGGCATCGAACAAGTGTGCATTGAATTCGATTGTTATTGAATCAATCTCTTCTCCTGCTCCCCCCTCGCCTCTCCCGTCAGCTCTCTTCTGGCTGATCTGATTTCCAGCTGTGCTGTAAGGAATGTTTCCCAGATGTTGCATTCCTATTTGGTTTTTCCTCATTTGTCTTAAAGGCAGAATCTGCAGCCTAAATAACCACCTCTGTCTGTGAAAGCCCCACAGAGCGGACTCTCCAAATGAGACAGCCCACACCAACTCCCAGCTTTCCCTTCGTTTCTCACTGGCCCTCCTCCCCCTCAATTTGCTTCGAGTGGCTTACCTTACTTAACCCTCTTCAACAAAATCAGATGGATCTTCAAAATCTCAACTCCCAGCTGCTCCCCTCTGGCAACTCTACTATTCTATGCCTAACCCTCCCCTCCACCCCCACCCCGAGCCAACTCTTTCTTTTTAACCCTTTGCTCTTTATCTTCAGACATCCCCTCAGCTGTCACTCCCTTTATTCCTTCTTCTAGGTGATCCTGGACTCATTACCGCCCTGGTATCTCATCTCCAGAATCTTGGCCCCCAGACTTAGGGATCGTTCTATAATGAAGTGGCCTGGGTGGTGGCAGCAGGACTGATTAGAAGAGCCAAGGGAATGAAGTGATTGCTATCCTAACAGAAAGACTCAGGCGTCTCTCAACCCTCTTCCTCACTCCCGCCCCACTAAGCAGGACTTGATATTGTCGTCAGACTGCGATCCAATTCAACAGACATTTATTAAGCATTGCTATGGGTTAGAAGCAGCATGGGGTAGTAGCTAGAGGGCCTGCCTTGGGATTAGAAAGACCTGAGTTCAAGTCTCACTTCTGGAACATACAGGCTGTGTGACCCTGGGCAAGTCACGTAACCCATCAGGGCTCCAAGCATCTTCCTAAAACTGAATTGCAATCATAACAATAGCTAACATTTATGCGCTGCTACTAGGGGCCGGGCACTGTGCTAAGTGCTTCACGATCATTGTCTCATTTGATGTTCACAGCAGCTCTGGGAGGCAGGCGCTCTTATTATCCCCATTTTACAGACGAGGAAACAGGCAAACAGAGGTTAAGCCACTTGTCCAGGGTCACACAACTAGGAAGTGCCTGAGCCTGACTTTTTATCCACTGTGCCACTTGTATTGGTCATGTGAGGTGAGCTAGGTGGCATAATAGAGTTCTGGACCTGAGGTCTGGAAGACTTGAGTTCAAATCCTACCTTAGATACTTTACTAGCTATGTGGTTCTGGGCAAGTCACTTAACTTCTCAGCCTTAGTTTCTCCATCTCTAAATTGAGAATAATAATATTATGTACCTCATGGGGTTGTTATGAGGATCAAATGAGAACATATAAAGAGCTTTATAAACCTCAAAGAGCTGTATAAATGTTACCTATCAGTATGAGGGAATTTCCTTACAAGGGAGCTCCCTAAGTGAATGAAATCCTATTCTAAGCTAGGTTCTGGGGGTGCAAGAGCAAAAAAGCCAGGGCTAGTCCCTGTCCTCAAGGACCACATGGGATCTCGAATATAGAAAAAGAAAAAAAAAAGAAAAATACAGTAATTCTAAGAAGCGGAGAGTGCTAATAAGTGGAAGAGATCAGGAAAGGACTCTTGGAGGAGGTGATGTTTGAGCTATACTTCGATTCATCATTGATTTATTTATTAACATTCTTTTCTTTTTAAATTTTGAGTTCCAAATTCTTTCACTCTCACCCCTCCCCCACCCACTGAGAAACCAAGCAATAGGATATCAATTATACATGTGAAATCATGCAAAACATGTTTTTCCATATCAGTTATATCACAAAAAAAGAGAAAAAATTATACTTTGATTTGTACTCAGAGTTTATAAATAAAAAGAGAAGGAAATATAGGAAAATAGGATGGAAGGAAATACAGAGTTAGTACTCATAACTATGAATGTGAACAGGATGAGCTCATTCATAAAATGGAAGCAGATAGTGAAACAGATTAGAAACCAGAATACAGCTATGTGTTGTATATAAGAGATACACTCGAAACAGAAAGACACACACAGAGTTAAAACAAAGGGCTGGAGCAGAATCTATTATGCTTCAGCTGAAGTAAACAAAAAAAGGCAAAGGTGGTCATCATGATCTCAGACAAAGCAAAAGAAAAAATAAGCCTCTCTCTGGAGGTGGATAGCATTTTTTCATCATGAGTCCTTTGGAGATGTCTCAGATCATTGTATTGATCTGAGTAGCCAACTCTTTCACAGTTGATAATGGTTATGATATTGCTGGCACTGTTACAACGATCTCCTGGTTCTTTGAACTTCATATAGGTCTTGCCATGTTTTTTTCTGAAACCATCCCCTCATCATTTTTTATAGCACAATTAGTACTCCATCACCGTTGTATGCCACAACTTGTTCAGCCGTTCCCTAATTGATGAGTATCCCCTCAATTTCCAATTCTTTGCCACCACAAAAAGAGCTGTTATAAATATTTTTGTCCATATGGGTCCTTCTCCCTTTTCTTTGATCTCTCCGGGATACACTCCCAGTAGTGCTTTTGCTGGGTCAAAGGTTTTGCGCAGTTTTATAGCCCGTTGGGCGTAGTTGTAAATTGTTCTCTGCAATGTTTTGCAAGTTCACAACTCTACCAATAGTTATGAGTGTGCCTATTTCCCCTTATCCCCTCCAGAATTTGTCATTTCTAATAAGTGTGAGGTGGTAACTCAGAGTTATTTTAATTTGCATTTTTCTAATCAATAGTGATTTGAAGCATTTTTTCATATGACTGTAGATAACTTTGATTTCCTCTTCTGAAAACTGCCTATTCGTATCCTTTGACTATTTATCAATTGGAGGATGGGTCTTATTTTCATAAATTTGACTCAGTTCCTATGTGTTTTGGAATGAGGCCTTTATCAGAGAAAATTTATAAAATTTTTTGATATTCTTTCATTGTCTATGGTATTTTTCAGCAAAATATAGTTTTCCCGATTATTTCTTTTAATTAGGTTTATTTTTGCTTTTGCTTTGTCTGAGATCATGATTGCTACCCCTGCCCTTTTTTTTTTTTGACTTCGGTTGAAGCATAGTAGATTCTGCTCCAGCCCTTTGTTTTAACTCTGTGTATGTTTTTCTGTTTCAAATGTGTCTCTTACATACAACACATAGTTGTATTCTGGTCTCTAATCCATTCTGCTATCTGCTTCCATTTTATGGGTGAGCTCACCCCATTCACATTCATAGTTATGATTACTAACTCTGTATTTTCTTCCATCCTATTTTCCTCTGTTTTTCCTTCTCTCTCTCTTTTTATCCTGTCCCTCTTTAAAAGTCTGTTTTACTTCTAACCACTTCCACCCTTAATCTGCCCTCCCTCTCATCTCTCTTATCACCTTCCCCTCCTATTTCCGTATTGGGTAAGATAGATTTCTATACTCCCTTTGAACCAATTCCTATGAGGGTGAAGTTCAAACATCATGCTGCCACCCTATTCTCTTTTTCCTCTTCACAATAAAAGCTCTTCGTTGTGTACTTTTGAGTGAGAAACTTTTTCCCATTTTACTTCTCCTTTCCCCGTTACCCCTTCTCTCAGGGCATCCCTCTTTCTCACCCCTTCATTTTTTTTTAGATCATCCCAACATAATTGATTTACAGTCATGTCCTCCATCTATGTACAATCCTTCTAACTGCCCTAATAATGATAAAGTTCTAGGAATTACGTGTATCATCTTCCCATATAGGAATGTAAACAGTTTAACTTCTTTGAATCCCTATGATTTCTCCTTCATATTTACCTTTTAATGCTTCTCTTGAGTCTTGTGTTTGAATGTCAAAATTTCTATTCAGCTCTGGTCTTTTCATCAGGAATGCTTGAAAATATTCTATTTCATGAAATATCCATTTTTCCCCCTGAAGGATTATAGTCAGTTTTGCTGGGTAGGTTATTCTTGGTTATAATCCTAGCTCCTTTGCCTTCTGGAATATCATATCCAAGCCTTCTGCTCCTTTAATGTGGAAGCTGCTAAATCTTGTGTGATCCTGACTGTGGCTCCATGATATTTGAATTGTTTCTTTCTCCAGTGCTAGCAAAGGATACCCTGCAATCTTTTTCTGACCAGTTATCTGACCCCTTCTGTCAGACTGTTTCTAGCCTGAGAGCTCCTAAAGCAGCTGCTCCTGCTATTGTAACTGCCTCCAAGGCCCACCACAGCTGTTATTGTGCTCAGTCAAGTCCCTACTTAGGTGTCACAGACTTCTCTTGCTGACCTACTAAGATGTCTTAGGCTGGAAAAATGTCTCACTCCGACCTTCTGTTGGATCTGTTTCTCCAAAGTTTGATTTGAGGAATTATTTTAAAGTTGTTTGAAGTAGAATTTTGGGAGAGTTCGGTTGGGTTGCTGTCTGTACTTGGCCGTCTTGGCTTCACTGCCCTCCCCTTCCCCGCCTTGAGCTGTACTTGAGAAAAGCTAGGGATTCTGTGAGGTAGAGGTGAGGAGGAATGCATTCCATAGGCGAGCACTTGTACAAAGGCCCAGAGATGAGACACTTATCCGGGCCCAATAAGCATTTTAGGATCATTGGGTTTCAGACTAGAAGGTACCTTATAGATCAAGTTCAGCTCCTTCATTTTTACAAATGAATCTGATTAAGAAACTTGCTCCATATCATACAGGTAGAAAGTAGCAAAAGTGGGATTCAAATCAGGCCCTCTGACACCAGGGCTTGCATAATTTTCATTATACCACAGCTATCTTTTTGATTATCTAAAATTATGGATCTGATCATGACTTCCTTGTTAATAATTCATAAACATGCTGTCCCCTATCCCCTTGTTCTCCTGACAGCCTGGAGGAAGTCCAAGACTTTGAAGGATCCATGAAGGTGGGGAGAGGAGGAGGAGAGGAAGATAATAAGCAAAGGCTTAAAAGAAATGATGATCTTGATGTCAAATACTCCGGAGAGGCGCAACTTGTATTTCTGGGAAAAGCAGGAGGAGAAAATGGAGCAGACAGCTGGTAAATGTGCACCAGTTTTCTGTTGCTAATCGTCCCGGTCCACTGCTTGTCCAGAAATGCTTTGGAAATCATTTGACTCCTCAAAGACGGGCCAAAAGCCACTGAACAATTTAATCCCTTTATCAAAACTCCTTCTTCCCTCAAACACTGAGTTAAGACAGTTCTATATCTGGGGAAAATAAATAAGTAAAAAACCTGGAGCAAAAATAGCCCTACCCCCCCACCCCCCTGGCCCTTGCCAACTTCTCATTCCCTCCTTGGAGAAGTTGTCCCTACTCCAGCTGCCCCTGGAAAATATGGAGGGCAGTTAGAACAATGTGAGCAGTGCAGCCAGCCAGAGGTTCCTGGGAAAGCACAGCTGTCTGGGGGCACATATTTCTGGCCCCCAAAGAAGTTCCTGGAGGCGGAATAATTTTCCAAGTTTCAGAAACATAAGTGTCAACAAAAGTTTTGTTGCTCCCTCACTTGGAGACGTTTAGGAAAGCTGTTGCAAATTCAGAACACACAAGTACCTCCAGGCCAACATTTTCAGACGATGGGAGCATCAGACACACCCTAGTGACCCACTTTCAAACTCCACCTCCCTCAGACCAGCCCTGACTCTTTATGTTTTCATTGGAGGATCTCCTAACACTCTGAGAACATGGAAGACAAGCATCCAACTTGTTACTCTCATCTTTCCACCCCTTGCTTAGCGTCTCTGTCTCGTCTGGATTGGAATTTCTGAAGGGGAGGGGAGACCTGTCTGCTACGTATTTTTATGTTAACTTACGGAACTCAGCACACTATCTGCATTTCACAGCAGTGAATGTTGTTAAAAACCAAAGTCATCACCTCCCCCATAAACTGGCTTCCCTTTCTGACTTCCTTATTCTGGCTGAAGTTCCACCATCCTCCCCTCTTAACTGTTCATATCCTTGTTCCCTTCATCTGCCATAGCCCCCACATCCAAGCAGTCCCCATGTCCTGGGACTCTTCTTAGGCAAAGTCTATTTCCCAGTCATTCCAGTGGTCATTGCCTTTAAGAGCTCCTGCCTGTATTGGCAATATATCTTAAGTGGCTTTCCTGCCTCGAAGCCATTCATTAGATCAATATCAGATTCATCTTTATACATGCCTTTGCTCATGCAGCTCATTGCTTCTCACCGTCCCTCATTCCCTCTCCTTATCTGAACTCCAAGTATTTGCTGAGTGGATTATAAATGTATTATATTTGGATATTATAAATGTATAATATGATGGACACTGAGAGGTGGTACAAAAGCAGCTTGTTCTCTAGGACCTTAAAATCTAGTTGGGGAGGAGATTATATGTAATGTATACACACACACACACACACACACACATGCATACGTACATATATGTATATGCACATATATGCTTGTACGTATATTATACAACTATACATATTTTCCAGTTGTATCTGACTCTTTGTGACCCTGTTTAGGGTTTTCTTGGCAAAGATGCTGGAGTAGTTTGCCATTTCCTTCTCTAGCTCGTTTTATAGATGAGGAACTGAGGCAAACAGGGTTAAGTGACTTGTCCAAGGTCAGATAGATATGTTTCAGAGGTGGATTTGAATTGATGAAGATGAGTCTTCCTGATTCCAAGCCCAGGGCTCTATCTACTGTGCCACCTAGCTGCCTGTGTATACACATACATACACATACACATATTCATACACACACGCATATACATGCACATACATATACACATATACGTATGGCATGTATGTAGGTATATATATATGTTTATATAGGTGTAGCTATGTACAGAGACAGGCATGTACATATGTATGTATATGTGTACATGCACATGCACACAATACACATGTGGTGGTATGTTTCAGTGCAAGAGTGCTGAACTTAAAAGTCAGAAAACCTGGGCTGAGTCCTGGTTCTATTACTTATCAGTCACGTGACCTAGGGTCAATTGCTTAACTTCTCTGACACTCAGTTCCCCTATTTAAAATACAGGACACATAGCACTTTATACCATCTGCCTCTTGGGATATTAGTAAGAAAAAAGTTTTTTTTCAAACTGAATAGGCTGTGTAAATATGGGATACATTATGTTAATCCTGGATGAATGCTATTTGAATGGGAGCTATTGGTAGTGTTACTATTAGGAACAGAACCTCTGATTGTATTGATATAAGGGACTCTCGGATGAGGAAATTCCCTCTCTCAATACAGGTTGACACCTTTGCAACTTAACGGTTTAGAGAGCTGCCTTGAGGATCGAGAGAGAAGTGACTTGTCCAGAGTCACAAGGCTACTGTGTCCGAATCAGGCCTGGAAACCAAGTGTCCTTGGCTCTGAAGCCAGCCCTCCAACCACAGGCCACACTCCCGCTGTTATTAGTAATTACATGAGGGTAAGGAGGGACGGGTGACTTAGTGCAAAATGAGTGTGATAATAAAAGCTGACATTTAGGTAGCACTTGATGGCTTGCAAAGCACCACATTTTCAGAAGACTTACTCATCTAAGATCAGGAAACAATCAAAAGAAAAGAAACGTAGGTGGCATTTGCTTGAGAATACGTGGAGAAGGAGCGAGAGCTAAGGCAGCTGCCCTTCTGCCCCTCAGGCGGCTCACAAGGGGCTTCACTGTGAGATACCGGAGAAGAGCGGCATGAAGGGTGGGGTGATCGCGTCTACGATGGTAATGATGATAATAACAACAATAATAGCTGCCATTTATTATATTATTTATTATTTATGATATTGCTCTCTTTAAGGTTGGCAGAGTGCTTTGCAAATATTATCTCATTTAATCCTCACCTTGGCCCTGGAAGGTGGGTTATCCCCATTTGACAGATGAGCATATTGAGACAAACAGAGGGTAAGCGGCTTGTCAAGAATGACATAGCTAATTTCCTAAAATGCAGACTTTTAAAATATTATCATATGATCCAGGGTTAGCAAAGGGCAAACATATATTGTTTGATGATATTTTCCTGTAACCCAACACAATGATATAGCACTTTTTTTTAATCACATAGGAGGGGCAGCTAAGTGATGCAGTGAGTAGAGCTCTAGCCCTGGAGTCAGGAGGACCTGAGTTCAAATCCAGCCTCAGACACTTGACGCACTTACTAGCTGTGTGACCTTGGGCAAGTCACTTAACCCCAATTGCCCTGCCTTCCCCCCTCAAAAAAATATCACATAGGAGTAAGTGTCTGAGGAAGAATTTGAACTCAGGTCTTCCTGACTGCAGGTCCAATGCTCTACTTGCTACACCAGCTAGCTCCTTCTTTAGTATATCTCTGGACTTAGGGCTCAGCAGCCAATTAAAAGAATTTTCATCAGTTATACAACAGGATTCCCTGAGTCACTATGAGTAACAGGAAACAGTCTGAGGGTATCTTTGCATGTTCCAAAGAGAGGAAAGAGTAGGAAGGGACCCTAATTGGAAATTTTCAAACAGAGCCTTGATGATGACTCATGACATAGGATGTAAAAAGAATGTTTTTGCAGGACCATTGAGATCTCTTCTGACTCTGAAGTTCTATAAGTTAGGATTTAGCCGAGGTTGGACACCTTGAATTTGTAGTGAGACAGGTCTACACCATTCTTTGTTTTTCTCCAGCAGCACCCTTTGACCTGAGAGTAGGAGTAGAGAGTGTATGGAGAGAGGATGATCAAGGGTTGGGGACAGGCACAGTGTAGATAGTAAAATGCCAAGAGGTGAGGGAGCCTAATATGTCAATGAGGGCTGACTGTGGAGTCAAGTGTAATTAGAGAAATTAGAAGAAAACTAATACGCTTAACAAAATAGGAAGGATTGGGTGATTGGCAGTCTCCTTGAGAGCAGAGAACATATGGAGTAGGTGAGAGAACATTAAGAAGTTGTAATCAGAGAGTGGGAGCACCAACTTCAAGATTTATAGAATCACAGGGTCATAGGTTTGGAGCTGGGAGTAACCTTAGAAATAATTTTTTCCAACCTCCAAATTTTACAAATAAGGAGATTGAGGCACAAAGTCATACAACTAATGTGTGGAGGAGTTCACTGACTCTAAATTCAATGTTCTTTCCTTTACAGAACTTATTATGTGTAAAGTACCACCTTATATACTGGGGGAGATAAAAAAGTTAAATAAGTTATGATCTCTGTCCTCATGGAGTTTACAATCTATTAGGAGATATGATGATAAATACATAAGCATAATATCTCTTGTAATCTGGTTTCTATTCACACCGCTCTCCCAAAACAGCTCTCTCAAAAGTTATTAATTACCTCTTTATCTCCAAATCCAATATCTTTTTCCCCTATCTCCATACTCCTTAATCTCTCTCTGCCACTTTTCACATGTCTTTCTTCTTAATAACCTCATTTAGCTTTTGTGTTACTGTATTATTGTAGCTTGACTCCGACTTTTCTAACTACTCCTTTTCTATCTCTTTTGTTGACTCCTCAACCCTCTCCTTCCTTTTAGATGTAGGTAGTCTGACCTGGGCCGCCTTCTCTGCATGTATTATTTTTCTCAATGATATCCACTACCAAAGGTTCAATTATTTCAATTATTCAATCATTTTTTTTGCAGTTGACTTTCAAATCTATATTTCTGACCTCAACTACTTCTAGAATTCTAGATTTCTATTTTAAAAATTTTTTTATGAATTTAATAAACACAAACATTTCAATATGTAAAGAACAAAAAAGAAGATTGCATATGGACTTGGGAACTATTTTGGTTGTTTCAATCAAATTGAACAAAATAATAACAAAACTGTCCTGCTTTTCTGTGTCTCTTCCTCTACTTCTCTGCTTTCTTCCTTGGATTTTTATTTTTTCTGGGTAACTAATCATTAGTGAATAATTAATAAAGAATGTCTCTCATAAACCAAAGACCCCTCCTGGAGGCCACTTGATGCTTATATACCCTTCTTCCCTGTATTTTTAAATGTTTCATTGATTATCTTTTTTATTTTCTTTTTTGTATCATTATCATTATCCACCAAGACTCCCCTCTAAATAGAAGCCCTCCCTTGTATAAGAACCCCTCCTTAGGTATATCCTGAAATATAACCTTGTTCTGAATGCTTTGTCCACAAAGGGAGCCATGATTCCTGATTGGCTGAAAGAACAATGAATACTGATGTAAGGGACATATATGAGTTGGTGGAGGCAGGCATATTTCAAGAGGGGACCTCCAGGAAGTCAAGAGAGAAAGACAGAGACAGAGATGGTCAGAGATAGAGAGATACACAGATTTTTGAATGGCATGAACTTTTGAGCTGTGGACTGGACTTTGAGGGCCATGGACTTGTACCTCAGAGGCAATCTACTCCAACCCCTAACTGAAGAAACACTACTCTATAACACCATCCAAGTGGTCATCCAGCCGTAGCTGAAGACTTTCAGTAAGGGTTCATTTTTGGATAACTCTAATTGTTAGGAAGTTTTCCCTTACATCAAGCCTTCTGGAGTTAAGCAAAATAAAGTTAATCCCTTTTCTATGCAGAAACCCTTTAAATACTTTAAGCCATCTTAACTGACATTTCACACAGTTGACCCAGAATGCACTTGTAGTTTAATAAAACTCTCTAATCCTTTTCAGATACACTGATGGACATCCAGGCCTCCTTTTTTTTTTCTTTGTGAAGCTGATTTTTTTTAACTCAAGTGTAAAATGTTACATTTATGCTTATTAAGTTTCATCTCCTTATACCCTCAGTGTAGTTCTAAGCTATTAAAACTGAAAACTTTATGCAAGACTTTTGGGATACCCTGGGTTTAGTCCAATTTTCTAACTGGTTGAAATCTTTTGAGTCCGAAGTCTGTCATTACTCTAGCCTACATTTATGTAACCTCAGCACCCTACAAATAAGCATTTTTGTGTATTATAAATTGTCTGATCTTGTTCTCATTGATTGGTCAACAATATGACCTAGGCCAGCCCCCACTTGGTCATTGTTAGGGCCCTGATGGGCTCAGAGTGAATGTAAATAGCAAGTGTTTCTGCCTCATTTCTTACCTAGCCTTAATCACTGAATCGTCTTTGCCTCAGTCTAACTGAGACCTGTCAAAGACCTTAGCTCAAAAAAGCCAAGGTCTCCCACTGCATCCAGAACCATCTCCAGTCATCCTGATCTATATCTGGCCACTGGACCCCGATGGCTCTGGAGGAGAAAGTGAGGCTGGTGACTTTGCGCAGCCCTCCCTCACTTAGATCCGATTTACTTGCATGTCAGGGCACCACCACCCTAATGTCATGGTCCTTTTTGATAATGAAAGACAAGCAACAACAAAATACATTACTCTTCCTTCTCTAATTAGGTTGTTGGGGCAAGTAATGGGCTTTATCCTTCTGAATCCTCCAGTTGTTGGATCACGATGCTGAACACACGAGTACTCATAAAAACTCTTGTTGGGTGGGTGGATAGAAGGAACAGACATTCAGCTGTATCACAGTGTAGTAAAAAGAGCTCTGGAAAGTCAGAAGACCTGGATCTGAGAGTCCTCTCTCTATTTATGTGACCTTAGGTGAGTCACTTAACCTGCCTGAGCCTCCACTTCTTTATCTGTAAAATGGAGATAATAATTCTTACATTACCTACCCCATGGGAGGGAACATGGTGAGTAGGATGTTGGGCAGGGAATGAGGAGGATACTTACACCTGTGCCACCATTTGCAAATAACTTAATTACTCTGAGCCTCAGGCAACAGTCTCAGACTCCCTGTTATAGACTGGTTGAAATCTGAGGGCCCCCAAATTAAGAAGTCACAGGCCTTCTGCAGGAGCTATGATACCTCTGCTTCACAGATCCTTGTGAGGATCAAATGATATAATATATGTAAAGTACTTGGTAAATATGTAGATGAGGTACATCGATGTGAGTTTTGTCACCAGTCTGAAACAATGGATAGGGCCTTTAAGGAAGCCTGTAGGGAAGCCATCCCTTCCCCTGCCATGGATGATTTTTACAACACTCTTGGGAGACTGAGAGAAGCATATATACTGACAACCCTTCACAGCAGCTGAGGCAAAGAGGGCAGAGAACAATGACCTCAAAGTCTCCTATCCAAATGATGCCAACGCAGGGGACCAGAGGCCAGGTTTGCTGGCCTCGGAGCTGGTGCTTTCCCTACCTGGCACAATGGGGAGTTGCAGTGGGATTGAAAGGCACAAAACATGGTCCCAACCTCTAGGAAGAGATGAGGTGGCCTCCAGCTTGGATTTGGGAGTAAGGGATGAGTGGGAGCCTAATCATAAGCTGCTCGGTTAGCATCCTTGAAAGGAAGACATGGAAGCTCTTCTTATGCTCAAAATTGTATTGTGCTGTCTTCATCCCAAAAAGCAGGAGAAATTAGCACGTGGTCTTTAGGTCAAGTCCTAAGGATCTTGATACCTGCTGGGTTGGGAATCACCATTATTAAATAGTACAAAATAGTTCGTAATAATACCTCCTATCTCTGGGTCACTTGAAGTTTGATAAAATGCTTCCCATGAGGCAGAACAAATAAAACTCTTAAGACTCTGATGAATCTATATTTCATTTATGTGAATATTCCTTCTAGCAATTCAGGCCTTGGGCCCATTCATACCTGGTCATTCGCTGCCCCTCTTATCTACATCTTTCCATGGAGAAAGGGCATGAGCAGAGTCCCACAGAGAAAATGAGTCAGAAATAAACAGAAACTTGCCTGACTAGAGCCTATGACTGAATCTATCCCTTTGTTCCAGAAAGGTTATCCTTCCCCAAAGCTCTATTCCCTTCAGTACCCAAGGTTTATACCACAGTCATATTTATTTTTCCCTATTGATGAGGTTGCTTAGTAAATGTTCTTCATTAATTGTCTGGCTTGGGTTCTAGCTGCTTAACTATACCCATTTTCTTTTTCTTTCTTTTTTTTTAATCTGAGTACAGGGCTATGTTCATAGTGTGTGCTCTGAAAAGGTTGCTGCTGTTGTTCAGTAATTTCAGTCATGTCCCACTCTTCATGATCCCATTTGGAGTTTTCTTGGCAAAGATACTAGAGTGGTTTTTCCATTCCCTTCTCCAGCTCATTTTACAGATGAGAAAACTGAGGCCAACAGGGTTAAGTAACTTTCCCAGGGTCACATAGCTAGTAAGTCTCTGAGGCTGGATTTGAACTCAGATCTTCCTGACTCTAGGTCTGATGCTCTATCCACTGTGCCACCTCAAAATGTTAGCTTTAGATCATTTCAGATGTTCACTTCTAGACATCTATGAGGTAAGAAAAAGCAAATAAGGATTCTCTCATTATATAAGTGGAAAAAATTGAGGTAAAGAGAAACGAAGTGATTTACCCAGAGTCAGCCAAAAAGTCTAAGCTGAAGTCAGGCCCAACACACCTGAGAAACTAAATCCAGATTATTTGTGTTTCCTTACCCTGGTCTGTCTTAGCACCTGGAGGAAGAGGGAATCCAGTAATCAGCATCTGCAAGGCTTCAGAAGGTTTCTCCTTCACTCTTATGAGGAAAGTGGGGGAACCAATCAATCAATCAACAAGCATTTATTAAGCACCTTCTGTGTGCCAAGGACTGTGCTAAGTGCTAGGGGTACAACAAAAGGTAAAAACAACTCCTGCCCTGAAGGAGCTTACATTCTAAAGATAGAGACAGCATGTAAAAAATGGTAGAGACAGCAATACACACACACACACACACACACACACACACACACACACACACACACACATACACACAAGATCCATACAAGCATAATGAGGAAACTTCAGTTCCTTTCCAGTCCTACAGGGAACTAACTTGTTGATCTTATGAAGCCACCTGTACTCTGCTTTACAGCTGGTGTATCAGGAGCAAGTTGCGAAATCTCTCTCAACAGGCCCGGTCCACCAAATGCAAACACAGCCCTGGTGCCTACAGTCTCTTACTGGGTAAAAGCAGCAGGTCCCAAGAGTATATCCTTAGAGACAAAGCTACTATCTGGTAATTGCAGACAGGAATAGAACTGGTGAATAAGGTCCTATTAACAAGGGCTCTATAGGGTTCATACATGGCCTAGGGCCCATTTCCGCTGTGGGGCCTGCGGGAGCAGAGAAAGCTAAAGCAACTCGTTTTTGCCTGTAAGTCCTCTCTCTTGTCCCTGACCCTGTTTGTCTTGCAACCCCTACCCTGTCTGCTACCTTTCTTACTGCTAAAACAGCAAGGACAGTCTTATCTATCAGAGAGGTTTTACAAGAGATAGTTAACCTGAACAAGAGCCTTTCCTGTTACTAGTCTCCAGCCGCAGGCCTGTCCAATCATAGGATACCACATCCCCTATTACTACCCTGTGAGCCCCCAGCAATGGCCCTGTCCATTTCTGGGGTACCTGATGCCCAATTCACCTCCTGTCTAAATTGAAACCTTTGCCAGCTTTGTCCTTTTTCCCCTTCAGGGAGTCTCCGCCCATGCAGGCAGGGCTCTGAACTGAATAAACCTTCCTTTTTTTCCTAAGTTTACCGTAAAGCGTTTAATTTGGGGGTTTTGGTTCTAACTCTGATTCTGATTTGTGGTGGCACCAACAAGTTCACCCACAGGCTTCATTGAAGAGCATTTAGAGGATGGAAAAGAAAAGAAAGGGAAGGGGCAGGGGACCAAAAGGGAAGTAATGGGGAAGATGAAGAAAAGGTTTCCCTTGTTTTCTAAGTTCACCAGCTGGTCTTGCCGCTTGGACATAAGGTAATTGAGCTCAGAGTGAATTTATGTGTGATTTTACAGCATCCTTGAAGTCAGGATGAAAACGTCTTGCCATAATTTAGTGTTTCAATGGTATTTAACTTCTGTGAACTTTTAAAGACATGTTTCACAATAATAATAATAATTGATTTTTACATGACACGAATGCATGAAAAAAAGCATTTATTAAATGCTATATACAAGTATTGCAACTATGAATACAAAAGAGAGAGAATTCTTTCCTTCAAAGAACTTACATTCAAATGGAAGAGATGACATAGAGGACTGGGGGTTGGGGAAGGAGGTCATGATCTGGAAAGTCACAGGGATGATGAATGGAACTATAGGGAAATTCATTGACATGTTCATTGCAGAGGTAATGGTAATGTTGATTTGATTACACTTCCCAGAGCAAGAGGTTTTAAGTAGGGAGGTTTAGGGGGCAGAGTTTTGATTCGAACATATTGAGTTCAAGATGACTTTGGAACATACATTTGGAAATGCATAATAGATAGAAGTGATATGGCACGAGAGCTCAGAAAAGAGACTAAATCTGAATGTGTAGATCTGGAAGTCATAGGTATATAATGGATCCAGAGCTGCAAGGGACGTCAGAGGCCATCTAACCCAATCTTCTCTCTCTCTCTCTGTCTCTCTGTCTCTCTCTCCCTCTTTCTCTCTCTCTCTTTTCTCTCCCCTTTCTCCCTCTTTATCTTCTCTCTTTCCCCCTTTCCCTCTTTCTCTCTCTCTCTGTCTCTCTCTCTCTCTCTCTCTCTCTCTCTTTCTCTCTGTCTCTCTGTCAATCTTTCCCCTGTCATCCATATTGCCTAGCCCACAGTGACATTCTCCACAGTAGGTGTTCAGTAAATATTTGTTGAGTGAACGAATGAAGAAACATGGATGCTGTCATCCCATGCTTTTTTTTATGGTACTTGTGTGCAATGCTAGCCTAACAGTTTGGAAAAGGGATGAAACTGTGGAGAGAGCAATGGATTTGGAGTTAGAGATCCTGGGTTCAAATTTTGGCTCAGCACCTTATTACCTGCATTATCTTGAGTAAGTCATTTTAACCCTCTGGGTCTCAGTTTCCTCGTCTGTTCTTTTAAAATGTCCTTTCCAATTCAAAAAGTCTTGGGGAGCCTGTGGTTTGTGGTGGCATGAGTGGATCAGCGCTCCAAGGGACAGGTTATGTCTCATTTGGGAGTGATGTGGTTAATTATTTCTCCTAGGGTCCTGAGCATTGGCTAAAGCTCCAGTTCATCTATATACAACCTTGTCTGGTCCAAAGTCTAGAAGAGGGGGCAGAGGGAGGCTGCTTCATTGTGACCATCTCAAACTTCTAGGGTATTCAGAGCATGGGAAGGGGACTTGAGCTCAGTGTCTGTTTCTGTGCTTGAAAAGCCTAGGGTGAAAGTGGCTCTAGAGAACACAAGCTATAATTAGAGATTTTCTTAGAACTTTATAGCAAGAAGGGACCTTTAAGATTATCTAGCCAAGCCCTGTCATTTTATAGGTGAGGGAGCTGAGGCTGAGAGAGGTATTACAGTGTAATTGGTGGTTAGTGGAACACCATCTCAGAAGTGAAACATTTCTTACTCTTGCAATCCAATCATTCCCCCAAACACCCACCCGAATCTCATACAGGATCAAAGATTTGGAGCCCTAGAAGACCTTAGAAGTCAGCTAGTCCAACACACTCATTTTGCAGTCCTTTTCATTTATCTGTTTGCTTTTCCACTTATTCATTCATCCATTTATTCAGCCATCCATTCATTTATTTAAACATCCATCCATCCATTTATTTATTTGTTTGTTTACTTGTTCATTCATTCATTTGTTTGTTTGTTTTTTTATTTATTGCCTAATTTGTATCCCTAGTGCTTAGCACAGTGTCTGGCACATGGTAGGCATTTAATAAGTGCTTGTTGACTTGACTTGGTGAGTTCCTCCCAGAACTTCCATTTTGAAGAAGGGCCCAAGCTAGCCATCACTCATTTCTCTCTTGGCTGTTTCTGACTCTCTGGACTTTGCCACCATGCACCAGCTGCCTCCTCACCCTGGATCATCCTCTGTCTCTATGCCCCATTGGAAATTATCCTATGCTTTGAAGAAAGGCTCAGGTCAGTCATTCTTGACTGACAAGAAACTAGGTACAAAAGAAATTATGCAATTTGTCCAAAGTCACGCAGCTGGGGCACGGTAGAAAGGGGATTCAAACCCACATCTTCTGGCTGCAAACTCAGCACCCTTTCCGCTGTCATTTGCTCTCCTCAACTGTAAGGTGTTTTCAGATATTTCTTTTCCAGGAAGTTGATGTGGATCTTTTCAATAAAGGTGTAGGGATCCCTATGTTACCTGTGCAAGTCGAGGATGGAGGTGGAAGGAGGATAAAGGGTCAGGAAGTCCTTCCCTATTCCTTTTCCTCTTTTCTCCAACCCCTCCTCTCTGATCCTTTGGCACAGCTGCAATTTTTCAGGGAGCTCCCGCTCAGGGGCAGTATGTCATCGGCATGCTGGCAGTGCCTCAAAGAGCTGAGAACAGATCTGAGGGCAAGAAAAATTGAGAGAAAGGAATTCGTGGTGGTTAACAAAGCCTTCTCTCCCACTACAGCATCCCCTCTCAGCAACTGGCTGCCTGGGAAATGGAGATGCCTCTTTGGCCCTCCCCCGGCCTGGCTGCCACACTTAGAGAACATTTCATTTATTCTGCGCCCAGGATCATGGTCATTTCATTTTGCTCCCACCACTCCGATCAGAAGGTAAACAGCCAGCATAACTACTGTCACCTAACTCCTGGCCCTCCAGGTGGAGGCTTCCACTGCAGGCTTCCCTGCTCTTCTCCTTGACTGGCAACTCTCTGGTTAATAGAAAATGTCTGGTAAGAGAGTATTCTGCTCTTACTGGAATAAATAATTAATAACTACACTGGGAGATTTAATATATGGAGGTATCACTCTTCAGGAAAGCTTGTGTCCGTGTTTTGTTGCACGGATTGGGAATTTGCCTGAATTCAGACTCTGCCTTTCCTTCCCAGGAAATTTTCTGTCAATAATGATGATAATGATGATTACATAAATTATTTCTCATGTATCATATGTAATTATATATAAATTATTAAATAAAAGTAGCATTTATATAGCACTTTAAGATTTATAAAGCATTTTCCAAGCTCATTTGATCTTCGCAAGAACCCTGGGAGTTAGGTTCTATTATTATCCCCATTTGACTGACAAGGAAACTGAGGCAGACAGAGGTTAAACTGAGGCATATAGCTAGGAAGTATCTGAGGCAGGATTTTAACCCAGATCTTCTGGATTCCAGGTCCACTGCTCCATCCACTATGCTACCTAACTGCCTGTGTCCATATGCCCCACTCCCTACCCAATGCCAATAATTAACATGAGACTGCACTAGCTTCTTCTTTTTCCAGTACAGGACCCCAGAAACCTAAAACAAAGACAAGTGCTCACAATAAGAACCCAGACCCGTAGAAACATGGAAATAACAATCTAGCTTCTATTTCCAGTCATCTCAAGGAGGTGAATTAACCTTCCTTTTCCCACTCTTCTAGGGTCCTTCTCTATACTCTCTTGCCTGCTTAATCTGAATCCATTTGCTTACATAGAATGATGTACCTTTCATTCTTGGCTAGTGATGATCCTAAATTATAGAGGCCTGGTCTTAGTACCCACTGAGATACCTTGACTCTTCCTGTGAGCCTACCTTTCTGTTGAAAAAAAAAATCTGAATATTCCAGGTTGAGAGCGCATCAGATCATAGATTTTGAGCTAGAAGGAACCTTAGAGGTTACCTAGGTTGGAGGTGTCAAACATGCTAACACGGTGGCCCTGCAACATTCCTGAGTATGGCCGAACCAGATTAAAATGTAATTGAGAAATACTTAACAAAAACCAAAAATACAATGTTAATATACAGTTTTCTAAATCATATATGCCCGCAGGGACCTGTATGTATGTTTTATGGTCCCTTTTGACACTGCTGATCTGGGTCAACCACTCATTTTACAGTTATTAGGGTCCAAAGGGGTAAACAATTTAGGTTTATGGTTTTAGAATTGGGAAAGACCTTTGAGATCATCTGTTCTAATCACCTTATTTTACATTTGAAGAAATTGAAGACAAGAGAGCTGAAGTGATTTAGATTTTAGCACTTTGGATCTTTAAAGGACATCAGAAGTCCTCAACTCCATCCCTTTCCTCTTACATATAAGGGAACTGAGGCCAAGTTGGACAATGCCTTGTCCAAAGCCATGCAGCTAATGTTAGGTGGAGGTAGGATTCAAGCCCAGGTCTTCTTACTCTGAATCTAAGCTATTTCCATGGCATCATGCTGCCTTAAACTCTTGCTGAAATGTTTACCCAGCTAAGCCATTTGGGCAAATTGCTGGCTGACTGTTCTCCAGTGTTTGCTCGTAGGGAGCCTGTGGGCATAGATTTAGAATGTGTTACAGAGGCATTAATTTTATTCAGTGTAAATGATACAAACATAAGAAGCAGCAGAAGGAAAAACCCCAACAGACTTTGGTCACCAACCTGAATGATTGTTTTATGCCCACTTACTCCTTCTACATATTCATAACATCTGCCCTTGTCGAATATGGTGAATAAAGCAAAGACAAGAAGGAGTTAACGAAGGAGTTAATGCAACCCTGCAAATTAACCCTGGCCAGATTCCAGACCCAAAGCTACACAAGGTCTTAAATCACCAACAGAGGAACCAATACATTGGACTAACCATGTATTTCCTCAAGCTGCTGTAGCTTGATGCCACCTAGGGGCATTGCCACTTTGACCCTGAAAAGTATGGGAAGAATTAGTAAACCTCTTGTCCACCAGGTTGCAAGAGGTCGTGATGCATCAGGTAGACAGGCTTAGGATTCAGATAACTCACAGCCAGGGTCACTGAGAAATGAAGGATCAAATAGAGAGTGCATCCTACCCAGCTCTCCTCAATTCTAGTCCAGGGGCCTGGCCCAGATTACATTAGCCTGGGAATATAGAAGAGAAGGACCTTATTTTCCCTTTGTCAGAATTTAAGTTGCCACTCGTCTGACTTCCAAATGTCACGGTGACCTGGAGTCCCTTTTCCTAGTTTCCCTTTACTCATATGGTCCACTTCTATTAAAAATATTCCTCATTTAAGAATACTACCACCACCCCCAGAACATTCCAAAGCCAAGAAGTCATCTTTAATCAAAATTCCAGACATGCAAATTCAAAACTTCTAAGATCTCTGGCTTCTGAAACCCAACTCCAGGTAGTATCCCCAGAATGAGACAGCTAGATGCCTCAGGGGCTAGAGCACTGGGCCTGAAGTCAGGAAGACAAGAGTTCCAATCCAGCTTCAGACACTTAGTAGCTGTGTGACCCTAGGCAAGTCACTTAACCCAATTTGCTTCATTTTCCTCATTTGTAAAATGAGCTGGAGAAGGAAATGGTGAACCACTCCAGTACCCTTGCCAAGAAAATCCCAAATGGCGTCACGGAGAGTCAGATAGGACTGAAACGACTCAACAACAACAAAAATCCCCAGAATGCCAGAGATTCTGCTGAAATAGCCAGGGTGGCCAGGGAGTGTGCTCTGTGTAGTCAGATTTAATCTGATCTCCCCCTTGGCCAAATCAAATGGTTAAATCAGATGCTCTTCAAGAGTCCATTAAATTTCTTTATCTTTTATCTGCATAAAGTAGAACTTCGAACTTGTCAAAGACAACAACAAACCCTCTGAGTGCCTGATTTCTGCTAGTTTATGAATATGCATTATTAATCTGGTTAGGACCGATGGTAATAGGCAATGTTGGGCAGCTAGAAATTCACCTAATCTGCTCTAAGAAGACTGGAGGTCCCTGACACATAGGTTAGTTTGTCGGTAAAAAGATGACGAAACTTCCTTAAGACCTAATTAGGCAAATAGACTAAGGCTTGGATCACTGAGTGGAAAGGAATCAATGTGACCAACTGTAGTTTCTCTCCTGCACTCCAGTCCACATCAACACCTGGGCATCCTGTAGGCATCTAAAATTCTCCAGATCCAAAATGGAGCTTATTATCTTCCTTCTCCCAAACTCCTCCTCTTATTCAAATTCCATGTTTCTTTTATGGGAGTTGTTGCTCAGTAGTCTCGGTCATGTCCAACCCTTCTTGACCCCGTTTGGGATTTTCTTGGCAAAGATACTAAAGTAGTTTGCAATTTCCTTCTCCAGCTCATTTTACGGATGAGGAAATTGAGGCCAACAGGGTTGAGTGACTTGCCCAGAGTCACACAGTTAGTGTCTGAGGCCAGATTTGAACTTAGGAAAATCAGTCTGACTTCAGGCCCAGTCCTCTATCCACCGTGCCACCTAGCTGCCCCTTTAAGGGAGTTACGATCCCTCTAGTTTTCCAGGTTTACAACCTCAGTAGCACTCGATTCTTCCTTCTCCCACCAGCCATATATCCAATCATTTAGCAAGTCTTATCTAGTTTACCCGTACGTCAACTCTCAATCTGATGCCTTCTTAATACCCTCATGACTCCCACCCCAGTTCAGGCCCTCATCATTTCTTGCCTGGACTATTGCAATAATCTACTCATTCCATTCCCAGCTTTCAGTCTCTTCCCTCTTCAATCCCTTCTCTAGACACCTACCAAAATTATCTTTCTAAATCATAGATCACATGACCTTGTTAATCAAGAACCTTCAATAGGTCCCTGTTAGGGACAATAGGTTAAAATACAAACTCTTCTGGTATTGAAGACTCCCCTCCGTCCCCAAATCTGGCATTGGCTCACTTTCCCAGACTTATTTCTCCTTCACACACTTTACATTCCGGTCAAACTAGCCTGCTTCTTAATCAAATTCAGCTTTCTATCTCCAGCCTCCATGTATTTACACAGGCTAACTGCCTTGCCTGGAATGCAATTCCTCACCATCTCTGCCTCTTGGAATTTCCATTTCCCTTCAAGATTTAACTCATGTCCTTGGGAAAGTCACTCAACCCCAATTGCCCTGCCAAAAACAAAACAAAACAAAAAAATTCAACGCATGTGTTACCTCCTACTGTAACCCTTTCCTGATTCTTCCTAGTTGCTAGTGCCAGTGTTCTTCCAAGTGCGCTCTCCCCTCAAATTATCTTACATTTACTTGTCTGTTGTATCTCCCCACTAGGAGGTAAGCTCCTTGAGGGCAGAGACTGCTTTTTATTTTTGCCTCTTTATCCCCACTGCTCAGCATACTGCCTTACACATAACATAGCAGATGTAAGCCCCTCTCAAAGCTGGAAGCTGGAAGCACCAGGATCTCTCCTCTCCCAATAATTTCTCTCCTCATGGACCATCAAATGATAATTCTCCATCAATGAAGAGGGTTTTATACAAATGGACTTGAGCCCTGAGTTAAATAGATATTTAATAAATGCTCATTGGGTTGGATTCCACCTTAAGAGGACTGCACTCAACTTTAACAAGGCTCCCCTTTCCAAAATCCCCAACAAGCAGCCATTCAGCTTTTACCTGAAGACCTCCAATCAAGAGGAACTCAATACTCCTTGAAGTGGTCCATTGTATTTTTAGATAACTCTGATAGATGAGGAGTTTTCTATTACATTAAGTCTAAATCTGCCTCACTGTAACTTCTACCCTTTATTCTTAGATTTCATCTATGAAGCCAAGCAGAATGAGTTGAATCTCTTCCAAATAGCTGCCCTTTGTTATACCTGAAGAAAATCAACTCAGCAAGCATTTATTAAGCTCCTACTGTGTGCCAGGTACTGTGGCAATATGTCTGTACCCTCCTGTCCCCCAGACTTCTCTTCTCCAATTTAAACATTTTCAATTCCTTCAAACGATCCTTATATGATCTTGAAACTCCTCACCATCCTGACTGCTTTCTTACGGACATGCACCAGCTTGGGATTGTCTTTCTAAAATGTGGAGCTCCCCAATAAGTACGATACTCCAAATGTAGCGTAACCAGGGCCAGGACAGCAGAGCTCTCATTCAGATACCATGCCGTTCTTGATTTGGTCAAAGGTCACGTTGGCTTTTTGCTTGTCATTTTTGCACTATTGGGGCAGCTAGGCGGAACAGTGGATAGAGTGCCAGGCCTAAAGGCAGGCAGACCCATCTTCCTGAGTTCAAATCAGGCCTCAGACACTCAGTAGCTGTGTGACCCTGGGCAAGTCACTTAACCCTGGTTACCTCAGTTTCCTCATCTGTAAAATGAGCTGGAGAAGGAAATGTCAAACTACACTAGTGGCTTTGCCAAGAAAACACCAAACAGGGTCACATAGAGTCACACACGACTGGAATGACTGAACGATAACAGTGTTGCATTGTTGATACATGTTGAGCTTGAAGTCCACTAGGAGATCTAGAAAGACTGAGGCCTAGCCCCAAATCCTCCATCTTGTTTTTGAAAGTTCTCAAATGAATGACTATTTTCTCTATTCAATTTTATCTCCTTGGATTTGGCCCAACCTTCGGGCCTATAAAGAGCTTTGTCATCCAATGCACTATTCCTCCTAACTTAATTTCACCTGCAAATTTTATAAGTGTAACCATTTAGACCTTTATTTAAGTTCCTGATTAAAAAATGTTAACTAGAAAAGATCACTAGGGCCATCCCCTGTAGACCTCATTCCATGATGAAATCAGTTGATTGATAACTATACTTTCGTCTGTCCAATGAATCAATTTTGAATCCATCTAACTGTATTATTTGTCTAACTCTCCATCTCAACATGAGAGCTCCTATTAAATGCTTAACTGGAAACATTTTGTATATATTTATTTGTAAACCAAATGAAAAATACTAGTATTGGCCTACTGTGCAGTCTTTCTTTTTTAAAAAAAAGTTCTTTAAAAAAATTGTAAGCTTAATAATAATCAAACACAAACCACTGAGCAGTTCGCTCTTATGGCAGGCAGCGACTGCTACTGCTTTCCTTTCTAAAATAGCAAGTTATTTCTATAAGCCACTGGGAAGGTAATTTCTTCTGCAGGATAGCTTGGCCCCTAACCTCTAGCACAGCACACTAGCCTGGAGCAGGACTGTATGTTGTACCAAAGGAGAGAGGTCTGCCAGTAGGAGTACATTCATTAGTGGGTTATCTGGTTGTTGTGTTGGTACAGTTGAACCAGAGGTGTACTGGTAAATGCTTAACAACCAACTCTCTAAAAAAAAAAAAGTACCCATGACACACTTTAAATTTTAATCTGCGTTATTAACATTTTCCCTATCATTTTCTTAAGTCTAGACAATAAAAAAAAAACAAGCCTTCACATTTAACAACTGACTGGGGCTGGTTAGAGCTAGCTCCACCACACCCCTGCTTAAAGCTCATTTTAGAGTCTTTCTAACAGTGTGACCTATACATGACCATATAAGCTCCTTTTATACCGAGTGATAATGTACTGTGCAATTTGGCAAGGGCTTCATTACTATTTTTCTTTTAAAAAAACAAGGTATAGATAGTTTAAGGGTGTTGAGCGACTTAAGTTTCTTGCTTTTGGAAATATAAGCTATGATATCACCAGGCTTTCCCTCCCCATGGAAATTTCTTGTATTCTTTTCTAGAGGGATTGGGGAAAAGGGAGGAAAGGAGAAAAGAAATATCTTTTGTGTTTATGTGTAAGCTGCTTGTTGCATTTGTTATTGGAAGAAGCTGGACCTGCTGACAGAAGAGTTAGAGTCTGTCACAGAAATATGTATTGCAGCAGTCCTGCTGTTTTGAGTTCGCCATGATAAATTTAGAAAGCTCCCGTCAGCGGTGTGCTAGGCCACTGAGTAAATAGCTACTTATGCAGTCATTTCAAACTCAACATGGAAAAGAGGCTATAATTGCATATATCAGGAAATGATATACTGGAGCACTTTTCTGAAATAACATGCTATTTGACCCAATATTTTCCAGGATGCAAAAGCCTCTTTGATCTCTGAGGCAAGCAGTCCTGACACAATTGTGAGGTCAAAATCAGATGAAGATGCCCAGCCAGAGGGAAGGGCTGATTAATATGTAGGCACAGACCCACAGATCCCTGGAGCCAGGCCTGGGTGAGGCCAATAGGTCAGGACTGGGATGGTAATTTAGAAACGTGGATGAGGGCATCAGGATAAAGGTTTCCCCACCCTCTGCAGGGATTTAGAACAGCTTTGCAAATAGGTTCAAAATCTATAGGCCCACAGACTGGGTTTTTCTTTTGTGGGTTTTTAATTTCATTTCATTTTATTTTTGTTTACCTTTTCTAATTTAAACCTAATCCCTCATTCCTCCTGTAGCCAGCCCATCTCTTGCGGAACACTCATTCATCACAATGCTAGGCAGATACTAACTTCTCAATAAAATTTTAAGTATATATTCCTGTAACTGTCAGAATCAATGTTAACACCTGAGGTCATTAAAACATTAGGAATTTAAATTATGCTTTTCTGCTAATCACCCCTGACTATGACTTACCATCTACCCCTCCCTCCTATTGCTCACTACATCATTAGGCTAAGAGTGGAGAAATTGAGGCCTAGAGGCCACATGTAGCCTAGTTCAAGTGCAGCCCTTTAACTTTATCCAAACTTCACAGAACAAATCCTCTTAATAAAAGGATTTGCTCTATAAAACTTGGACTCAGTCAAAAGGACCAAGGACCTAGAAGGCCACATGTGGCCTCGAGGCCACAGGTTGCCCACTCCTAGCTGACAATATATAATACATGTATATTAGATTACAGTAAATTGTGAGTTCCTTGAGGGCAAGGGCTATCTTTTGCCTTTCTTTGGATCTCCAGTGCTTAGCACAGTGCCCGACACATAGTAGGCTCTTAATAAATGTTTATTGACTGACTGACTACATGTACTCAGCATCCCTCCTGAAACAGAATTTTCCTTGGAATTCTATAGGAAAAACAAAAATTTTCACAGAAAGGAAGACAGAGTTTATTTTGTATCCTTTATCAAGACTGGTATTTAAGACCTTCCACAATATGGCCCCAGTCTAACGATCCAGCTTTACTCTCCCTGTTTCCTATATCTCTCCACTTCCTCCTTAGTCTTTAGTGTTCCCTGCACCCACCACATGCCTCTGTACCAGGGGCTTTTAAGCTCTTTGTGTTGAGGACCACTTTGGCAGTCCGATGTAGCCTTAAGGACCCCTACTGAGATGTTTTAAAATTCATAAAGTAAAAACATATTATGAAGGAACCAATTATATCGAAATAGTTATCAAATATTAAAAAAATTGTTCACAGATTCTAGGTTAAGAACCCCTGTTATATATTTCCGCTCAGGCTGGTTTCCCTACCCCAAATACCCTTCTTTCTTCTCTCTGCTTATCTAAATGTTTTAGTTTTTTTGAGGCTCAGTTCAAGCCATATCTGTCAGTGAAGAATTGACAATTCTGGCCCAAACCACATCTTTCCACTGTACATATATATTTTGGCACCCTTTTCCTTATCTCTACTTCTTGGGGTCCCTGTTTTCCTTCAAGATTTAGCTCAAGAACTGACATCTTTCCTGGTCCCCTCCTTTTGCTGGTTCCGTGCCACCCAGGGTCACCCTTGTGTCTCCTGTGTGTGTGTGTGTGTGTGTGTATTACACACACATATATATTTACATGTTGTCTTCTCTGATAGAATGTCAACTCCTTCAAACTGAGAACTGTTTCATTGCTGTCATGGAATCCCTGGTACCTAGCACATTGCCTGACACACAGTGGGTGTGTAACCAATGACTGTTGATTGATTTCTGTTGTTTTGAATTGCCCTTTGTTGTTTCAGGCAAATTTCATTTTTCCAATAAAAGTGTTAACTCTGAAATCGGGGATTCAATTACTCCTTCTGCCTGCCTGCTGTAACTTTCTTCTTCTTCTCTGCCTTTTGAAACTTTGCCAATCCTTCAAAGTCCACCTCAACTCATGCCTCCTCTGCGTAACCCTCCTCAACTACCTTAACCTGAACTAATCCCTCTCTGCTTTAAACTCCTAAATCATTTACCATCTCCATCACTCATTCACCCGTTAGTATAGGCTGCTTTATGCCTAGTTCATTTTCACATGTATGTCATATCACCCCAATGGGAGATAGGCATCTGAAGGATCAGGACTATGTCTGAACTCTCTGTACCCTCTATTGCACCTAGTAGAATGCAAGGCCAGGTGGTGCAGCGGGTGAAAGAATTGACCTTAGAATGTAAAATAGACCCGAGTTCAAATTCAGCTTCCCTTGCTAAGTGATCCTAGGCAAGTCACTCGACCTCTGCTTACCTCAGTTTTTTCAACTATAAAGTAAGGATAATAAAAGTTCTTACCTCCCAGAGTTGTTATAAAGATAAAAATGAGATAATATTCACAAAGTACTTTGTGTGAACTGAAAACACTAGTAAAGAAGCATATGTAAATACACTATGTAAATAAATAACTAAGGCACATAGTTAACTAATACTTCCAATTGAATCCTGAGACTCTTCTCCCGTATGCCCAGTCTCAGCAGCTCTATCAAACTAGCATTTCTGCCTTCTCTCAGGGCCAGAGTCCAACATCCATCTGTAATATCCACCATTGAGGCTAGCCCTTAAAACTAAGCAAAAAGCCACATTCTACTTTACCCAGTTGCTTCAAATTTCTTAAATTACCTTATGTTTACTTATCTATTTGTCATTGTTCTTTTAGTAGAATGTAAGCTCCTTGAGGGAAAGGACTCTGAGGGTTTTTGTCTTTGTATCCCCAGTGATCATGGGTGCATAAGTAAAGCTTTGTTCCCTCATTTTTTTCAGTCATATAGGATTCTTCCTGACCCCATTTGGGATTTTCTTGGCAACCATGCTGGAGTGGTTTGCCATTTCCTTTTCCAGCTCATTTTACAGATGAAGAAACTGGGGTAAACAAGGTTAAGTGACTTGCCTAGGTTTACACAGTTAGGAAATGTCTGAGGCCAGATTTGAACTCAGGAAGATGATTCTTTCTGACCCCAAGCCTGACACGCTATCCACTTCACCCTATCTAGCTACCCTCAAGTAAAGCTTTATAAATGTTTTTGAAAAAAGAGAGTTGAATTGAAATCCCAGCCTCTACCGTGATAGGGTAAAACAGGACTGAAGAAATAAAGCCAAGGCCCACAGAGCAGATCTGAATAATGTTTCTCCTCCATCCCCGAATCAGTTTCAGCTCTGATATGCTCTAAGGATGAATGGATCATGAGTTGTATGTCCTAGGGAGGAACATAACAGCTAGATTGTGGATGAATCGAGAAATAAAGATCTCAGGCACAAAAAAAAAAACCCAACAACTCTGCTCCCCCTCTCATCTCTCCCTCCCTCTCCCTCCCTCTCTCTCCCTCTCTCCCTCTCTCTCTCTCCCTCTCCCTCTCCCTCTCTCTCCCTCTCCCTCTCTCTCTCTCTCTCTCTCTCTCTCTCTCTCTCTCTCTCTCTCTCTCTCTCTCTCTCAACTACCTATCCTCTCGTAAAAATCTGATATTCAAAACCTATACATGAGTAAAACCCATTTCTCAATGGAATAAGTGGCCAAGGAGGTGAGCATTTTTCAAGAGGAAACACATGGTAAATAATTACTTAACAAATTGTTCAGACTCCCTATTCATCAGAGAAACGCAAAAACCCCAAACCCAAAACTTGAGTTACTACCTTACGCAAAACAATTGAGCAAAAATTTGAAAAACCATTAAAAAAACCCCATCAAACTTGGAATTTTCAGACCTGTGAGGGAACAGGCATGCTTCTTACCTCCTTAGTGGGGCTGTGAATCAGTTCAGGATTTGGTGGTTGCTGCTGCTGCCGCTCTTGTTTTGTGAGGCAGTATGTGATTAGTGATTAGTGTTAGAAAGCCAACCCTACTTTTTAGCTCAGTGAACCCATCATCCCCAAACTTTTGTATTTTTTGTATTTGTTCTGTATGCATTTATATATGTACATGTCGTCTCCACCAGTAGAATGTAAACTCCTTGAGAACAGGGATTGTTCCATGTTTGTCTTTGTGTCCCTAACACCCTAGTTTTAATATCTTGCACATAGTGGGTGTTTAATAAATGCTTGTCATTTGATTGATGTCATTAAATTGACAAAAATATTTGTAGCTGCTTCATTTATAACAGGGAAAAGTGGAAACAATATAAGTATACACATGCACATAATATGTACACATAGGTATATGTATATATAAAATGTTATGTATGTATAAATGTGTGATATATACATATGAATATACACATGCATATGTATATACAAATGTTTATTATATACATATATACATAAATGTATGTGTTAGGTATGTGTATGTACATATAGGTGTGCTTTTACATGTACATATGTGTATGTATTTTATGTGTGTATACATGTGTATATATACACATGTATATATACACATATACATACATGTATGTATATATATGTAATAAAAACAACTGCTAAATAACTTTTAAAATATGCTATGGTGTATCAGTCTAAGGCAGGGGTTCTTAACCTGAGCTCTGTGAACTTCTCTCTCATTTTATTCTTTCACATTTTGTTAGCTGCATATAAATATAATTAGTTTCCTTTGTAATTCTGTATATTTTATTTTATGCATTTAAAAACCTTATTCTGAAAAGTGATCCACAGACCTCACTAGGCTATCAAGAGTCCATGACACAAACAAGGTTAAGAACCGCTGATCTAAGGGAATGCTTTTGTAGCATTAAAAATAACAAATACAAGAAATGCAAGGAACCATGGAAATAGGTCTATTAAGAGACATAAACTGAAGAGATCAGAATTGGAATAACATATTCATTTATGATAGCTGCATAAAAATAACAGATATCAAATTGCACCAGCCCATGGACATAAAGAAGATCAGAAATGGGGGAGAGAGTAAATAAGCTGTCATTATTTTACTATTTTATGAAAATTTATATTTTAAAAAATGTAAATAGTTTGGATTACATGGTTTTACTGGGAATTCATTCCTTCTTTTGTTTGTATTTGTTGATGCTATCATTAAGCTTATAATAAATAGTAGCCAGCATTTTATATGGCATTCTGAGGTGTGAAAGTGCTTTATAAATATTCTCATTTTATACTTATAATAACTCTGGGAGTTAGGTGCTATTATTATTTGCCTATTATTAAAATTATAGCTGCTTGTAATAAATAATGGGCAACTAGGTGGTACAGTGGTTAGAGCACTGGGCCGAGAATCAGGAAGACTCATCTTCCCGAATTAAAATCTGGTCTCAGCCATTTACTGGCTCTGTGACCCTGGGCGAGTCACTTAACCCTGTTTGCCTCAGTTCTTCATCTGTAAAATGAGCTGGAGAAAGAAATCGCAAAACACCAGTATCTTTGCCAAGAAAAGCCCCCGGGTGGGATCACAGAGAGGTAGGTGTGACTGAAATGACCAAACAACAATAATAATGATAAAATGTTTATTTAAATAATAAAGAAAAGGCAAAAGGGAGCCAGAAACTAAAGGAGGGAGAAGAAATATCCAAGCAGAAAGCGGGAACCACATTGACGGCGGAAACCCAGGCCCTACGGCCCACACCTCATTATTATTGGCCTGTATCCAGAACCTTTTGCGGGACCTCCTTTCTCTGTCTGTAGTTGCTGCCTGTCCTTTTCTGCTTTCTAAGACGCTCCAATCTCATCCAATCTCCTGTCCTCAGCGGGGCAAATTCTGGATTCCCCTTATAACATCTGAGACAAAATCTGACTTTTTAAAAAAATTTATGAAATAAAACAAGCATTTCCATAACATGGTAGAATAAAGATGAAAATGCAAATCTCTTGTATACAACTTGCTATTCCTTTTAAATATATATTAAAGCTATCATGTAACTTTCTCTTTTTTTCTTCACTCCCCACACCCCCTGCCCTGGAGACATACCATTAGACGCAAATATGTATACAGGGTGTCCCTAAAGTCTGGACACATAGGCAATGTGGAGTAAACTGCATCAAGTTCGTGTGAATCTTCCAAAGCGCATCAACCTTTGCGTCACAAATGATGGAGATCATATTGAAAAAGTTATTTGTTAATATTCCAATTAAATAAAATGTTGCTGAAAATTTCATTCATTTCATTTCTTGAACGTAGGCATTTTTTCCTATGCGTCCAGACTTTAGGAACACCCTGTGTATATATTTGTCTTTCACATTTTGTTGGCGGCATATAAATATAATTAGTTTCCTTTGTAATTCTGCATATTTTATTTTATGCATTTAAAAACATTATTCTGAGAAGTGATCCATAGACCTCACTAGGCTGTCAAGAGTCCATGACACAAACAAGATTAAGAACCCTTGATCTAAGGGAGTGCTTTTGTAGCGTTAAAAATAACAAATAAAAGAAACTCTGTGTGTGTGTGTGTGTGTGTGTGTGTGTGTGTGTGTGTGTGTGTAATACCATTCTATACATATTTCTATTCATCAGTTCTTTCTCTGGATGCAGACGGTGTCTTCCCTCACGGGTCCTTGAATGTTGTATACAATAACAGTAATATTGTTTTAAAAACAACTTGGAGTGACTAAGTTTTTTTTTTTAAAGAATTTTGCTAGCACCTAAGAGAGAAAGGCAAAGTAAAAAAAAAAATAAACGTAATAGTAATAGTACTTTCGTACATACAATAGTACATTCATACAGTACTTTATTAAGATTTGTAGGCCACTTTACAAATATTTTCTCATTTGATCCTCGTAAGAACTCTGTGAGGTAGGTGCTAAAATTATCCTCATTTTACAAATGAACACTTGGCCTGGTTGTGACTTTTGTCTCTATTGCTTATCCTTTTCTATCTTAGGTGAAGGAGTATTGGAGATGGAATGATCCAGGTTACGACCTCATTAGCTCCGAAAGACGAAAAGAGCAAACCACCAGGGGTCTAGGTCTGGGAGTTGGTGCCAGAGTTTGCTGGTGACCCAACCTGGTGTGAAGGGAAGCCCTGAGGAACCAGTTCGACCTAACTCAGCAAGAGACCACTGGCTTCTGGAAGCAAGGGACAGATTTCGTCCACTGGTCATATTGCATTTAGAAGTAAAGTAGGTGGAGGCAGGTGGTATGCAACATCCACCAAGTCCCCCCAGAGGCTGATGTGGTAGAGGAGAGAGTGTGCCCTCAGGTGTTGGGGAAAAAGTTTGTATTTCTTGCTAAGTCTTAATGAAAATCCTTTTGTAAAAGCTAATTGATGTTAATTGGTTAAATGATGTGGCCACACTATCTCAGGTAAATGATTTTGGGGAAAACACACTGGATTAGAGGCTCAAGCTAATAACAGTGGAAAGACACCTTCAACCCCCCCAGGGGTACTCCTAGAACCCTTTGGGAGAGGTGTAGCCTTGCTCTGAGAACCAACTTGTCCCACTTGAGAGTGGGAGTTGGGATAAAGACTCTGAGATTATAAAAGCAATATTATTATTTCCACCTTCATTTTATATTTAAGGAAAATGAGATTCAGAGAGATCCAATAACTTGCCCAAGGTTAGTCATTGAATCTGAATCTCAGTTTCCTCAAATATAAAATGAGGCTTGATCCTAAGTCTTCTAACCAGAAGTGCATTGTGTTTTCTATCATATCATGTTGTCCCTCCAGCCTTTCTGTCAGTCTGATGTTATCCTTACAGTCAGTATCTCTTCTAACTGCCATCAATCTAAATTTGACCCCAGTGACTGCCCCTCTCAATCCTAAAATCAGTTCTTCCTTCATTTTCTGGCTTGAAAACTGTCATCTAGTTACACATCCTACCAAGCCCCCATTTTTAGATTAACAGTGCTTCTTAACTGGGCATCTTATCTCTTCATTCATTTGCTTAGAGAGTTTGACAAGTGCTAGGTATAACGAACCTTTCAGCTGCTAGCTACACCTACATTCTTTTTTATTTAAATTTAATTAGCATTGTTAACATTTTAGACATTGCTTTCTTAAGTTTAGACAATCAGCAAAACAATAAATCAAGTCCTGTTTTGTAGCATTTGCCAATTTCTGAGGAGTAAATGCTCACACTGAAATTTAATAATCAGCTCTTGCAAGCCATGGGAGCTGGCTCCTGCACACCCCTGATCGTACACGTGTTCTTTAGTTTTTAAAATAATTTATAATTTATTTTAAACAGTCTCTTCTTTTTAAATTTTGAGTTCCAGGGTGTCTCCTTCCCTCCCACCCCTCCCCCACCCACTGAGAAGGCAAACAATGTAATATTAATTACACATGTGAAATCATGCAAAACATGTTTATATATTGGCAATATTTAAAAAAAAGCAAAAAAAGAAGGAAGGAAGGAAGGAAGGAAGGAAAGAAAGAAAGGAAGGAAGGAAAGGAAGGAAGGAAGGAAGAAAGAAAGGAAGAAAGAAAGAAGAAAAGTAGAAAGAAAGAAAAAACATCATATTGTCAATTTTCACTCAGAGTCCATCAGCTCTCTCTCTCTGGATTTTTCATCATGAGTCCTTTGGAATTAACTTGGATCATTATATTGATCAGAGTAGCCAAGTCTTTCACAGTTGATCCTTGTTACAACTCTGCTGTTACTCTGCAAAATGATCTAGTTCTTTCTTGCACTTCATTTTCTCTCAGTTCATATTGGTTTCTCCGTGTTTTTTTCTGAAGCCACTCCCTTATCATTTCTTATAGCACTATAGTACTCTATCACCACCATATGCCACAACTTCTTCAGCCATTCTCCAATCGATGAGCATCCCCTCAATTTCCCTCTTTGCCACCATAAAAAGAACTGCTATAAATATTTTTATACATATAGGTCTTTTTCATTTTCTATGTATCTCTTTAGGATATAGACTTAGTAGTAGTAGTATTGCTGGGTCAAAGAGTATGCGCAGTTTTATAGCCCTTTGGACATAGTTCCACATCGTCCTCCAGAATGGTTGGACCAGTTCACTACTCCACCAACAATTCATTAATACATGTGTTTTCCCTTATCCCCTCCAGCATTTGTCATTTCTGATAAGTGGTGAGGTGGTTTTAATTTGCCTTTCTCTAATCAAGAGTGATTTAGAGCATTTTTATATGACTATAAATAGCTTTGATTTCTTCCTCTGAAAAATGCCTGTTCATATCTTTTGACTATTTTTCAATTGGAGAGTGGTTCTTATTTTTATAAATTTTACTCAGTTCCCTATATATTTGAGAAATGAGGCCTTTATCAGAGAAACTTGCTATTAACATTTTTGATATTACTTCATTGTTCATGATACCTTTTTAGCATAATGCAGTTTTCCTGATTATCTCTTTTAATTAGGTACATTTTTTTTCTTTTGCTTTGTCTGCAATCATGATTACTACCCCTGCTTTTTTTTTAAACTTCAGTTGAAGCATAATAGATTCTGCTCCAGCCTTTTGTTTTAACTCTGTATGTCTCTTCCTATTTCAAGTATGTCTCTATACACAGCATATTGTTGGATTCTGGTTTCTAATCTATTCTGCTATTTGTTTCTGTTTTATGGGTGAGCTCATCCCCCCTCACATTCACAGTTACGATTACTAACTCTGTATTTCCCTTCCTCCTATTTTCTTGTGTTTATTCTTTTCTCTCTTTTTATCCTGTTCTTCCTTAAAAGTCTGTTTTGTTTCTGACCACTGCTTCCCTTAATCTGCTCTCCCTTAAATCATCCCGCCCCCTCTTCCCTTCCTATTTCCCTATTGGGTAAGATAGATTTCTATACCCAATTGAATGGGAATATATATTCTTCCTTCTTTGAATCAATTCCAATTCCAATGAGGTTTAAGCATTGTCTGCCACCCCCAACCCCCACCGCCCGCATTTTCCCCTCTACTGTAAAAGCCCTTCCTTGTGTCCTTGTTTTATGTAAGAAACTTTTCCCCGTTCTACCCCTCCCTTCTCCCTTCTCCCAGTGTATCCCTCTTTATCACTCCTACATTCTCTTTGGGGAGATCATCCAAACATAACTGACTCACACTCATGCCCTCTGTCTATGTAGAATCCTTCTAACTGCCCTAATAATAATAAAGTTCTTAAGAGTTAATTGTATCATCTTCTCATATAGGAATGTAAATAATTTAACTTTATTGAGTCACTTATGATCACTCTTTTATGTTTACCTTTTAATACTTCTCTTGAATCTTGAGTTTGAATGTTAAATTTTTTATTCAGTTCTGGCCTTTTCATCAAAGATGCTAAGAAGTCCTCTATTTCGTTAAATATCCATTTTTCTCTGAAGTACTCGGTTTTACTGGGTAGGTCATTCTTGGTTGTAATCCTAATTCTTTTGCTTTTTGGAATATCATATTCTAAATCCTCCACTCCTTTAATGTGGAAGCTGCTAAATATTGTGTGATCTTGACTTTGTCTCTGCAATTTTTGAGTTTTTTTCTTTCCAGCTGCTTACAATATTTTCTCTTCAATGTGGAGCTCTGGAATTTAACTATAATATTCCACAGAGTTTTCATTTTGGGATCTTTTTCAGGAGGTGATTAGCATTTTCTTTTGAGTTCTTAGATCTTCTAGATCTAAGATGTCAAGACAGTTTTCCTTGAGAATTTCTTGAAATATGATGTCTAGGCTCTTTTTATTGACTATGGCTTTCAGATAGTTCAATAATTCTTACATTATCTCTCCTTGATCTACTTTCCAGGTCAGTTGTTTTTCTAATGAGGCATTTCACATTTTCTTCTATTTTTTTTTTCCATTTTTTGACTTTGTCTTATTGTTTCTTGAAATCTCGTGGAATCGTTGGCTCCCACTGGCTCAATTCCAATTTTTAAGGAATTATTTTCTTCAATGAGCTTTTGTACCTCCATTTCCATTTGGCTAATTCTGCTTTTTAAGGAGTTCTTTTTTTAAAAAAACTTTTTATTTAGATGGGGGAAGGCAGGGCAATTGGGGTTGTGACTTGCCCAAGATGGCACAGCTAGTAAGTGTGTCAAGTTACTGAGGCCAGATTTGAACTCAGGTCCTTCTGATTCCCGGGCTGGTGCTCTATTCACTGAACCAACTAGCTGCCCCTAAGGAGTTCTTTTCTTCAGTGGACTCTTGTGACTCTTTTACCATTTGGCCAATTCTATTCTTTAAGGTGTGATTTTGTTCAGTATTTTTTTTGTGTGCCTCTTTTACCAAGCTGTTAATTCTCTTTTCATAATTTCCTTACATCACTCTCATTTCTTTTGCCAATTGTTCCTCTACCACTCTTATTTCTTTCTTCAACTCTTCCAGGAATTCTTGCTGGCCTTGGGTCTAATGAGCATTTTTCTTTGAGGCTTTTTGGGTAGCATTATCACATTGTTGTCTTCTTCTGGGTTTCCAAATATATCCCTCCCTCCTCTCTAGAGAGTCTTTTCTTGTGATAAAGAATTTAAGAAAACGAAAAAGAAGGGGGAGAAAACAGGGAGCAAAACTAACCAATACACTGAGTCTCACAGCCTATACAGTATTCCACATCTACTGTCCCCAACCTCTGTTTAAAAAAAAAGGAAAAAAATTTTTTAAGAAAAGGAGGTGTACTTTCTCCTCTCTCCTTTGGGGCCAAAATTGAAAATATAATTAGGCAGCATTTTTGAGCAAATAATTTTGAAAATGAGAATTGAAAATCATCTACCACATGAAAAGTTGCTCTAAATCACTAATAAGAGAAATGCAATTTTAAAACTCTTTGAGGTTTCAAGTCATATTCCTCAAAGAGGAAGCAGTAAAAAAAGATTTAATTAGTCAATGTTAGAGATGCATGGGAAGACAAGCACACTAATATACAGTTGGTGGAACTATGAATTGATTCAACTCTATCTGGAAAACAATTTGGAATTATTCAATAAAAGTCACTAAACTGTTCAAAACCTTTGACCTGATGAAACCACTAATGCTATCACATATCCTAAAGAGATCAGAAGCAAAGGGAAAGATCCCATATACATAGAAATAGTTAGAGCAACACTTTTTGTGGTAGCAAAAATCTAGAAACAATGAGGATACTCGTGGATTGAACGAATTGTGATGAATCAACGCAATAGGATATTTTCACATCATAAGAATTGGCAAATGTAAGGAATTCATAAACATAGAGAGAAATGTACAAATGGATATAGAGTGAAGTAAGCAGAACTGGGGGAACGATATATACAGCTACTACAATAATGCAAACGAAAATAATTTAAATTCTAACTCAGAATAATCATAATGACCAATCTAAGTTCTAGAAAACTGAAAACAGAAAAAACTTCCCTTCTATGGATGTAGAATATAATATACATTATTAAATATGTTTGCTATGTCCATTAGTTTAGTAATTTTGTCTTAATTGTACATTGTGTATATTATAAGGGAATGCCTGGTACATGCTAAGAGTTTAAAAGTGCTTGTCAAAGGCAACTAGGTGGCACAACGGGTAGAGCACTGAGCCTGGAGTCAGGAAGACCTGAGTTCAAATCCAAGCTTAGACACTTACTAGCTGTGTGACCCTGGGCATGTCTTTTCATCTCTGCCTCAGCAGTTTTCTCATCTGTAAAAAGGGGATAATAATAGCACTTGCCTTGTGGGGCTGTTGGGAGGAGAAAATGAAATGATAATTGTAAAAATGCTCATTGAATAGAATGAAAATAGAGGGTTTGATAATTAAAGGTTTGGGTTGATGAAATTGTGAAATACAAGCAAAAAACTTTTGTAAAAATTGGAGTGAGCCCCTAACCTACCTACAAGGGCTTGGTTCCCATGAAACAAGAACCAAAATCCTGACTGGACCATAAAATTCACAGAAGTGTTGACCCCAATTTTAAAAAACTGAATCACACAAACACATAAAAAATATATCAGTCCTAATTGGAACCAGATCTCCCTATATTTTAGAACTAAAATAAAAAGCCAGAACAAATTCAAAGCATCAAAACAATCTTTAAATGAAACTAGTATTTCATTTTTTACAAATATTTGTTCAAAGGTAATAATCATGGTTGACTTCATGCACAAAGATGGTGGCAGCCTGCCTGGTGAGCCCTGAAAACACACTTCCAAAAACATTCACTCCACTTGCTGGCTGAAGCCTTTGTGGCTTTATCCTCTTTGAAAACGCAAGTCGCCCTAGGAGGGGGTAATACTTTAGGCTTTATGCATTATATCTCCCAGTTTAGTCTGGGATTTCAAGGGACAGAGACTGAGCCCAACACTCAGTTCAAACCAGTGCAAAAGGAAAGAATTACATACATTTCTGTACTGGAAACTCAGTTGTTTCACTTTTCTTGGAGTGAATCCTGATTAGATTCCACGGTCCTGGCACCATTCTAAACATACAGGGTTGGAGATCATGTAGGAGGTCTGGTTTTGAAACTCCAAAGCTACAGGGTCTTTGGGATAGGAAGAGAAAGAGGAGATAGATCCCATTATTACCGACCATCAACAATAAACATTTTTAAGGGCCTACTGTTGGCAAGGCATTGTGCTAGATCAGGGCTGTCCAAAATATGGCCCACGGGTCACGTGCCACCTGCAGTGTGATTTTATGCGGCCTGCCTGTGGGTTTTAATTTTCACCAGCAAAAAAAAAATAAAATAATAATTTGCATGGAATGTGTATTAGATTTTTTAATTCTATCACTAATGAATAATCTTGTTGTTGTTAATATTCTTTGGTGTTTTTAAGCAATATTACAGATGTAACATATCGCACAGAATTTTCAATTGATCTGTGGGATGTGTTCCGTCTGTACGATGCAGACTAATTAGGGCGCACCTACCTTTATACTCTTGTGTTGTCACTTTGTTGTTTTGTGTTTGCTTTTGCACTTTGCGCCTTTGTCCGTCATACTGATGACGCGTGTTCCCCCACTTTCTATTAGTGTACTGTATTTTTTATTCTGGTTGCAGCCCTCGAATCATTATTTTATTTTAATGCAGCCCTAAGATAACCTAAGGTTGGACAGCTGTGTGCCGGATGATGGGGATACAAAGACAAAAGGTAAAAATGAAGACTGGTCCTGCCCTCAAAGGGCTTACATTCTACTGGATGAGTTCATACTTCATAGTGGGTGGTGATCTAGAAACAGACTTATCTAAAAGCTTGTCTGAGCTTGGGTTGCTGATATAAAATGTTCTGCTCTGACCACATTTGATTACCCTAAATGACCTCGAATGAACTCCTCAGATCCTTTCCTGGAAGAAGTTTAAAGCTCAGAAGGCCAGGGAAGATGAGGGCACTGTGTCCCTGGGGAGATGATGTAGGGAAAATGGTGAAACTCAAAGAGGAAAAAAGGATGTGGAAAAAGTGGGAGATATCATACGTAAACCTTGCCTATATCACTATTTTGAATAGGTCTGACCCATATAATAAAAGGTACCATTTCTTCCCAAATATCCCTTCAGTTTAGACTTCTCATTTATTCAGAATCATCTCCCCTGCCTCTTGGCCTCCTATTTCCCCTCTCCATCTCAGAGGCCATCAGAACACCTAAGATTTTATGGTATTCAATGGTGACACTTCCTCTATTGCCTTAGACAAAGGAGCATTTGCCCTTGTTTACTCTGAAAGGTACCCAAATCTGTGAGCCTTGGAGATGTCCCTTTTGCAAACATTGCTTTGGATGTGAGCAAGGTGGAGCAGGTCCAGAACAAAGAACACAGAAAGTTAGCCTTTTCTTCTGTGGCCCTCATCCTGTGAGACCACATCTGGCTGCCAAGGAAACGAGGCAAACGGGGTGTGTTGGGACCTGCGCAACTACTATAAATAAATATGCAAAAGCAAATTAAACCTTCAAGCGATTCACCATCTTAGATGCAGAAACTACGTTTCTGCTTGTCTCTAGTGGATCTGGTTTCTGTCTCTTGTTCCCTTAAGTCTCTGGGCCTTGATGGCTGACTCATCTGCACTTCCCATGCCCCTGATGGGACACGGAGAAAGTGCCTGGGCGCGGTGTGCCTACTATGAAAAGCAAACCAGACAGTGAGTCAGGAGGCCTGGGTCTGCCCCTGATTACGAATACGTGTCTCTCTGGGCCTCAGTTTCCTTATCTGTAAAATAGGAACAGCAGTAGCTTTCTTATGTACCTCAGAGACTCAGAGATTTAGAGCTAGAAAAGACCTGAGAGGCCAGTGAGTCCAACCTCCTCCTCTTACATATGAAGGAAACTGAGGTGAAAAGGACCTGCCCAGGGCACACAGCAAATAAATATGTCAGGCAGGATTTGAACTCAGTTCTTCCTGATTCCAAGCCTAGCACTCTACTATGTCACCTAGCTGATACAATACCACAAAAGGGTGTCATGAGGATTAAAATTGACAGCAACCACAAAAGTAGGTTGGAAACTCGAAAGCGCTCTGCAAATCCATTACGATTAATGTGATTTCCATTAGGCTAAGGGTTGGGATTTGGTGCTAGGAGGGTTTGAGAGGACTGCTGCTCCTTCTTATCTTCCTTCCTTCCCTGGAGAGAGGCAGGTCCGGAGCTCAGTGTTAGGGGAATCATCGTACAGAACCCCAGCTCCGTTTGGCAAGCATCCTGTTGGTATTACTCACGCCCGGAGCTCCGTCACGACAGGATGGGATTGTCCTGTGTCATTCTGCTGTTTTGTGAACTGCCTTGGCTCATCTCGTGGCTTTGGCGTCATTTAAGTCCCTCAGGTCAGGGATGGGCATCCAATCTGTTGCTATGGACACAGCCCACCGTATGGTTGGCAATGACCAGATGTGTCATCAAAGGGAAATGAGGAAACTAACTCAGCCTGGCTCTGGCTTGACACATCTGGAGAGTTTTAGCCAAGTTATAGGCATCTGGTAGACATGGTATCTCATGGCAATTTTTACCACATTTGAAAGGCCTTTACTTCTTTTCAAAGTGTTTTCACACCTATGAGTTCATGGGATCCTGACAATAACCTCACAAGGTAGGTCGAGCAATTATTATCTATATTTACCGTATTCAATTCAAGTTTATTAAATCCAGTAAATATGGGGGGAGGCCCAGCTAGATGCTGCAGTGGATAGAGCACAGACTCTGGAGTAAGGAGGACCTAAGTTCAAATCTGGCTTCAGACGCTTATTGGCTGTGTGACCATAGGCAAGTCACTTAACCCTGGTTGCCTTAAAAAAGTTAACTAAATATTTATTAAGCATCTGCTAAGAGCTAGGTCCTTTGCTAGGTATCGAGGATATAAGGATAAAAATGAAACGGTCCCTGCCCTTGACAATCTTATGTTCTACAGGGGATTTATAATAGGTGTACATGAAGATATTCCAGGTTTGGTTCCAGACCACCACAAAAAAACAAATATTGCAATAAAGTAAGTCACATGAAGTTTGTGGTTTCCCAATGCATATAAAAATATACTCTGTGTGATATGTGGATTCCGTGAGGACCAACCCTGACATACTGCGCTTTTCTCAGCAACCTAAAGGGCAAGGACAACTCCAGGGGACTCACGATGGAGAATGCTATCTTCATTCAGAGAAAGAACTGCGAAGTTTGAATACAGACTGAGGCACACTACATGCTCGCCTTTTCTGCTTCTCTTTTGTTTTTGTTTTTGGGTTTTTTTTTTTTTGGTTCTGTTTCTTCTTTCTCATGATTCATTCCATTGGTCAAAATTCTTCTCCACAACCTGACTAGAGCATAAATTAATTCAATGCGAAGTTATACATGACAGTTATATGGGACTTCATGCCGTCTTTGGGAGGGAGGGGGGAGGGAGGGGAGAAAAACTGGAACTCAAAACTATGTAGAACCGTGTGTGGTAAACTAAAAATAAATAAAGAAATTTATTTAATTTAAAAAAAAATAATTAAAAAAAAATATACTCTGTGTGCAATAGTAGTATTGCACAAATGTGTAATAGTATTATATATAAAAAATAAAACCAGCAGATATACCCTAATTAAAAAATACTTTATTGTTAAAAAAAAAAATGCTGACCATCATCTGAGCCTTCAGTGAGTGGCAATGTTTTGCTGTGAAGGGTCATGTCTTGATGTTGATGGCTGCTGACTGATCAGGTTGGCAGTTGCTGAAGGTTGGAGTGGCTATGGGCAGTTTCTTAAAATAAGACAACCATGTAGTTTGCCTCATTGGTTAACTCTTCCTTTCACTTGAGCTAGAGCCATTGTAGGATTATTAATTGGCCTAACTGCAATATTGTCGTATCTCAGGGAATAGGAAAGCCTGAGGAGAAGGAGAGAGGAGTGGAATGGCTGGTGGGTGCAGCAGTCAGAATACACACAACATTTATCGATTAAGTGAGCTGTCTGGTGTGGGTGCGATTTGTGGTGTCTCAAAACTATGACAACAATGGACATCTCAGATCACCATAACATATAGAATAACAATGAAGTTTGAAATATTGTGAAAATTACCAAAATGTGACACAGAGGCATGAAATGAGCACGTACTGTTAGAAAAATCGTGTTAACAAATACCACACTAGGTCTGTATCCCAACAAGATTAAAAAAAAGGGGGTAAGGGACCTATTTGTACAAAAATATTTGTAGCAGCTCTTTCTGTGGTGGCAAAGAACTGGAAATTGAGGGGTTGCGTGAAATTGGGGAATGACTGAACAACTTGTGGTATATGATTGTGATGGAATACTATTGTGCTATAAGAAATGATGAGCAGGCAGACTTCAGAAAAACCTGGAAAGACTTACACAAACTGATGCAAAGTGAAGTGAGCAGAACCAGGAGAATAGTGTACGCAGTAACAACATCATACAATGACCAACTGTGAATAACTTAGCTATTCTCAGCAGTACAATGATCCAAGAAAATTCCAAAGGATTCATGATGAAAAATGCTAGGGAAAAATGTTTTGCATGATTACACATGTATAACCTATATCGAACTGCTTGCTTCAGCAAGGGGGAAGGGAAGGGGGATGGGAGAGAATTTGGAGCTCAAAATTTTAAAAAATTATTGTTAAAAATTGTTTTTACATGTATTTGGAGAAATAAAATATTATTTTTAAAACGGTGCTGATAGGCTTGCTCATTACAGGGTTGCCACAAAACTTTAATTTGTAAAAAAACACAATATCTGTGAAACACAATAAAGTGAAAATGAGATACACCTGTAAATACAAAGTAACTTCAGAGTAATTTTGGGTGGTACTGATGAAGAAACTGAATCAGAGGACCTCAAAACCACATAAGCCCAAATAGTTTAGTCCAACCATAACTGAGCATGAAACCCTTCTCTAACATTCCTGACAAGTGGTCATGCAGTTTTAATTTGAAGATGACCAGGGAAAGAAACGCGCCCCCCCACCTCCAGGGGCCCATTCTCCTTTTGTTGTTCAGTTGCTTCAGTCTTGTCCAACTCTTCGTGACCCCATTTGGGGTTTTCTTGGCAAAGACACTGCAGTGGTTTGCCATTTCCTTTTCCAAATCATTTTACATAAGAGGAAACTGAGGCAAACAGGGTTAAGTAACTTGCCCAGAGTCACACAGCTAGTAAGAGTCTGAGGCCAGATTTGAATTCAAGAAGATGAGTCTTCCTGACTCCAGGCCTGGCACTCTATTCACTTCACCACCTAGCTGCCCACACGATAGCCCTTTAGATCCTTGGAAGACATGTATCATGTCCCTCCAAGTCTTTCCTTCTTCTAGTTAGACATCCCAAACCTTTCAACAGATCCCCATGTGGCCCTTCACCATGAAGGATGCCCTCTTTTGGTTCATTCTTGGGATAATCACAAGCTAGAGAATCATAACTGGGGACCAGAAAGATTAAATGATTTGCTTCTGATCATGCAACTAACGAGTGAGCCAACTGGACCAGAACCCAGTTCTCCTAATTTCCAGATGACTGTTATCTCCACCACACTATGTTATCACCCAAATAATGGTTTTCTGTGGTGGAACTGAGTGGTAAGCGATGTTATTTCTCCCTACCTTAACTGAAAAAAAATGGACACTCATGACCTATCTGGAAAAATATAATAGTAACTGGTTTATATGGGATTGTTAATATTTTTAAGCACTTTATGTACACTATCTCTTCTGAACTTCTGAACCACTTTAAGAATTATGTACTACAGATATTATCATTTCCGTTTTACAAATGAGTAAAGTGAGACTTCGAGGTAAAATGCCCATGGTCACATAGCTAGTCAATGTCAGATGTAGGATTTGAACAGAAGTCTTTCTAACCTTTATACCATCGTTTTATTCACCAAGCTGCACTTTCCACAACCCTAGCAGCAGTTTTGTGGACAGAGATGTCTCTCCACCTTGAATATGGGATATGTCAGAATCAATGGTTATTGTTTGTACTAACTTTAGCTACTCTCCAGAAAAAGCTAAGAAATCTGGTGCATAATACCTTTGGGGAAAGGAAACCAGGCTAAGAAAACTGTGAAGGGAAGATGAGAGGAAATGTTTCACTTGAATTTGAGAGGTTATGGGAAAACTCTGGATTTATGAACTATTGTTCTCAAACATCATGGAAGCTTTGGGTGGCCAGTCCCAGGCAAAACTATGAAAAAGCCTATACTCAGCTAACACATTAGAACTTTCTTGGCTCCCCTTGATAATACTTCTCAGCTTCCTTAGTCAAGCATATCCTCATCTCTCCGCTTCATTCCCCATGAAAAGGGTCTAAACTCATTCACACTGACTCATAAATGACTGATAAGGATTAACAGGTACCAAGTGCTTTTGCAGGTACTAAAACCTCAAAAAAGGACTTTTCGACTATTTTCGTGATGTGTTAGATATTCTGTTTGTACTTAAACACTCCCAAGAGGCCACCAAGTGGATAAATGGTACTGCCAATATGTGGGAATTCAATATAGCTGATAGCCGCTGCCACCTCTCTATCTCTTGTCTTCCTAGATCCTCCCTGATGTTTCCCGTACTAGATGGGTATGAGGACTAGAAGCCGTTGTCATGCTTGTCTCCTCATTTCACTATATAAAATGGTAGTGAGCTGTAGGGCTATGTGTTGCTAACTATCAGTTGACAAAAGAGACACGCAGGGGTCTTTGGAAAGCTGACCCTCCTCCTAGCACGAAATTCATCAAAATCTTGGAGGGTGGACGTTAGAGCCCAGATATAAACTTCCTAAGCTTTTTGCTGGAGGATCAGGTCTTCTTGGTCTTGTGAAAGTTGAATCTCTGCACAATTCATGGTATGTAGTACAAAATTATTTATAGCAGCTCTTGTAGTGGCAAAGAATTGTAAACTGGGGTGGGAGGTCATCCACTGGAGATTGGCTGAACAAATAGTAGTATACAAATGTAATGGAATACTATTGCATTGTAAAAAATGATGAATGGGACAGTTTCAGAGAAACCCAAGAAAACTTGTATGAACTGATGCAGAGAAAAGTGGGAGGAGCTAGCACAATTTATAAAATAATGACAATATTGCAAAGATAAACAATTTTGAAAGACTTAAGAACTCTGGTTAGTGTGATGACCAACCACAATTCCTGAAGACCAGGGAGGAAGCATGCTACCCAGCTCCTGATAGGTGATGGACTCAAGATGCAGAATGAAACATACATTTTTGGACATAATGGTTGTGGGAATTTGCTTTGCTTAGCTATTCATATTTGTTTTTCTTTCTTTTTTTTCAGTTGTTGGAGGGGAGAAAAGAGTGGAAGAAAATAAATGTTTGTTAAGCAAAAATAAAATAAGTTTAAAATTAGATTTTAAGTTCCTCGAGGTCAGGAACTATTTTTACATTTCTTTGTATCCTCATCCCAGCACACAGCCTGGCACAAAGTAGGTACTTTACAAATGCTTTTTCTTGTTGTTATTTAAAAAACAAAGTGAAGGTTTTGCTGGAGGCCCGCTGGCTTGACTGATCTACTGAGACCAATTTCTGATTTTTGTGACAGAATAGATCACAACAATTTGGAACTTGGTGAAATCAGACCACAAAAACAAGACCTAAATGATGCTCTAGATTCTTGTGAGAGGTATGGATGATGATAGAATGCTGCACTCCCTTCAGATGGTATATCCATACTTCATATTCAGCTTTGACTGCGAGTAGTAGTTTCATGTCACAGAGTTCTTGTTTGTCACAATATGTGGCAGACTTAAAGGAAGGGCCCTAAGCACAAAGGAGGGCTGTGTGGCTTGGCTTGTGATAGTGTAGACCCCAGCAGCACCACCCCAGATCATAAATAGCTGGGGTGGGCCTTAGAAGGGATCTATCCCAGTTCTATCACTTTACAGATGAGGCTACTCTGGCTTGCCCAAGGTCATTGTACAGGTGATATGCAGCGGATCAGCAATTACATCCAGGTCCTTTGATTACAAATCCACTGGTCTTTCCACTGAAGGTAAATAGGTTCTTTCTGTTCAACAAATGATCTATTTGGCTTTTAAAGCCCTTCATAATGTGTCCCTCCCCCACCCTTCCAGTCTTCTCACACCTTACTCCCCTCCACGTAGCCGTGTACTCTTCCATCAAATGACGCTGCTCTTGCTGTTCCTTGAAGGCAGCACTCCATCTCTCAGCTCCGACTAGTCCCATCAGCTGTCCCCACGACTGTGACTCTGCCTTCTGGCTTCCCTGGCTTCCTTAAGGTCCCTGCTAAAATCCCACCTTCTTCAAGAAGTCTTTCCTGATCCCTCTTAATTCTAGTCCCTCCTCTCTGTTGATTATCTCCACTTTATCTTGCTTATTCCTTATTTTCATGTTGTCTCCTCCATTAGACTTTGAGCTCCTCGTGAGATGGGATTTTTTTTCTTTTCCTTTCTTTGTATCTCCAGCACTTGGCATAGTGCCTGGCTGGCACTTAGTAAGCGCTTAATAAATGTTAGTTGACTGATCAAATATGTTGTATCTTAGGTGTCTGTTGGAAAATCTCAGGATGTTTCAGCAAGTTGGTGAAAAGGATTGTTGGGAAGAAAAATGGAGATAGTGGTGAGCTATTTATTTCTGTTTATCCTCTTCAGTATGTTTACAATGAATGCTTGGTGTGTAGCAGGTACTCAATGGATGTAGAAATGTAGAAATTGAATTATGGACCTGGAATCAGAGGCCCTGAGTTCAAGTTCCAACTCTGTGACTTTTTAACTATAACATTGGTCAAGTCATTTCAACTCCTAGGCTTTAATTCCCTACTCTATATAATGATGGTTTTGGACTTGATGAACTCTAAGGTGCTTTCCAGCTCAAACTTTGTGATGCTGTGAATTGAACTGAGGCTATCAATGGGGAAGGTATTTATTTATCTGAGCATCAGGGCTTCCTGGGCCCCTGAAATTACAAAGTCCTTGGCTGGACCTGCTTAGTGAGTTAGGGTAGCTTAGAATAGGGCAGGTCTAGAACCTGTGCATAGAGGAATCTCTTTGTACACAGCACATAGAAAATGAATAACTAATTAAAAACATGGGTTTTACAAGATTCATTGGACAGTTTTAAGGATAGTTTAGTCCTTTTCTTTTGGAGTTCAAAAGGTTAAGACTTGATCATACACTCGTTTTCACACCAGGGAGTAAACTTAGTTTGTGAGTACAGGTTTTTCTTTTCTTTTCAGGGTGAAAAGCATAAGGATTGACATAAAAGCATACTTTTTATAAAAAATACAAAAATTGGAAGGACCTTAGGGATTATCTTGTCCAACCACTCATTTTACAGTGAAAACTATGGTCCAAGATAGTTAAGTGAATCAGGTAATGTCAAAGATACCTTTGGAACCCAGGTCCTCTGACCGAGACTTGCTTCTAAACTGACATAGAGCCACTAGCAGCTACTCTTTGGGTCTGGCCATTAAATTCATTCCAAATTCATCTAAGTGTCTTTTTGTCCAGCCAACATCTCTGATATTTTTCAAGATGAAGAGCATAACATTAGAGACTTCATCCAATGCTTTGCTAAAATCTAGGAAAGCTATACCTGCAACATTACTCTGATCTAGCAGTTCAATAATTTTCAAAAGGAAACAAAGTTAGTCTGGCATGACCCATTCTTGATTACACCACGCTGACTCTTTGTCATCACTGCTTCTTTTCTAGGTGTTCTTACATTGTCCTCTTAAGCATATATTCTAGAACTTTGCCAGGCAGTAAAGTTCAAAATCACCTGCCTAGAGTTCAAAGACTCCTCTATCTTGCTTCCTTCTCCTCTCTACCTTTTGGGGGAAAATTGGGACATTTGCACATCCTTGGTCCTGTGGCATCTCTTCCATTGTCCACAACCTTTCATAGATTACTCACAGCGACTCAACCCTCACATCTACCTTTTCTTTAGGGATGCTAAGATACACTTCAGGTTGAACTGGAGGGCTTGAACTTATCAAGGGCAGACAAGTGTTTTTTTATTATCTGCTATTTACTAATGATCGCGAATATTTATATAGCATTTTAAGGTTTGCAAAATGATTTACACCCATTGTTGCCCTTGTTCCTCACAACTATTATTATAATAATATTATATAACTTATATAAGCTATTATTGTCTCCATTTTACAAATGAGGAAACTGAGTCAGAGAGAGGTTAAGTGACTCGCTCAGGGTCACACAGCTAGTAAGTGTCTGAGGTGGAATTTGAACCCAAGTCTTCCTGGCTCCGGATTCAGCAGTCTTTCTACTACCCGAAACTTTCATTATCTTACCACAGGTGGTAAGGACCAGAAATGAAAACTGAAACCAGACCCCTCTCCCTCCACATCTGGTGATCCTTCTTCTGTGCCACTTAAGGAAGCTCAGCACCACCCCTGCCTGCCAAGAGAAACTTGTGGGATTCTTTACCCTGCCCGGCTGCAGGATTTTCCTCATTCTATGCCAGCCTGAGGCTTTCTCCTGAGCCACGTCAGCAAATCTGCCAGGCTGAATGATGGTATCACCATGGTAACACTCATCCCTTCAGAGCTGTGAGGTCCTGCTCATTTCACTTGTTATCTGAGCCCATCACATCCAGCTCTCCCCAGGCTGAATAGTCATGAGCTTTAATCAGTCCTCAGCTGATAAACACACCCCATCCACCTGTTTCCTCTCCACAGATCAAATCAGCCTCTTCAAGATAAAAAAGAAAAAATATCTATTTATACATATACATACAAACATAGCCCCCAGAAGGCTCAAATGCAGGGAACCAAGAAGGTACACCTTAAGACTCTGAGGTGAAACCAAATAGTTTGAGGGCAGGGGGAAACTCTTTCTTTAAGCAGGTGGCGATTGTGTTTTTCTACCAAATTACTGTGAGATGTGGCATTAAAATCGAAAGACTCACAGCCCAAAATAACTCAGGGAGAAATAAGATAAGCAAGGCCTCTCACAACAGGCTTCAGAAATGAAGAACAGAACACATCAGGAGGAACCAGGACTAGGAAACTCCCACTCTTTCTGCATCCAGATATTCTCTTTGAAACGTGGCTGCTCCAAACTCATTTTCAGCCAGGGTTCTTCACCCTGGAGTCACAGTATTCCACACACCAGGAAGTGCTGGTGGAGTTCTTCCTCCAGAGACCTACAGGTTTTAGCTATCGTCTGGTGTCCCTTGCCGAAAGGGTGGCACAGTGGGATAGTGTGTTAGACTTAAAGTCAGGAAGACCTTCGTTCAAATCCTGGCTCAGACTGTTCCCAACTGTGTTACCCTTTGCAAATTACTTGAGGTCTCTCAGCCTCAGTTTCATTATCTGTGAAATGTGGATAATAATAGCACCTACCTCACAGGATTGTTGGGCATCTAGGTGGTGAGGTGGATAGAGCACCGGCCCTGGAAGCAGAAGGACCTGAGTTAAAATCCAACTTAGTAGCTGTGTGACCCTGGGAGAGTCACTTAACCCTGTTTGCCTCAGTTTGTTCATCTGTAAAATGAGCTGGAGAAGTAAATGGCAAAGCACTCCAGTATCTCTGCAAATAAATCCCCAAAAGGAATCATGAAGGGAAAACAATTGAATACCACCACAAGGTTGTTGGGCAGGTCAGATAAGATTGTGTATATGCAATGCTTGTATGTTCTGCTCCCACTCAGGAACAAGCTTGTTACATTTTCCTTAAGGGTTCTAGGGTACTTGAGTGGTTTGTGGGTATCTCCCTCTTCTACCAAGGAGACTTGAGCCTCCATCAGCTGTGTTAGCCCTAATTTGTTAGGGTACTGGTGACTAGTACTCCCAGTTCCATTAACACTTGACACCTGATTAGATTTTGCAGAGGGATATATACTTCAAAGATAAAGCAAGGACAGACATACAGACATTTCCCTCAATGCCTCTTGCAGCATGATCTCTTTTACACCATCTTGGTCTGGGGGTGGAGGAATGGGTTTGGGCTCAAAAATGAGCTCTGTTCCTGCATGGCATCGATCCCACCAGGGCCATGTCCACTTGCAGCACAAGTACCAGAGGAGCCTGAGGGTCAGCTACTGCTGGGCTGGGATACTGAAGTTCACTCCCCACAACCACTCCTTGTTCCTCAGGGCTTGATGTTGTACTTTGTGCACACCCTAACTCTGGCACAACAGGGTGGCAAAGAGCCTTTCTAAATCTTTTCTAGACTTTTCTATGTCAAAAGGTCATGGGCTCCACTCCCTTCCCAGGTCACTGAGCTTTCCCAGCAGCACTGAGGCAAAAAGGAGGAGGTCAGATCTGTTAGCTGTTTTGACTCATTCCACAGTCAATCAAAAAACCTCCTCTTTAGCATGCGGTTAGCTAACTAGAGTTGGTTATAGGATGTCTAGGCGTTTCCAAGTTACTTCCCCTACATGACATCACGATTGTTCCAGATGCAGCTCCCTATTGTCGTCTGTGTGGGTGCCATCTGAGGTACTCTGGGCAGGTGCCAGACTCCAATTACATATGGAAGGTGCTTTGCAAAACTTAAAGCATTATACCATGGTTTCTTACCCTATTTTGATAATTCAACATAATTGCTTTCCTTTGTAATCCTATGTATTTTATTTTATGCATTTAAAAACATTATTCTAAGGTATACTTATGTTTCACCAAACTAACAAAGGAGTCCATGACAAAAAAAGAAAAAGTTAAGAACCATGGGCACATAGTGAGTGTTATATAAATAATTGTGAAGCAGTTAGCACAGTGCCTGGCACATAGTAAATGTTACATAAATAAATGTTACACACACACACACACACACACACACACACACACACACATACACATACACGCTATTATCACTGTTATTGTTTGATCTTCTCCACTCCCCTGTCAGCACTTTATACTCAGCCGTCCACTCCTCAATATTACACATCTCTCTCTTCCATTGCCTGATGTCCCACACACTGAAGATCTGAGCACTGAAGTTAGATTGGCTCCCAACTGGGAAATATGTCAAGATATCAGGTTATTAGGTGGACTTGCCAAGGAATGGAGAGTGCCAGTGAGAGATAGCATGGCACTGTGGATAAAATTCTAGATTGCTGTTTTATCCATGACCCACAAACTGGGACTGAGTCTTTTTAGCTAATCTCAATATATTTCCTATGTAGCATCAACTCACTTTATCCATTGGCTTTTCACTCACGCCAGACTGACTAAAGACTTTTTGCATCTAATTCAATACCTTTGATTGATTGATTAACAGTGTTCTGAACTGACAAAGATATTAATGTGCACTGCATATTAAAATAATATAAAAATAATATTAGTTACTTTAATTAGGATGGGGTGATTGATCAAGTTAACCCCCACCCTTACCTATAAACATACAGAAAAAACCATATCTACTCCTTTCCCCTACCTCCCAGGAACTATGGGAAGTTAGGGGGAGTATAAGATAAATCTAAGACTTGGGGCTAATCAAAGAGAAATAGGATGGAGGCATGTTAAACAGAGAAGGAGGGAACAAATAAAGTATATGATATTCTCTGAAAGCTCCTTAGGAAGAGACCTGTGTGGGTTGGAGCAGTCAAGAAAGATTTCCCAAAGTAGGTGGGACTTAGAAAATGGATAGGATTTATGGGGGAAAGACTGGTAGGACTTGGATAGGCAAAAGGGGAAGGAGAGTGGCATTTCTGGATGGCAAGACAACATGAATAAAAAGGGGGCAGTACAAATATTTCCCAGGTAGCATGAAAGCCAACTCATGGTCTCTTTTCTTCATCTCCTCCTTCGTCCCTTACTATTCAGCCCTCTGTCCCAGAGGTCAGGGGATTTAACTTTAACATGTCCTCCCTGGATGGTCTACTTCCTAGCCTCCAGACTTGGACTAGAGCTGACTAGAAAGATGTGGAAGCAGAAGTTGGGTTTGAGGGAGGATGTTTGGGGACAAGGCTGGGTTTGTGACTGAGCTGCAGGACATAAATCATTATTGACTCTCTTACATGAAGGATTGAGCTCAACCAATACCTTCTCAAATGAGATCATTGTAAAGTGTTTAGTGCTGTAATGGTAATTTAAATTTGAAGATCTTTCCCACTCATTAATAGGCCCATGTGACTTGCTTATGTCACAGGAAGCCTAAGTCACATTTGGTGGAAGGAGCTTGCTGAATGAGAGGAACTGGAAATGCTCAGAGCAGTTAGAGCTGAGGGAGAGAGCAGATGTGTGCTAGCTGTGCAATGAGTGCTTGTTAGTGGCAAGGCCCCAGCAGGAGGCAGGAAGGTTATGGGATGGCTTGGCTCCCTGCTGTGATGTTGTGTTTTATATTCTTTGCTGTTATTATAAAGTGAACTTACTACTGGTTCTGGAATTTGCTTGCTGCTTGGATGGGATGGACTTACTGGTTCTGGGATCTGGTTCTCTGGTGTCTGAATAAATGGTTTACTTCTACCTTCTATGTGGAGAGTCTCTTATATTTTGCGATATAGAGTTACATAGGCATATTTACAATTATCATCTATAATGTGATTATTGCCTTGCTAATACAAGTGCCTGGCGTATTGTGTTATATGAATGTTAGTTTACTATTATTACCTCCAGGGGCAAAAACAAAATGCTCCGTTTGAAATTCAAAGACCTTTGCAATCTAATCTCCTCCTACCTTTCTAGTCTTCTTACACCTTATTCCCTGACACGTACTCTTCTGTTCAGTGACTCTGGCCTCCTGACTGTTCCATGAACAAGACAATTGATCTCCAGGCTCTCAGCATTTTCTCTATCTTTCATTCCTAGAATGCTCTCCTTCCTCCACTGCAACTACTGACCTCTGTGGCTTCCTCTAAGTCTCAACTAAAATCCCACTTTCTGTAGGTAGCCTTTCCCAACCCCTCTTAATTCCAGTGCCTTCCCTAGATTATTTCTTATTTATCCTACATATAGCTTGCTTTGCACATATTTGTTTGCACGTCATCTCCCCCATTAGATTGTAAGCTCCTAGAGGGCAGGGACCATTTTTGACTGTCTTTGTATCCACAGTGCTTACCACAATGTCTGGCACATAGTAGGTATTTAACAAATGATTACTCAATTATCATCACCATCATCATCATCATCATCGTCATCATCATCATCCTACATTTCCAGCTGACTGCACCTTAGGTTCCTCCCCCCTTCTTATAGTTCTGCATCAAACCTCTTCAGGCACTAGAGTTATCCCTTAAGCCATGTCTGCTTTATTCCACTGAAAATTTTCCTCCTTTTCCAAGAAGAACCAATTTTCTTACCTGGATGAGAGATGAGAGGAAGGAGATGGAGGAACAGTCTTATAAAACTTTGGAGGCAGGAGGGAAAAGAATGCTTGCCTCTATGTTTCCAAACATCAATAAGTCAACAGACATTTATCGAGATAAATGTGTGTTACCAAGTTCAAGGTGCCCAACTTTTCATAAAAAGCTGAAGGATCTTGTTGTAGAAAGAGAGCCTCTTGAGGTACTCCCTGAATGTCACAGGACACTGTCGTGTATGTTAGGGGCCTCTAGTTGCTGGCCAGAAAGCAGTGGTTTTAAATTTGAGAGAGAATGAATATGTATCCCACAGCCATTTGTCTGAAGATACCACAAGGTCTGACTTTGCTCTCTGCACTCCAGTAGGACTCCCACTGACTCCAGTGAGAGCCTGAACCTCAGACCCACAGATCATCTACAAGACCAGTAGAGAAATAATGTCCCAATTGTGGTCATGTCTGATAGTTGAAAGATGGGACCCTGGAAAATATGAAGGCTTGGAGGAATATCAAATATTCTGAATTAAGCACCATATTTCCTCTCTGAGTCTTAGTGTGGTTTCTGCTTTAAAAAAAAGTCCTAAGCTTGCATTTTTAACCACCTCCTTCATTCCCCACACACAAACTCTTCTGAAAATGCATTTATATGTTATGAAGAGGTAGAAGATTATAAGGCACACACACAATTTCTCTTTTATGTCACTGCTTGGCTCTTGTGCATGAAAAAAAGGCTGTTGCTAAATAAGGCCCTGTGGCTCCCTGTGCTAAGGACTGTGACCTTTCTAAGGTCAAAACTTCTGTCTCAGTCCATCAGTAAAAAAGGTGGAATTCATGTCCAATGACAGACTTTTGGTGTCTGCCAGTCCAGGCAAGGAATTATTCTCTCAGTGTCTATAAAATCCCAGTATATTGCCTGATTGCTGGAAGCAAAGCCAACATTAGAGGCAATGCCATGTAGCGTGGGACTTAGAGTCAGAAGAGCTGAGTTTTGAACAGGATGTCCTGTAGACATCTCAAAATCAACATGTCCAAAACAGAGCTCGCTGTCTCTCCCCTGAAACCTACCTCTCTTCCAAACTTCCTTATAACTTACTATAAAAGGCACTACTCACCTTCTAGTCACTCAAGTACACAACTTTGATGTCACCTTTTAACCTTTCTCACTCACCCCACATATCCATCATTGCAAAATCTTATTTCAACCTCCTTGACATTATCTCATCCCATCTTCTCTCCATCCACAGGGCTACTACTCTCAATCACCTTCCATCTAGACTATTACAATAGACTCCTAACTGGTCTCCCTGCTTCTATTTCAACACATCCTTCACACAGTTGCCAAAGTGATTTTTCTTAGGTCTGACTGTGGCATCCCACTACTCAATAAATCAAAGACTGCCACTATCCTTAAGTGGCATACATTCTAATGGGGGAGGAGGGGAGACAAAGGGGAGTGGTGATCATGGAGAGGCCACTTCCATCCAAAAAATTTTAGGTACAGTGAATGGGGCTGTAGGGTAGGTAGAGTTGTAGTGGGGGCAGATTGACATATTCTATCAAAGAATGATAGCAGAGTTAATTTGTCATGGTTCGTGGTTCCAGAACTTGGAGTGGAGGGGTGGGGGAAGACTGTAAGAAAAAGTAGCCACACAGAATCAAGGTAGCTAGGTAGGAGGAGGAAAAGGCCAAAGAAGAGAATAAAAAAATGAAATGGTTCATGGCAGGGCTTTTCCTGAAGTAACTACCAATCTGGAGAGGGTCTTCAGGACAGAAATTTCACTAGGACAGGAAGTTAGTCTGGGACGAGGAAGAGGAGGAAGAAGAGAAGGCTGGAAAGTCAGCAGTGAATGCACTTCCTTCATTTTTCTGTCTCTTGGAATATTTATTTTTCTTCAAGACTCAGCTCAAGGGACCCTTTTGCATGTGTTATGTTGTTATTTTCTTTGATGAAATTTTCTATTGCTTGCATGATTTATTCTTCAATTCACTAGTTCTTTAGAATTGTGTTATTTAGTTTCCAATTGTCTTTTAAATCTTTTTAAAAGGCCCTTTACTGAGTATATTTTTTATTTCATTGTGATAAGAAAATGACATATCTAGTATTTCTGCTTTTCTACTTTTTTTTAGTGAGAGCTTTCTGTCCCAACACACGCTCAGTTTTTGCAAAGGTGCCATTTACAGATGAGAATTATGTAAATTCTTTTAAATTCCCATTCAGTAATTACCAAAGAGGTATAATCTCTAAATTTTTTTAAAAAGTTCTATTTAGTTCCTTAATTTCTCTCTTATTTACCTTTCTCTAACTGAGTTCCTTTCATCTCTTGCTGCATATGTTCCCTGAGGAAAGGTGGCAAGGGGCCAGGGTTACTGCCATATGCACCAATTCAACTTCCATCTCACCCTGAGACTTCTACCTCCTGCTGCATCCACCTGATCTCCGGTCTCAGACTAGAAGAAGAGTGACCTTCTTCTGACTTTGTGTCTTCTATCTCTTGCTACAGGTATCCCCTTAGGGAAGCAGCAAGGGGCTGGGCGTTACTTCCATCTGCACCAGTACAAGGCAACATCCCCCTCCTGCTGTGCCTACCAGCTTGATCTTCTGTCTCCTGAGATGTGGAGAGTCTCTGAGTGAGAAGAGAAGCAACCTTTCCTCTACTCAAGACCTTCCAGCTCCTGCTGTCCCTGTCTTGAGGGAAGAAGACTCAGAAAGTCAGTAGGGATTGAGACTTCCATCTCTTCCTATTCAAATTTGACTTTCATGGCTTTCTACACCATCTCCCACCTAATCACCAGACTTTGGAAGGAAAAGAAATGGAACAGAATCTCTGTTCCATTTCTTCCATCTCATGCTGTTCTTTTCTCCTACCTGATCTCCAGCCTCCCCGGGGTAAGATGTGGAGTCTTCTACTCAATGATAAATATACTCATACCTGGTCATATCCTATGTATCCCAGTGATTTTGAAACCCTCTAGGTCATCATCCGAACCCCATTCCTCTTCTCTCCCCTACCCAATTTCTTATTTTCATCCCCTTCAACCTCCCACCCCAAAGTCCAAACCAACTACTATCCACCTCTCCATTGTGCCCTTCTGGAATGCCTGTTATATAAGCAACAAATTTCCCTTCATTCAAAATCTTTTCCTCTCCTACTCTCCATCTTTTAGCTTTTTCTTGTTGTTATTTAAAAAACAAAGTGAAGGTTTTGCTGGAGGCCCGCCGGCTTGACTGATCTACTGAGACCAATTTCTGATTTTTGTGACAGAATAGGTCACAACAATTTGGAACTTGGTGAAATTAAACCACAAAAACAAGACCCAAATGATGCTCTACTGAAACCTGGCTCCCCTCTGATGACACAGCCTTCCTGGTCACTCTTTCCAGTACTGGCTGTACCTTCATTCATTCCCCTTGGCTCAATGGTCAAAGTAGGGGAGTTAGAATGCTCCTTGCTCCCCTTTGACACTCCAGGTTCTTTCCTTGGTTCTCAGAGTTTTCCATCATTCAATGACCTCTCCTTCTTTGAGGTTCATGAAATCCATATCTACCATACAAATCAAAATCATGGTAGCTGTTGTCTATAGACCTGTAGGTCATTTCTATTTCTTCCTTATTGAGTTCTTTGTCTGGCTTGAAATTTTTCTCTTCTCCCCAAATCCTGTCTTTATACCAAGGGACTTCTGCATACATATTGACTGCCTCTCAAACATCTTAAACACTGAGTTCCTCAACCTACTCAATTTCCATGACCTACTCCTCCACCCCACCTCAACCATGTATAAAGACAGTCATATCTTTGATCTTGCCATCCACAAATGTACCACCTACATGTTCAAGAATTCTGAGATCCCTTTATTTCCTTTTTTTTAGTTTTATTGATATCTTTTGTTTTTACATCAGCTATTTTGGGATACGTCCTCTCCCCATCCTCCAACCAATGAGCCTTCCTATGTAACAAAGAAAAGCAGTTAAGCAAAACTAACCAATACAGCTATATCTTCTAACAGTTTATGCAACATTCATACCCAAAGTACCCCAATCCAAGGAAAGAAGAGAAAGGCTTGTTCAATTCCACTTTATAAGACTAAATTGTTCATGCTGTCTATTTCTTGTTTTGTTTACATATCATATATTTTTGTAGGGTAATCACTTTTTTTAAAAATTGTATTGTAACATCTCAGTTTGATTGAAACCCTACAAATTCTTATCTGTAATCATTTAGCCACTGCTCTGTTTAGCTGCCAATCTCTTGTCTCTTTCTTCAGCAATCATAAGGCAGATGCCCTTTTCTTCAGGGAAGAGATCCAAGGCTTATTATCTTTGCCAATAACAAAAATGTTGGAGAGCCTAGTGGCAAAGCTATGGCAACTGGTATCTTTTCCATGTACAACATCAAAAGAGCCAAGATGTTTCTCTCTGTTTGTGATCACGTCAATTTGACCCAAGTTAGCTCTACCAGTCACCATATACAGGTTACCAGTATCGATGAAATTGATGAAATCAGTGATCTTGCAAGCTGTTAAATTAATCTGAATGGTGTCATTCACTTCGATGAGAGGTTCTGGGTAATGGATAGCACAGGCATCATGGGTCGCCAGGTGGGATATATTTTTTGTACCCACGAGGATTTTTCTCACTTTGCACAGTTTATACTTAGCCTCCTTAGTTGTGATACAATGAATAGGAAAGTGTCCCTTTGTGTCATAAACCAGATGGAAATTTTCACCTGTCTTCTCAATGCTAATGATATCCGTAAAGCCATCAGGATATATAATATCAGTGTGGACCTTGCCATCAATCTTGATGGATAGTTACATGCAGATCTTTATTTCATCTCCAGTCAGGGCATGCTTGAGTCTGTGTCTCAGGAAGATGATGAATGGAAGACACTCTCTCAGCTTGTGGGGACCTGTGGATGGTCTTGGAGCAAAAACTCCTGTAAACTTATTTAGCATCCAATGCTTTGGAGCTACTACATGCTTCAGATGCTTCTTGGAACCATGAGCCATACTGTACCCAAGATAAAATGGGAAATTTACTTGGCTGTAGGGTCATAGACTCTATCTACTTATAAATTACGTGTGTTTGGCCTAGTCACTTTCCCTCTCTCAGCCTCAGCATCTTTACCAGCAGCGTGGCCAAGTGGATGTAAGGCTGGGCAGCAAGAGATCCCACTTCTTTCCTTTCTATCATAGCTCTTCTTTTGTCTTTACCTTGCTCTTGATCCAAGACTTTTCTTTTTACTATTTTTCCTTTTCTTTTTCATCTGCTTTTCACATTATACCCTCCCACATTTGAGTTTGTTTTGCTTATGACTATTCATTTACCTATCTTGCCCTCCCTTTATGTCCTCTCTAATCCTCCCTTATTCCATTGGCCTGCTATTTCCCTTTTAAGTTAAATGCATTTTTATGCCAAATTATTGGTGTGAATGTGTGCGTATAAATAATTATGCTCCACCTTCTTTTATCTGATTCAGATGAAAGTGAGGTTCATGGGATGCCCATTCTCCCCTTCCTTCTTTACTGTATTCCTTTTGTCTTAAATTCTTCTTTTTATGTAATAGTGATTTCCTTCACCTTCTTCTTCATTTCTTCCCCAGTATAGTTTCCTGTTCTTTTACTTTTTTCTTCTTCTAAGACCATTAAAACAGAATAAAACCATTTGTAGACCCTCTGTCATTTTAATTTTTTAACTATATTAGGATTCTGGGAAGATTTTTTAAATTGCTCTATTAACATGTAAGTGCTTCATCTCATGTATCCTGATATTTCGAAGAAAATAATCAAAGACAGTGGATACACAGATCAACAAAATTTTTAACGTGCAAGAAATGAGTTTGTTTGGGGAAAAGGTATCTTCCAAAACTTACATTACTAATAAAGAAAAAATTCAGCCTGTACTTAAAGTGTCTAAGGATTGCCTAACACTTTTATTAGGATGCAATGCAGAAGCAGATCTTAAAATCAATCCAATGTTTGTTTATCAGTCTCAAAATCCTTGTCTTCTGGGAGGCTGCAACCATCAGTTGATTCCAATTCTTTGGCAGTCAAATAAGAAATCATGGATGACTAAAGTTATTTTCAAAGATTAGTTTTCAAGTTATTTTAGCCCAGTTGTTGAAAAATATTATAAGGACAACACAATGTATTTGAAGTATTAATGATTTTAGATACTGTAATGCCCCGAGTGATCCAACTATACTTAGCTTCTTGCATGAGAATGTGAACATACAAATTTGCTAAGATGTGGATAAAGCTCTTGGCACAAGCATGCAAAGAAAGATTTAAAGAAAGAAAAGACAGTTATGCTGCTCAAATATTTTAAATATCAATAATGATATTTTTGTCATGGAGTCAGTGTAGGGCTATCTTTAGGTGTAATATCCAGTAATTTGAAAAATTTTGATTTCTCTATTTTATTATTTTATGATATGTTTGAATAAAAAATTTTCTTATCCTTTGCTACTATATTACATTAATAAGTAAATAAAAACTTTATTTTAAAAAAATTATTGCATATTTTCATTGTGCTCCAGGATTTGTTCCTAGGACTAGCTGGACTCAGGGCACTAGTGTCTCCCTAGAACTGTTATGAATACCCTGAGGTTGGTCTCTCAGGCTGGGCTTCTATAGCCCTGGCTAGGTTGGATTTGAGTGCCCATTGGGTTCAGACAGGGAGTGCTATAATTTACCGTCCCTGAATGCTTGAAGTTGCTCTTGCTGGAGTCAACTAAATAGCCTTTAAGGTCACTTCTAGCTCCAAATCTACGACCCTATCAAGAATGGATGATAAGGGTGGTATGGTAAAGAGCACTGGTTTGAGGCAGAGGACTTGGGTTCAAATCCTGCCTCTGATACTTTACTACTTACGTGATCTTGTTCAAATCACTTAACTTCTCTTGGCCTCGGTTTCCTTATGTGTAAAATGAAGGAGTAGGATTCAATGGTCTCTGAAGTTCCTCTCAGTTTTACCTTTACAATCCAAAAAGTAGAAATGTTCCCATAGAAACCACTTGATCACCACCACCACCCCCATAGAGATAGACCATCCAGTTCATTTTGCCCAGCCGATATGAAAAATGATCCATGCCAAAGGGTGGCAATTCTAGTTAATAAACCCCAGGGTTTAGCCCTTTAGTCTAGAGTCTAGTATGGTAGAACTCCTCCTCTGACCAGGCATGGAAATCTGTTAATTTCTCTCTCTCAATCTCTGTCTCTGTCTCTCTCTTTTTCCACACTGAGTCAGCTAAACTAGGAATTTTATGTTTTTCCTACCTTCTGTTCTCTTGGACTGAGATGCTGACTTTACTGTTCCAAGTGAGGTCTAAGTCATAATGTTTCTGCTTTTACCATTTTATTTTTCTAGAAGCAGCCTTATTCCCCTAATGGACAATGAGAACAGAGGAAGAGTTTGCGAGAAATGGTCCCCAGGGATAGCAAAGGTTTCATTTCCACCCTTGAAGACCATAGAAAAAAAGACATTTTAGGAGGAGATATATGCAAAGGGACAGAGAGAAAACTAAAGATACTGGGAGGTCAAGGATAAGTGATAAGTGACAACACATGATCCCTTATCTGATCAGACTCCCAGGCTCACAACCAAAAATGACTAGAAAAGTCAGCTGGTCTGCTTTTCAGTCTCCCTGGGGGTATTGCTGGAGGTTATGAGGTGCCTCCCTTGCTCAGGCCCAGAGAATAACTACACTTTCTGAACCATAAAGGAATGGAGCTAGGTCCCAGAAGGATTTTGCAGAAGTGAGAGTTCTTTGCAAAATTCTTGTTCAGTCATTTCAGTTGTGTCTGACTATTTGTGGCCCCATTTGGAGTTTTCTTGGCATAGATATTGTAATGGTTTGTCATTTCCTTCTCCATCTCATTTTACAGATGAGGAAACTGAGGCAAATGGGGTTAAGTGACTTGAGCAGGGTCATACAGCTAAGTGTCTAAGGCTGGATTTAAACTCAGGTCTTCCTGACTCCAGGCTTGGAGCTCTATCCACTGTGCCACCTTTCCAAAATTAGAAGTCAATACTGAAGTCCCCCAACTTCAAATCTAAAGTGCTTTCCTTTACTCTTGAACTGTCTGTGTCCCATTCAGCAGCCATAGGCAAGAGCGGGCTCCCAAGCAAAGGATTTCAGGTGGCTTCTTGGACCTGGACTATGCCCTCCTTGAGTCTGTAATCCTCTCAGAAACAAACCTTTGTTCTGCCCAGCCAAAAGTGGGCTTATCGTCAAGGGTCAACTTCTTCCAGGATTTAAGATAGGGTAGAACAAACAGTACTTAGAGTAGCCAACTTTCCAGTTTGCTTTTGAACTGAGCAAAGAAATGACTGGGAGCACAATCCCAGGGCCCAGGCAAGTCCTGCTGCAGAATTCAACCTCAGGCCGAGGTACAGGGGCAGGGGAGAGGAGAGAGAGTATCAACATTTCTTCAGGACGATGAATCCCAACTGTTAATCAGCAGCAGTTATAAGTTCTAAGATGCAAAATTCCAGAATATAGTAAAAAGGGATAAAAAGTTGTCTTAAATGAGCATTGCAAAGAAATAGAATAAAACACTAATATGGGGAAGACAAGACATCTCTTCAAAAAAGTTGGAAATATCAAGGGAATGCTTCATGGAAAAATGGGCATGATAAAAGACAAAAAATGGTAGGGACTTAACAGAAATAGAAGAGATTAAGAAGAGGTGGCAAGAATATATGGAATTATACAAGAAAGATCTTAATATCACTGATAACCACATGGTGTGGTTATTTACTTAGAGCCATACATCTTGGAGAGTGAAGTCAACTGGACCTGTTAGCATTGCTAACAATAAGGCTACTGGAGGTGACAGAATTGCAGTTGAACTATTTAAAATTCTAAAAGATGATGCTGTTATAGTGCTGCACTCAATATGCCAGCAAATTTGGAAAACTCAACAATGGCGACATGGCTATGGTCCATGGAGTCACGAAGAGTCAGTTTATCTTCCAATCTCAAAATGGGGCAATGCCAATGAATATTCAAATTATTGAACAATTGTGCTCATTTCACACACCAGCAATATTATGCTTAAAATCCCGCAAGCTAGGTTTCAGCAATACATGAACTGAGAACTACCAGAAAAGCAGGCTGATTTTCAAAGAGACAGAGGAACTAGAGACCAAATTGCCAACATTTGCTGAATTATCGAAAAAGCAAGGGAGTTCTAGAAAAACATCTACTTCTGCTATATTGACTATGATAAAGCTTTTGGCTTATGTGGATAACAACAAATGGTGGCAAGTTCTCAAAGAGCTGGGAGTATGAGATTATTTTATTAGTCTCCTGAGAAACCTGTATGTGGGTCAAGAAGCAATAGTTAGAACCAAATATGGAACAACTGATTGGTTCAGGATTAGGAAAGGAGTATCACAAGACTGTATAGTGTCACCTTATTTAACTTATATACAGAGTACTTCATGCAAAATGCCAGGCTGGATGAATGGAAAACTGGAATTAAGGTTGCTGGGAGAAACAACAACAATCTCAGATAGGCAAATGATACTGCTCTGGGGGCAGAAAGTGAAGAATTAAGAAATCTCTTGATGAGGGTAAAAGGGGAGAGTATAAAAGCTGGCCTGAAGCTTAACATTAAAAGAACTAAGGTCATGGCATCAGGTCCCATCACTTTCTGGCAAATGGAAGGAGAAGAAATGGAAACTGTCAGATGTTATGTTCTTGGGCTCAAGGATCACTGCATATAGTGACTGCAGCCATGAAATTAGAAGACACTTGCTTCTTCAAAGGAAAGCTATGGCAAATCTGGACTGCATACTAAAAAGCAGAGATATCCAAAAAAAGTCCATATAGTCAAAGTTAGGATTTTTCCATTAGCATTGTATGGCTATGAAAACTGGGCTATAAGGAAAGCTGTAGAATCAATGCATTAGAAATGTGGTGCTGGAGAAAACTTTTGAGAGTCCCTCAGATAGCAAGGAGATCAAATCAGTCAATACTTAAAGAAATTAATTCAGACTACTTATTGAAAGGACAAATACTGAAGCTGAAGCTTAAGTACTTTTGCTATATTGGAAAAGACTCTGATGGGGCAGCTAGGTGATGCAATGGATAGAGCACTGGGCCTGGAGTCAGGAAGACCTGAGTTCAAATCTAGCTGCAGACACTTACTAGCTGTGTGACCCTGGGCAAGTCACTTAACCCCATTTACCTCCAAAAAAAGAAAAAAGAAGACTGATGTTGAGAAAGATTGAAGGCAAAAGGAGAAGGGGACACAGAGGATGAGATGTATACATAGTGTCCTGGAAGCAATGAACATGAGCTTGGGCAGACTCCATGGGATAGTGAAGGACAGAAGAGTCTGGCATGCTATGGTCCATGGAGTCATGAAGAGTTGGGCACGACTGAACGACTGAACAAAAAATAAGCTCTAAGGCCACTGTGACACTGACTTAAACTGTGATGCTTAGATGAAGAGATGATATCAACCCTGGCTTATTTCTACATAAATCTTCCACAAAGGAGTTAACTACTTGTCTTCCTCTGCTCTTTTAAACATTTCTGGACCTTATCTTCATCATGTACCATGCTGCCTTCATTCCAGCCAGCATCCTAGACTCCCCCTGCTGCAATCTTGGTTAGACTCTGCCTCTGGGTCTTCCAACTTCAAAAAAGGATTATAGTATCATCCTGTCTTAGTGGGAGCCAGGCCTCTACGCCAATTCCTGGTCATCTCTGGCCATCCTCCTCCTTTCTCTCCTCCCTTCCCTACTGACATCTTGAACTCTGATAGGTGAGCTTTTCTCCTTATCCATCCTGGAGCTGAGCTTCCATACCACTTCACCAGGCAGTTGGGCTGACCATTCCCTCCCACTCCCCTCAACCCTCCCTAGCTCTCCTTTAAGTGTTGTCTCCCCCATTAGAATATATGCCACTTGAGGGCAGGGACTATCTTATTTGCTTTTATTTGTATCCCTACTGTGTAGCACATTGGCCAGCCCATAGAAGTGCATGATCAATGTCTATCTACTATGTCTATATCTATATCTATCTATCTGTCTGTCTGTCTGTCTCATTTACCTACCTATCTTATCTATCCACCTGCCCATAGAAGTGCATGATCAATGTCTATCTACTATATCTATATCTATATCTATCTATCTGTCTGTCTGTCTGTCTCATTTACCTACCTATCTTATCTATCCACCAGCACAACATTTGGGCTCCTCAGTCTTGCTTCATCATTTCCCCTCTTTTCCTCTAGTCACATGTGTCCTTGATGATGATGTCTTTTCTGACACTTTTTTTGCTTCTCTATCATTGCCAATATGTTATGGCCTACTTATACCCCTATGCATCTTTCTGTTGCCCTCACTGTCAATGGCTCCTAAAACTCTGATTCTTCTGAGCTAATGGTTTTCCATGATGAGGCACTTGGCCTGTTGCAGTAGAACCACCAATGGGCCTTAGGGGACATTTAGGGGACCAGTCTTCTCACACCTTCCTGCTCTACACATGTTCTTGCTCCAGTGGCACTGGTCTCCTTGCTATTCCTCCCACATGAGGCTCCATTTGGAATATTTTCACTGTCTGTCCCCCATGTCTGAAATGCTTTCCCTCTTTATTTCCTCCTCCTAGTTTCTGTGGCTTCTTTCAAAAGTCCTACCTTCTCAGTCAGTCAATTGGCCCATAAGTGTGTGATATTGATATTACTTCATTATCTATGATATCTTTTAGCAAGATGTAGTTTCCTTGTATACCTCTTTTAATTAGATCTATTTTTACTTTTGCTTTGTCTGAGATCATGAGTGTTACCTCTGCTTTTTTTTTTTTTTACTTCAGCTGAAGAATAGTAGATTCTGCTCAACCCCCTTACCTTTACTCTGTGTGTGTCTCTGCTTTGTGTGTTTCTTGCAAATAACATATTGTAAGATTCTGGTTTTTAATCTCCATTTTATGGATGAGTTCATCATTCATATTCACAGTTATTATTATTAACTGTGTATTTCTTTCCATCCTGCTTCCCCCTCCCCCCCCACCATTTATCCTTCTCTCTCTTTTCACCCTGTCCCTCCTCATAAAGATTTTGCTTCTGACCACCATCTCCCCCAAACCACACTTCCTTCTATCAGACCCCTCCCCTTTTATCATCCCCCTCTCCTCCTTCCTGTAGGGCAAGATAGATTTATATACCCAACTGAGTGTATAGGTTATTCCTTCTTTGAACCAATTCTGCTGAGAGTAAGGTTCAAGTAAGGTTGCTTGCCACTACCCCCTTTTCCCTCTCCTCTGTAAAAACCCTTTTGCACCTCTTTTAAGTGAGATAAGTTACCCCATTCCACCTCTCCCTTCCCTTTTCCCCAGTGTACCCCTCTTTCTCATCCCTTGATTTTATTTTATTTTGGGGGGTATCAGCTCATCATAGTCAACTTATACCTGTGCCCTCTGTTTATGTAGACTCCTTCTAACTGCCCTTGTAATAATAAAGTTGTAAGGAATTACAAGTATCATCTTCCCATGTAGGAATGTAAATAACTTACCCTCATTGAATCCCTTTCAATTTCTCTTTCTGTTTACCTTTTTATGTTTTTCTCAAGTCTTGTATTTGAAAGTCAAATTTTCTATTCAGCTCTGGTCTTTTCATTAAGATTGCTTGAAAGTCCTCTATTTCATTAAGTATCCATTTTTCCCCCTGAAGGATTATACTGAGTTTTGCTGAGTAGGTGATTGTTGGTTGTAATCCTATCTTCTTTGCCCTCCAGAATATCCTATTTCAAGCCTTCTCATCCTTTGATGTAGATGCTGCTAAATCTTGTGTGACCCTAACTGTGGCTCCATGATATTTGAATTGTTTCTTTCTGACTGCTTGCAATATTTTATCCTTGCTTTAGGAACTCTGGAATCTGGCTATAATATTCCTGGGAGTTTTCATTTTGGGATCTCTTTCAGGAGGTGATAGGTGGATTTTTTTTCAATTTCTATTTTACCCTCTTGTTCTAGGATATCTGGGCAGTTTTCATTGATAATTTCTCGAAATATGTTGCCTGTGTTCTTTTTTTTGATCATGGTTTTCGGGTAATCCAATAATTCTCAAATTATCTCTCCTTGATCTGTTTTCCAGGTCAATTCTTTTTCCAATCAAGTATTTCATATTTTCTTTTATTTTTTTCATTCTTTTGATTTTGCTTTATTTTTTCTTTATGTCTCATGGAGTCATTAGCTTCCACTTGCCGAATTCTAATTTTTAAGAAATTATTTTCTTCAGTAAATTTTTATACTTTTCCCCCCTATTTAGCCAATTCTACTTTTTAAGGAATGCTTTTCTTCAATGGATTTTTGTGCCTCTTTTACCATTTGGCCTATTCTGTTTTTCAAGGTATTATTTTCTTCAGTATTTTTTGTGCCTCTTTTACCAAGCTGTTGTCTTTCATGATTTTCTTGCATCACTCATTTTTTTCTCAATTTTTCCTCTACTCCTCTTATTTGATTTTTGAAATTCTTTTTGAGTTCTTCTGGGGTATAAGACTGATTCGCATTTTTTTCTTTGAGGCTTTGCATGCAGCTGTTTTGACATTGTTGTCCTCTTCTGAGTTTGCATTTTGATCTTTCCTGTCACTATAGCGATTTTCTATCATCAGTATTTTTTGTCATCATTTGCTCATTTTCCCAGCCTATTTCTTGACTTTTAACTTTTCGTTAAAGTTGGGCTCTGCCTCCAGAGTGGAGGTTGCACTGTTCCAAGCTTCAGTCTTTTTTGTGCTACTATTTTCAGAGCTAGTTCTGAGGGTCTGTAAGTTTTCAGTTGTTCCAAGTTGCAATGATCTAAGGAGAGGTGTGGTCACTGCTCTCCCAACCTCTGCTCTGGTCTGTTAGTGACCACAAGCACTCTTTTCCCTCTGGAACTGTGACCAAGGTGTCCCTGTTCCTGCTAGTACTCCTCTTTACCCTGGGACTATGACTTGGAACTGTGTATAAACAATGCAACAGAGTCCTGCTCCCAGTACTAGCAAACGGTCCCCTTTAACTTCCTTCTAACCGGCTGTCCTACCCCCTTACCAAACTCCAGAAGTCACCACTGCCTGTTCAGTTGCCCCCAAGGCCTGCTGCTCTCTTGCTGGGAATGGCCTGGGCTGGCATGGCCTGTGCTGAACTGTGCTCCACTCTTTCCCTAGCGAGAGAGACCTTTCTGCCAACCTTCTAAGTTGTCTTGGGCTGGAAAATTGTTTCACCCCATCCTTTTGTTGGCTCTGCTGTTCCAGAGTTCATTTTGAGGTGTTGTTTTAAAGTTATTCGGAGGGGAATTTGGGAGAGCTCAGGCAAGTCCCTGTCCTTACTCTGCCATTTTGGCTCTGCCTTGATAGCTCACTTTTAAAAAGCATCTAAAAGTTTTTTTTAATTTCTTTTTTTTATTATGGCCTCAACAAACATGAATATTTCCATATACAAAGGTAAGAAAAAGAGAATTATGTGTATGAAACCATGGATCTTTATTATGCTTATTTTAGGTATATATTAAATTTAATGTACTAATATTGATATTGTTGTACTTCTTTGTATCCCCTTCTGAACTTTTTTCTCTTCCCTTCTGTGTATTTTAAAAATATTCCATTGACACCCTTTTCTTTCCTACTTCAGGACTCACAGAGCACTTTATATCCTTCACCTTCTTTGGTCCTCATGATAATTAAGGTAGGTACTATTATCCTCATTTTACAGATCTGGAAACCAAGTCTCAGAAAACTTAAATCATTTGCTCAAGGTCAGGCCTGTTTTCCTGATGAAGAATAGTGTTCTATTCACTATGGTACACTGCCTCTTATTTATGTCAAAATGAAAGATATACTCATAACATATGTGCCCTTCTGTGACATCCCCTTCTGGGTCTCCTTTGTCTCAACTGGAAAACATGCCACAGAATACATATAGTCCAAAAAGACTGGTCAGCTCTGCCAAGGCTCTATAGTGACCTCATGCACTCCTGAACATTGGGGTATATATTGTGTTATACTCATAAGTAAACCAAGGGAGACTACAACCCTTTATACCCATGAAGACAGCAATTAAAAGCCCTTGTCATCTGGAGACATTTTCTTTGGTGCAACTTCTTTCCATAATGGCTATACCTATGGATTCACAGTAAACACACGTACCCACAAAAATAGATTTTAGAAACACTTCTAAAAAAGCTTGTGTACCACAATCTACTCTCTTATAAAGGTTTCTAGATTCAAAGCATCTCAGGCTACCCAGAACTGGATAACTCTGATCTTGTTTTCACACACTGACAGTTTTATTCATCGTCCATTCTGGTTATTTCTGGTTACAAATCCATTTACCCCCACCTTTGGCCTCCACTCCCAGCGGGGAAAAGGGCCAAGTCTTACTAGATTTGTGTCTTTCTAGTTTAAGTATTTCAAGAGGCATACTCCTTGTTCCTGAAAAGGACACAACCCACTATTTGGGTTAAATGATTACAGGAGCTAGTAGGGAGGTTGATGTACAAACTGAGTACTGGTTACATTTCAGAAATTGTCCCAATTTTTCCCACAATTCACTAAGTCCCTATTCTTGAGGGAGCTTGGGAAGGACCACTCATTATAAACTATCAGAAAGGGTGATTAGAGGGCTCCCAGATGCCATCCCTCAGACCCTCAGTTTAATTATAGAGCTGGAAGGAAGCTTCAGATTTGGAATCTGAGACCCAGAGATATGAAAAGATTTGTCCAAGTTTACACAGTCAGTTAGTGGCAAAAGCGAGACTGTCAGCACATTCAAAACTGAACTCATTATCTTTCCCTCAAAACCTATCCCCTTTCCAAGCTTCCCTATTATTGTCAGGAGCAATGGCATCCTCCCAATCACCCAGGCGTCATCCTCAACTCCTCATCCTCTCTCACTCTGCCCCTACCCCTGATAGCCAATCTCTCTCCAGTCTATTGATTTTGCCTTTTTAACATCTCTCAAATATGCCTCCTTTCCCCCCTCTGACACGGCCATCATGTGGCACAGGCCCTTATCACTTCGTACCTAAACTGCTTCAATAGCCTGCTGATTGTTCTGCCCCAAATCTCCCCACCCCACTCCAGTCTATCCACCACTCAGCTGGCAAAGGGATCTTCCTCAAGTGTAGGTGTGAGCCCCCTTGCCCACCATTGAACACCATTGAACAAACTCCACTGGCTCCCTGTCACCTCCAGAATCAAATTGGCATCTCCAGGGGCAAGTGCTACTTTATTCTACAGGAAGTTTTCTCTGGTCCCCCCATTTGCTGGTACTTTCTCCTTTAAGCTTACGTTGCCAAACAATTTATGAATAATCAAGAAATAGAGAGCAGTGTGAAATGTAAAATGGATGATTTTGATTACATTAAATTAAAAAGGGGTTATACAAATAAAATTGATGTAGCCAAGATCAGAAGGAAAGCAGAAAATTGGGGGGGGGCGGTTAAGACAGATTCCCTTCGTATCTCGAATATATAAATATATTTGTCAAATCTAAGAATACCTGTCATTCCCTAATTGATAATTGGTCAAAGGATATGAGCAGGCAGTTTTCCAATGAAGAAATCAAAATAATTTATAGTCATGTGAAAAAATGCTCTAAATCATTATTGATTAGAGAAATGCAAATTGAAACAATTTTGAGATATCATTTTATGCCTATCAGATTGGCTAAAATGATTGAAGGGGAAAGTGACAAATGTCAGGGGGGAGGTGGAAAAATTGGGACACTAATTCACTGTTGGTGTAACTGTGAACAACCATTTTAGAGAGCAGTCCTGAATTATGCCCAAAGAGTTTTTAAACTGCCTATACCCTTTGACCCAGCAATACCACCACTAGGTCTGTTTCCTAAGATAATTAGGCAAAAAGGAAAAGAACCTATATGTTCTAAAATATTTATAGCAGTTCTCTTTGTGGTGGGGAAGAACTGGAAATTGTGGGGATGCACATCAACTGGGGAATGGCTGGACAAGTTGTGGTATGTGATTGTGATGGAATATTATCATACTGTAAGAAAAGATGAGTTTGATGATCTTAGAAAAAACGTTGGATACATTTGCATGAATAATGAAGAGCAAAATGAACAGAACCAAGAGGATGTTGTATATGGTAACAACAATGTTGTTTTAAGAACAACTTAGAGTGACTAGAATATTTTGACTGTTATAAATACTCAAATTAACTACAAAGGACATATGAAGGAAGGAGCTTTCTACACTCAGAGAAAGAACTGATGGATAGAAGTATTTATAGAATGGTTTTACATATATAGACATATTTGTGTCTAATAGTAGCCATTTCTAGGGTGAAGAGGGAAGAAGGGAAGAGAAAAAGAAAAAAAAAGAAAGTTACATGATAACTGCATTATATATTTTAAAAGAATAGGGGCATCTAGATGGTGCAGTGGATAGAGCACAGGTCCTGAGTTCAAATCCTCAGATTCTTGATACTTACTAGCTCTGTGACCCTGGGCAAGTCACTTAACCCCATTGCTTAGCCAAAAAAAAAAAATATCAAATTGTACGTAATATATTTGTAGTTTCATAATCAATCATCTTTTTAAAAATTCTACTATGTTATGGAAATGCTTGTTTTATTTTTTAAATTCAGAGTAAAATTAATAAAATTTAAAAAAAGATTGCCTTATATGTATCTTCTGTATACCTATGTATGTATGTGCTGTGCCTCCTATTTGAACGTAAGGTCTTTGAAAGCAGTTGACCTGAGTTTGGCATTCAAAGTCCTTCTGCTCTCGTCCATGTATCCTGTCTTCTTATGCCTTCCACTCCTTCTCACCTTCCCTCCCTTACTCTTCCATCCACTGACACTGGTCTCCTTGTTGTTTCCCACCAGACATTTTCACTGGCTATCTCCCTCTCCTGGAATGGTCTCCTTTCTCCCCTCCCCGCCGCCCCCATCTTCCTTGGCTTCCCTCATGTTCCACTTAAAATCCAGTCTACTACAGGAAGCCTTTAGCTTCGTCCTAGCGCCTTTCCTCTGTTGATTACTCCCAGTTTACTTGATCTACAGCTCGTTGGTAAATCGTTGTTTGCATATTATCTCCCCCATTAGATTATGAGTTTCTCAAAGGCAGGCACTGTCTTACTTTTCTTTGTATCCCCAGTGCTTAGTACAGTGCCTGGCACATAACTGGCATTTAGTAAATGTTGCTCACTGACTGGAACTTAGATCTCCTAGTTCCACATGTTTTCTGTTGTACTGCACCGAAGACCACCCTAAAATACGGGGAATTTAAGCCTCCAGCTTCTGGAAAAAGGTTCAGAAGCAGATTTCAAAGTTAGATTTTAAATAGCCTTGTTTTACATCTAAGAATGAACACAGAATAGGTTTTTGGGCTTGCTTGCCAAAGTCTGCTCTTTAAAAAAAGTTTCCAAGTACAAATCACCTTAGGCTACCAGAGACTGGATAATTCTTCCCATCACTTCCAAAACATTGCAGGTTTTGTCCTTCTTCCCTTTATTGAGCACCAGGCTTCCAAGGTCTCTACCAAGCTCATTCTCCATTGTCTCCCACTGACTATATTCTACCACCCCCCTCCTAGCCCAGTTTTTGAACCCATGTTCCCAATCACTGTTGCCTTAGGCCATAATATTATCTCTAAGGAACAAAGACTACTGACTTCTTTCCTCTTATTTTTCTTACATGTTATTCACTTTCCCTTTAGTCAGACTGGCTTCTTTGCGCCATCTCTGCTTTCTGTGTCCCCCATGCCTAGCATATCCATCTTCTTCAACTCTGCCTTTTGGAAATTTCCAGTGTCTTTCAAGATTCAGCTCAAATGCCACCTGATTCTGAAGGAGGATTTTCTTGGTTCCCCCCGTTTGCTAGTGCCTTCCCGTCTAAGATTATCTCATGTTTACTTTGTAAGTATCTTGAAGTTACCTATATTGTACATGTTGTCTCTCTTGTTAGAATGTCAGGTCCTAGAAAGTAGAGAGCATTCTGTTACTATCGTTAGCTGGACATACCTTTACCCAAATTTTGTCAGCTGTCTTCTCCCTTACCCCTAATTCACTGATTGTTAAAGCTGGAAGGAGCTTTGGAGATCAAGTTAACACTTTTATTTTATGGAAGAAGAAACAGAGATAGAGAAAAGTAAAGCAACTTGTCCAAACTCAGGTAATAGGTGGTAGATCTCAGACTTGACAGCAAATCTCTTTCCAAGTATCCTTGCTTCACTCAGGATCTTCTTCATGGATCACAATGTCTATTTGGTGGGGGTAGGGAAGATATATTAGTACTTCTGTTCTTGCTTTATCTTTACAGTAAATATCCATATAAATTAGTATTAATTGATTAATTTATATGAGGGCAGTTATCAGTGCCAGTTCATATTAAGAGAAAAATTACACTGCAAAGGGGGCTTAAGCCAATAACATTAGGGTAAATCCCATGACCTCTTAGGGTTATTCTTTGACCCTGAGGGGTAAATGTAGCTAGCCACAGTCTGCTAGTACTTTGCCTACTGGTAATGTGGGTTGGGAAAGTAAGTCTTCTAAAGGCTACCCCTCTAAACTCTAGATATCCAGCAACCATGATAGATAAGTCATATAAGTTTCCTGACAAATATTTCCCTTCCTATTTGAGCTGCCAGTTAGGCTGTTTCCATTGGTCAATACCTGTCCTGTAAAACGTCTCAGCAATGCCAAGGACTTTGGGGAAACTTGTATGAAGTAATATAGACCGAAGAAGTAAGCAGAGCCTGGAGAACAATTTAGACAATGGAAAATAATTTGGAAAGAGGTCATGATTCTCATCAATGCTGTGACTAGCCATGACAGAAGAGGACTGCCTTGAAAGCCTGACTTCTGCTTTTCCGGAGAGAGGTGGAAGAGCGTAGTCACAGAGTAGGGCACCCATTGTCAGACATGGCCAATGGACCAATTTTTTTGGCCTAATTCTACTTCTTTGTAACAAGTGAGGGGGTCTATATGAGAGGATAGTTAAGGGATGTAACCGTATTCGGGTGGGGTGGGAGGAGGGGAAGAAAATCAATAAAACATTTATTTCTTTAAAAACTGCCTAGTATAATAGAAGCCACATGAATTACCATAGAATCAAAAGGCTCATGGATATATTTCTCCAGGGGGTCAGCAAACAGGCTTTGGATCTAGGATTCAGGCCTTAAATTTAATAATAAAAAATATAATAACATTTATATAGGGCTTTAAGATTCGCAAGGCTCTTTACCTCTTATGTCCTTTGATCTTCACAATAGCCTTGTGAGGGAGGTGCTATTATTATCTCCATCTTACATATAAGGAAACTGAGGCCAAGAAGTTAAGTGACCTGCCCAGGTTCACACAGCTAGTAAGTATTCAGAATGGGGTCTTTCAGAGTCCAAGTCCAGGGACCTACACATGTCATCACCTAGCTGACTAATTTGTAGGGTGCTGCATTTTGTTAAGCTTTCAAAGAAAGAAAATCATAGAAGAGGGGGAAAGGGCAGCATGTCATCAGGCACTGATTGCCAGCCTCTTATTACAACTCCAATTAGAGTCACCAGCATTCCACAGGAGATTTTAAAGGATCCTTAGGAAAAGCTCAAGGGTACAAGTAGTTTAAGTCATTCACCTCTCTGCGCTTTAGTTTTTCCATATGTAAAATGAGGAGGTTAGATTTAACAGCCTCTAAAGTCTCTTCTTGCAGTAAATCTACTATTGTAGGATCCCATGAAACAAGGGGCTGAATATGTCTGGCCAGGATACTTCCTGGGCCAGTCACAAGGTAGGTAGAAACCCTGCTCGAGTCTCTTTCTTCCTATCCCACCTTTCTATTTATCCCGGTCATATAGCCCACCCCCTATCTTGGAGCAATTGCTTGGTATCTAAAGACAAAAAAGGTCCCACGTGAGTCTTCCTTCCTACTCCTTGTCCTAAGTCACTGGACCTTGGGCTTTCAAATTACCTAATATAATTCTAGTCTTCAGAAGCAGGAAAAAACAATGTGCTTCTGTAAGTTTGGATAAATTCACAAGGAAAGGACAAAGTAGCCACAGTGACTTGGACTTAGAGACTAAGCCATCAAGGCCTGTGTTATCCTGGGTACTACTTAAAAGTGTCCTAACAGTTGTGTGTATGGATATTACTCTGTAAGACTTATGAGTGGGATGGTGAAGCCCTCTCATGGAATCAGGATCTGGGCCTTTCTGTAAGTTGAGTGGAATGAATGGAGGTGGGACTTTTCAGCATGGCTCGGGGCTTCTGATTGTCAGCTAGGCCTAAGTTTCGAATCACCTGACCCATAGGAATCCGAAACTTAGAGCAGCCATCCCCCCCCCCCCCCCCACCCCAGCACGAACCCTGCCAAATAAGGATAAAAGTGTTTTTAAGAGTTTGGCATTGACTAAATTGTACCTGGGGTAGTAAATTTCTGCGTTTAGATTGTAAGCCTGAACTCCACCAATGAGAGTAAAAGGCCAGTGGTGGTGGGGGTTGTTTACGTTAGGGTGTAAAGTTAAAGTTCTGCCCTTTGAGTGCCGCCTCTCCCTACGGACTGTCTATCGGTTTGGAGATTGTCCTTTCTCGCAAGATCGTAATAAAGAAATTTTCTGTTTCTAAATTTAAGAGACCTCTGACTTTTTTAATTAATTGCTGGTGGGTGGTCTCACCCCACACACTTATATTCAAAAACTGAAGTGAAGGAATTTGGTTCTCACCTCACATCCTGCAGCTTTCTCTATTATAGGTGCAACTAGGGTGGGGTAATCAGAGCTTTGTCTCCGAGGTGGTGAAAGAACTTGTAATCCTCCAGCAAAAGACACAACAAAGTTTAGCATCTAGTTGGCAAGAAGAATGTTAAAATGGAAAGCTACAAGACAGTCTGTTTACAGAAACCATTTTCAAATGAGATAATATAGATTAAGCACTTCGCAAACCTGCAAGCATTATACGAATTCTGCTATCTCCCTGTAGTCAGATCCCAGGCGAACACCTCCCTCTATTTACCCTTCTCTGCTTTTCCACACCTATGTGGCCTCCTCAAGGAGTAGCTGCATAACTCCCCATGGTCTCTGAGTTGCAAGAAATGATGAAAATGATGAATACAGAGAAGCATAGAAAGACTTACATGAACTGATGCAAAGTGAAGTAAACAGAGCCAAGAAAACAATATACATATTGATTACAATGACTACAAAACAATTGAAAATAAATGTTTCAGTTCTCAAGAGAATAAGTGCAAAGTATTCACTACCACATGAAAGAATACTCCAGATTTCTAATACTACGAGAAATGCAAGCCAAAACAACCCTGAGGTTTTACCTCATACCCTGCAAATTGACAAAGATGACAAAAAATGTTAATAGTCAATGTTAGATAGGGTTATGGGATGGTGAACATACTAACACACTATCTGTGGATTTGTGAAATGATAAGACCATTTTGGTACAAATGGTACAACATTCCAAAAGCAATTTGGAATTATGCAAATAAAGTGACTAAAATGTCCATACCCTTTGAACCAAAGACTCCATTACTGGGCTTATATTATACTCCAAAGAAACTATTGATAAAAGAGAAAGTAACTTATATACCAAAATATTTATAACAGCACTTTTTGTGCAAAGACTTGGAAACAAATTCATTGCCTATAGATTGGGGAATGGCTAAATAAATTGTGGTATGTGAATGTAATGGAATATTACCATGCTATAAAAAATTGTATATGTGATAAATACAGAGAAGCATGGAAAGATTTACATGAGAAGAGTAAAGTAAGCAGAACCAAGAAAACAATAGACACAATGTCTACACCCCGAAACAATGTAAATGAAAAAAGAAAATGCACATAAAACAATTAAATCTGAATATTACAAAATTATAAAGTATAACTCAAATGAGCTGAACACCCCCAATTTCTACTTTCATGGAAGTAAGAGTTCCACAGGTATTGCATATTGAACATGTTTTCAGACTTTTTCAATATAGTGACCAGTTATGTTGGTTTTTTCTCTTCTTTCTTTTTTTATAGAATGCTATTTGTTATATGAGATAGCTCTCTGAGAGAAGTAGGAGAATAGAGAAACTGGGGGAAAATACGATAATGCAAAAAACAGAAGACATCAACAAAAGCTTGTTTGTTTTGTTTCTCAAAGAAAATAAGTGTTGCAAAATTACAAAGAACTAGCTTAGCCCCAGTGAAGGGATGTGAAGGGACATCTCTCCCCATTCCTTTGCAGAAGTAGAGGATCAATGGGTGTGGAGTACTGTATATAATGTCAGAGTTTTTCAATGTGTTGATCTGCCTTGCTGATTCTTTTTTGTTTTCTTCCTATTTTTATTTTAAAAAATTAATTTGTTATGAAAGATAACTTTCTGGGAAGGAGAGAATATAGAGGGAAAGTTAGATGATGTTAAAACAAAATATATCACTAAAAAAATCTATTTTTAAAAAAAGCATGGCTATGGTCTTATGGCATTTCCTGGGATAATTTTGTACAAAGCACCTTGAGGAGAGCCAGGGGCTAGAAAAAACTTGCATCATGAGAAGAAGGACAGAAAGATGTCTCCAAGGTTATAACTGGTTGTATGGCAATGCTATCACAAAAAAAAAATTATCATGAGGTGGTTCTGATTTGGGGGAAGATGATTGATTCTGTGTTGGACAAGTAAAACTTGAGGTAATGGTGTGTCATCAGGTAGGCGATATCCAGCCAGCAGTTTTCCAATCTTAAGTGGTCCCACAGCTCAAGGAAGGCTGTGTATTTTGGTGGAAAGTGTGCTAGATTTGAATGAGAGGTCCAATATCCAACTTCCACCTTTGCCATTTATTGCCTGTGTGACCTTGAGCAAATCACTTAGGTTCTTTGGACCTCAGTTTCCTCATCTGTGAAATGAGGTTAGATTAGAAGATGCCTAAGGGTCCTTCTAGTTCTAAATCTAGGACCTTAATCTCAGGTCTTCCCAGGCACTCCATGGGCTTTGATTCTTCTGGAGTGATGCCAGCCCACCTCCCTCCACCTACAAAGGCCCAGAGCAGTGGTTCCCTCTTCCATGAAGCTTTCCCTGACTCCTACTCTCCCTTGACTTGCCTTAAATTCATTTCTCATGACATTCTGTCTGGACCTCTCCTCCCTTGCCCTTATTCTCCCTGTCCTGTGTCCATCTTTCCATTCCCATGTCCTGCACATATTTTTGTGTAGAGAGCTTCCAGTGAGAAATTCCTTCTGCCAAAAACAGATCAGCAACTGCTCTGCAATTTATAGTCTTAAGAGAGTTGCCCAAGGCAACATACCAAAGAAAGGACTTGAATCCAGATCTTCTAAACTCCCAGGGTAGCCCCCAACTATATTATGCTGCTTCTCTCCTTATGCAGATAACAGGTACCTAAGGAGTTTTGGAAGTGTGAGAAAATGAAACTATTTTTTCATTTGTTCATGTTCTGGGCCCAGAACAGTATGATGTGCACTTAAGACTTTAATAAATTATGAGTCTAGTTCTCTCTCTGTGCCCAAGGCATCATTAAAAAAAAAAAGTGTAGGTATTCCATGAGCTTTCTAACTTAGACAAGCAGAATTGTCCTTTCCTTTTTTATTCTCTTTTTTTGTTTGTTGACCAAGGTGAACTAGATCCATTTTTGCTGTAAAAGACACGTGGTCTAAGGCTGGGTGGGTGGCAAGGGGTGGTGGGTAGTAGCAGAGAGCAGAGGGAGAGCAGGAGAACAAAGTTATAGGAACAGGACTTCAATTATCTAGGGCTGGCTCAGGACCAGATTTTGTCAATGGTAAAGTTTGTCCCTGATGCCCCTTCTTCACCCTTCCTAATACCCACCCCCTCCAATATCTCTACTGCTTACAATCTCTCTGTGTTTTTTTTAATTTATTTTTTTATTTTTAGTTTGCAACATTCAGTTTCACAAGTTTTGGGGTTCCAAATTTTCTCTCCCTCCCTCTCCTCCCCTCTCTCCCCGCAAAGACGGTATGGAATCCAGTTGAACTTATTTATACAATAGTCCAATTGTAAAGAAGAATTATAACCAATGGAATGAATCATGAGAGAGGAGAAATGAAACCAAAAAAGAAGGAAGAAAAAAGAAAGAGAGAGCAAATAGTTTGCCTCAATCTGCATTCAGACTCCGTAATTCCTTCTCTGGATGTGCATAGCTTTTTCCATCATGAGTCTTTTGGAGCTGTCTTTGAACCTTGTATTGATGAGAAAGAGCCAAGCCTATCAAAGTTAGTCCTTACAGATACCATGTGTCTGTAATCATGTTTAATGTTCGCCTGGTTCTGCTTCCCTCACTCAGCATCAGTTCATATAAGTCTTTCCAGGTTATAGTGAAGTCCATCTGTTCCTCATTTCTTATAGCACAATAGTATTCCATTACTTTCATATACCACAATTTGTTTAGCCATTCCCCAGTTGATGGGCAGCCCCTTGATTTCCAATTCTTTGCTACCACAAAAAAAGCTGCTACAAATATTTTTGTACGTATGGGTCCCTTTCCCACTTGTGTGATCTCCTTGGGATATAGCCATAGAAGTTGTATTGCTGGGTCAAAGGGTATGCACATTTTTATAGCCCTTCAGACATAGTTCCAAATTGTTCTCCAGAATGGCTGATTAGTTCACAACTCCACCAACAGTGTAACAATGTTCCAAGTTTCCCATATCCTCTCCAGCATTTATCATTTTCCTGTTTTGTCATGTTAGCCACTCTGACAGGAGAGATGTGGTACCTAAGAGTTGTTTTGATTTGCATTTCTCTAATCAATAGCGATTTAAAGCATTTTTTTCATGTACATGTACCTATAGGTGTCTTTAATTTCTTCCTCTGAAAACTGCTTGTTCATATTCTTTGACCATTTCTCAATTGGGGAATGACTTGTATTCCTATAAATTTGGTTCAGTTCCCTGTATATTTTAGATATGGGACCTTTATCAGAGACACTGGTTATAAAGATTTTTTCCCAATTTTCTGCTTCCCTCCTACCTAATCTTTGTTGAATTGGCTTTGTTTATACAAAAACTTTTCAATTTAACATAATCAAAATTATCCATTTTGCATTTTGCTTACAACATCTCTTGTAGGCATTAGAGTCCTGGGAACAAGCTATAAACTTACACTCAAAATTCTGGAATTTAATAGGTCATGGCTTTCAGGGGTAATCACTGCATAGAAAGCAAAACGACTCAAAGGAAGGAATCCCCTAAAATGATAGAATTTCTGGTAATCAATGGGGATAATATTTGGGGAGCAGAAGAGTTTTCTCCCATCCCTCTAGTCACACTAGATCACCAACATCTAAGATGGGCCTGTCTGGAGAATGGGACTTTCTAGCTGCCAGGTGCGTGCAGCATGTTGCTGGCTGCTTGGTTTATCTCCCCTCAGCTCTGTTGAGGCCTGGGACCATTACAACAGAAGTGCAGTCCCTAACTGACTTGAGAAGAGAAAGAAAGGCTTGGAGGACACACAGACTGGGTGATCAATATTCAAGAGTTATTCGTATTCATTCCCAAAGTATCTTTGGGTAAGTGATGATCTCGGTTTCCTAGTCTTTGGAGAAAGGGGTAGGGAGGGGTTAAGGCTACCCCAGGCAAAACAAAACTAAACTAAGAGACTGGGTTTTCAGCATTATGAGTGACGTTTAATCTTGTGTTTCAAAGTTACCGTGAAAAAGATGTTGGGTCTTCGTCTTTAGAGGAAGGTACTACACCACTCGCGCAGGCATATGGAGATCCTGTGGGCTTCGCGGTGAGTGGCACCACATGCCAGCATGAGCCACAACTGGAAGTCATCTTCTTTCTTGTGCATGAGGAGGAACTGACCCAACAGGACGTAGGCCTGAGAGGAGGCAGTAAAGGGATAAGACAAGGCAAGATGGAAAGCGTTTTACAGTGTCATGTGAAGGAGAGTCAGTTGGGCGTAGTAGAGCGAGGGCAGTTCCCAGAATTAGAAAGAGCTAAGTCCCAACTCTGAGAAATACTGTGTGGCTTTGGGTGAATCATTTAATCACTCCATGCCCCAGGCTACATTGGAAGACTATAATTTATAGAGCAGATGCCAATCTTATTGATAGAAAAGTATCCTTACTAGGTTTCTTCTATACCAATGAAATCACAGGTCTCATGCCAAAAACAGACAAACATAAAAATTATTATTCTCTTCTTCCCCAGAACCTGAGACTATGGGTGTAAGTAGAAGCCAGCAGCATACACTACGATTAAACACTGATATGGTTTATGAGGGGGATTGTGCCTCCCGCTTCTCTGGAGGTGTTAAGAACTGGTTAGAAGCCATCTTTCTCAGGGGCATGGCTACCATTGCCTATAGGGTGACTTCCAGATGTCTCTCTCAGGTATGAGATGAGTCGTTTCTATAAACAAAAACAACAACAAAACAAATACAGAGGTAATTGAGATGGCTACCTTTTCAGTTCCTTTCTGGGCCATGAGATTATCCCATTTGACTGGAAATATGATATAGCAGGAAAGAATACTAGACTGAGAAATGACCTGGGCTCTGGAGCTACCTTTGCCACTAATCAAAATCACTAACATTTACAGATTGCTTTAAGGTTTGCCAAGCACTTTACATATCTCATATGGTCCTCACAACAGCCCTATGAGGCAGGTGTATTTTTAGCCTCATTGTACAGTGGAGGAAGCAGAGGAAGATGGAGGTTACATGACTTGCCCAACTAAGTGACCGAGGCTGGATTCAAACTTAGTTCTTCTTGACTCCCAAGTCCAACACTCTCTCTTCTGTGCCACTCAGCTGTCACCTGATAACTAACTAGTTGTACGACTTTGGACGAGTCATTGTACCTACCTGTACCTCTGTTTCTTTATCATCTATAAATGGAGACCAATACAACCCGTCCTTCTCCTTCTACCCCTTATCTCCCTAGTATTGTGAGTATCAAGTGAGTGTATGTGAAACCTCTTTGGGAAGCATAAGGCCCTATCCCTATTAAAATAAAAGATATTATTATTTTTCAGTCTTTCTTTTCCTTTCTCTCTACATCCTGGAGTGAGTTTGGCTTTTTTAGTCAAATGAGATAGAGTATTTGAAACTACTTCTATCCCTCCATAAAGAGTTTCTACTGAACTAAAACCAAATATAAAATTAGAGTTTGACATATGAAGCATTGCTGCCTTAGGCTGCCTGCTGCTGAGTTAGGACCCAGAGACTGGGGCTTGTAATGTTACTCTAAAGGATACTTTATCATTTTTTAGGTGTCCTCTCTCCTCCCTAAAGATCATGCACCATTTAGAAAAAAAAATCTTCCAACAAACTATGCATCCCATTCTTATCTGGCAAAAGTTAAGTTTAAGGGAATATGTTATACAAAGGCTACATATTGTATTCAGCCATATTTTTGATACAGGGTATATTTCCTGTGATGTTGCATGGCATAACTGCAAAATTATGTAGGGTTATGTGGTTTTAAAATTATCTTATCAATGTCTACCATATTTTCTATGGTGCACTTTATTGAGACACTTTGTCAGTATTCATGTAATTCCCTGCCTCTCATTCATCCTAACTGCTGGTAACCTTATCTGGTCATTAAAAGATTCCTACTCAAATAATTAATGCTGCAAATGCCTGGTGGTGCAGACAATGCATTTCACACCTTCACTCTGTAGCTGGGAAAGGAATCTAAAGTCCAGTCCCCAAATCTACAATGCTCTGCTGCTGCAATGAGCTGGACATTACAAGTTGAAGCCTCAACCAGACTGACTCTTTGGGAAGCCCGGGAATGCTTGGTATGTCAGACAAGAGGAAAACTTTCCAGGAATGTCACAGGAAGAAGGGATTCATCTTGCAGGCTCTGTAGCCAACCTGCAACCTGACGCTGTACTTTTTTTTTCTTTTTTTTTTGTTTCAGTCTGCATAGCCAATCAGGCAGGCTGAAAGGAAAAGTTAACTTGCATTCTCAAAAGGGGTTTAAGGAAGATGAAGTCTGTTTCTATCTATGGCTCTTGGCTGTACACACATTCCCTCCATTTCTGATCTTGCAACCAGGAGATGAATAAGCAAGTCTTTCTCTCTATGAGATGGGAAGGCCAAATCCAGCCACAGGAAGTTTGAGGTTTTACATGTTTCAATGGAGTTACCAAATGCTTGCTTTCAACATAGCTCCTTGGTGGGACTGGTTCAGCTTCCACAAAGCAAGCCACACAATGGCCCAAGATTCCAGGCAGATTTTCCAGGTTGTACCTCCTCTCCAATTCCCAGATGAGTTAAAGGAGGATTTGTCACCCCAGAGATTCCTCTGGACAGATTCCCATGGAGCAGAAGGCATGAATTGAAGATTGTTAGAGCTAGAAGGACTCTGTGCTATACACTATAGTGGGATTCAGAAGAAATATTAGGACATAATTTCTGCCTGCAAGAAGCTTACAATCTACATAGGGAAATCAGATAGGAATAAGGAGACTGTAAAATAATGAGATGGATTTCCATTGACAAAACATGAAAATCACATGAAAAAAATAATAGTGCAAGTGCCTGGTGCTACAGACAATGGTTCACCCCTTCATTCTGAAGCTGAAGGAACTAAGGCTCAGTACTCTGTCTTCTAATTGGTTCATTTGATTATATCAACGATGTATTTTAGGCCCTGTGCCAAAGACCTTTCCCTCTAGGAGTTTACACTTCCCTCACTTTCCCTGAGTCATTGCCTCAAATCAGATGTCTCCAATTGCTCCTTACTTCCTATAGAAAAAAGTCCAAACTCCTTAGCCTGGCATTCAAGACCTTAGACTACCTGGACTGAACTTACTTTTTCAGCCTTATTTTCCATTTCTGTCCCTCCATGAGCCCTTCCCTCCCTTCCAGCCTCATTGGTCTGCTCCTTTCCCCCTAAACACATTGTGTATCTGAGTCTTTGTTCTCACCCTACCTTCTCCTCTCCATTTAGCCCACTCTTACCCAAGTTCTGTAAAGTTTTCCAAATTGGTTCCAGCCCATGGCGATCTCTCCCTTTTCTGACTTTCTGTGACGCTTATCCTCTGCAGGACCATTAGCGCTAGGATCATTGGTTATCTTTCCATGTTCAACTTGGGGAGTTTGCCTTGTGATTTCGTCATCATACTCTATACATTTCCTTTCTCCTCAACTAGGATGAAAGTTTCTTCAAGGAAGGGACCATCTTAAAATACATCTTTAACAGTTTGTACTCAGTGCCCAAACAGTAAGTGCTCAAGAAATACACGCTGAGAGAGCGATTCTATAGAGTTAAGAAGAAGGAGGGAGGTTCTTATAGTTGAACCTATACTCTACAATAAAAATAATTGTGGTGTTTACTCAAGTAACCCATCCCAAATGTAAAGTGCTAGGTGGTGCAGTGAATAGAGCGATGGGCTTGGAATAAGGAAGGCTCATTTTCAATGAGTTCAAATCTGGCCTCAGACGCTTACTAGCTGTGTGACTCTGGGCAAGTCACTTAACTCTGCCTCAGTTGCTCATTTGTAAAATAAGTTGGAGAAGGAAATGGCAAACCACTCCAATATCTTTGCCAAGAAAACTCCAAAATGGGGCTACAGAGAGTCGAACATGACTGAAACACAACAAAAAATCTGAAGTAATGGGAGAACTTCAGAATCTCAGTGCTCTTAGAAGGGATATCAGAGGTTGCCTAGTCCGACCCCTACCTGAACAAGAATCCTTCCCTACATACCCAACAAGAGGTCATCCCATTTCTGCTTGAAGACCTCCAGTGAAGGAGAACACACTACCTCAGGAGGGCAGCCCATTCACTATTAGACTGGAGGGCAGCCCATTCATTTTTGGAAACCTTTAATAATCAAGAAATTTTTTCCTTACCTAAAGCCTAATTTTGCCCAGGCTTTATCTGCAGCTTCTACCCATTGCTCCTAATTCTGTCCTCTAGGGAACAAACAGAATCTTCTTCTTATGTGACAGACTTTCAAATACTTGAAGAGTAATCATTGTACCACCTTTCTAGGTTCGACTTTTTGCAGGTGTTATTAACAGTGGTCCCAAACCCAAATATTCATTCTGAGACACACTAACAACATATCAGTTTTCCCCAAGACTATCCAAGGAACAAAAAGACAGAAAATCCTCTCTTTTCTGTTCATCTCCTGAATTCTCTTTAATAGAAGGATCAGATTTTAAAAATATCTTGAAAGACTAAGCTGCTTCAATTAAAGTTGGGAGATATATATATATATATATATATAAGATATATATATATATGTTATATGTATACACATATATGTGTGTGTATATATATATATATACATACATAAATATATGTATCCATAAAGAAAGTAGAGATATAATGGGATGAACATTTTTTATTTCAAAATTAAAAGCTATGCTTTAGTTCACATGTCTGGACCTTTCAGCGTTAAAGTGGGAATATGAAGAAGACTGTATCCCTTGGGGCCAGTGGTCTCTCGCTCATCAGTAAAGCCATTTCTTTCTATGGCTTCAGCAATGGTACAAGGCATTGTACCATGGCACATGGGGGTGGGGGCTGGGGGCAAAAAGCTGCAATTGTAGCATGTCCAGAGGTGAAATAAAAGTTTGCCTGTGTGGTATAATCTAAAGGTCTATGAAGGCACTTGCTAAATAATAATCTTCCCTCCTGGCACCTGAAATTCCACTTTCCTTATTCTTTCACTTTAAGAATGATCTTCTGTCAGACCTCTGTAAGGTGGCTACTCATAACATCGAAAGGATGGAAAAGGGGAGAGCAATAAGGGGATGGGTTCATGCTAAAGCAAAACTTCACCTACTTCATAATTTTGCTTAAGGTTAGAAAAAGATTCATTATCAACTTCAAATCAGGCACACTCTAGGGCCATTGATACACTAAATAACACAGGTTAAATTCACTTTCAGTGGCTTCCAACTTGGCTCACGGTAATTCTGATTGCAGCACTTGTTTGTCCCAAGAACTCTATGGCCTATTATTTGCTTTTACAAATCAAATGAATTAATACTAATCTTGTTTTAAGAATTTTAGGTATGACTTGAAAGAAATGGCCATGCTCAGGGGCAGAGAATTCCAAACTCCTTGGAACCAAGACACTTTATTTTTGATTCATTTCCCAATCCACCAATTTTCCCCTACTCTTAACTCAATTGTCTCTCCCTCATCTCTCCCCGAAAAGACACTATTAAAATGTTATAAGACATCTTTTTTATTTTCTTCAATAGTTGAGATATCTGTGATTTCACTGGTACAGATACTCCCTCTACTGATATAGATTGCAATCCCTTGAATTGTGGGCAAGCAAATTGATTGCCTAGTGGCCAGCCTTCTAACAATAAGCACCAACTCATTTATCTGGCTGGTCCCAGATGACAGACCCCGCCCCCCCGGCCACTGTTTTCCCATCTTCAAAGTCCTTCCAGCTTTGTAGGATCTTCCAAAGCTTATACTCCACTGATATGGCCTCTGAGAATGCCGGGTCAACTCTATACCACAGAAAGGCATTGGGGTAGGATTTGAATGGGGGGTATTTTATAAAGAGAATGGAAATCAACTTTGCTCTGATATTTGCATACTATCTCACCTTGAAATAACAGAAACTATCCTGAGGGAATGGCAATATCCACTTGGTGATCGCTATTTGCCTAGAGTCTTGGCAAATTCCTGATAGTACTATTTGGATATTACTCTCTTTATTTAAGTCCTTTCTGTAAGGATGGAAGAGTCTAACGAATGAGTAAACAGCCTTTAGTTTAGATGGTGTTGTTGTGTTTGTCCTTTGTTCTCAAAGAGGATCATGATATCACGTAAACAATGACATGACTTGCAATTGACTTTGACTTGAGTGAGGGAAGGCTGCTCAAGGTCACCAGCCTCACTTTCTCCTCCAGAGCCATCTGGGTCCAGTGGCCTGATATTCACCAGGATGACTAGAGATGGCCCAGGATGCATTGGGAGACCCTGGTCCTTTCAGGCTAAGGTCTTTTCAGGTTCTCATTTTGAGTGAGGTAACGTCCATTCAGTGAATAAGCCTCTTTAAGAGGGATGCCATCGAGGGATGGCCCCTTTAATCAAAACTCAAAAAAAAAAAATCAAACCGAGAGGTGAAGACCCTCAGGGTTCCTGGCCAAAAGAGAAACACTTACTATTTAGTATTTATATTCACTCTGTGCTAGGAGGGCAGGGACCTATTGTCCAATCTATGAGCTCCAGAGTGAACTGGGTTTAAGGCTTGAGCAAGATTGAGGGGAAAGTCAATTCAATCTCATTGTCAGCAAAGTTTTTCCAACACTGGCTTGGCCTAGTAGAGATTAAGGTTTCAGGGAGGGATAAATCCTGTGTCTCCTCAATATTAACCATTAGTTATTTAATAATCATTTCTCTTAAGTAGATGGTCGGGAAGTGGACACAGCAAGTTATTCACTTAACCTTTTTGAAAGGGCCTCAATTTCCTCATCTATCCAATGACCTTATATCTTTTCCAGCTCTGTATCTGTGAATTATGATCCTTCTTCCCTTAAAGCTTGTTCTGGAGCTCCATTTCCCAACGCTGAGACTAGCTGGGTAATTCTTTTCTTCACCTCCCATTCTAGCACATTGACACATTGGTCAAAGTCGAATAGTCCTGCCTAGGATGAGGGGAAGAGGGGCAAGTCCTAAGGGTCAGGCAGAAGCCAGCACTACATGAAGGAAGTCAAAGGCGAGCACTATAAAATGAAATCTATTGAGGATGCCTCTGCTGGTAGCGGCCAATGTTGTTTCAATGTCTGTCTCAAGGTGTTTGAATACTAAATGCATATGTCTAAGTATTTATATATTGATTTCTCCATTAGAATGTGAGCTTCTTGAGGGCACAGTGAATGTTTTTGCTTTTCTTTATAACTAGCATTTTGCATAGTGCCTGGCACTTAGTAAGGCACTTACTAAATGCTTGTTGATTGACTAATACAAACCAAGGCTGAAATGCCCCTGGTCAAACCATAAATAGACTAGAAGCAAGGTTTCCCTGCTAAACAATTTCTAATGTATTAAAACAACAAAGGCTGCCATTAGGAGAGTGTGGATAGTGAGGAGAAGGAAAAAAATAAACTGAATGGATGAAGAGGGGTTAGAGAAAGAGAGACAATTACCTTATCATAACCACGTTCTATTAATCTGATTGTGAGGTCCTTATCGACTCCATCCACAAAGGAAATGCATTTCTCTCCCATAGGTTCACCGAGAAAGGTTCTTAACTTGGTTGATAGGTAGTTGGTCATTCTCTGTAACAGTGAGGACATCAGAAGGAAAGGAAAAAAGGAACAAGGCCATGAGCAAGCCTCCACAGCACTACTGAAAAATTACTCATCTAGAATTTGGTAAAATAGCAGACAGATTGTCATATCCATGGACACTGAAAATGAATAAAAGGAAGGGAATATAGTTATCCCTTCCACATCACGACTTTCCCCATTGCAGCTTCGATATATTGTGGGTTAGCCTAAGAAATTACATGGGAATTTTGGGGGAGTTTTGCGGAAGCTGCAGACGAAAGGCAAAGGCCAGCACAGAAAAAGTTTAGAAACTGAAAAATGCATAAAATATATGTATAATATTGCATAATAGCAACATATTTTATCTTTTAATACCATAATTATTCAAACTCCTTCTCTGGTACAAAGGGAGAACCAAAAAATTTTATGTGGATTTTCCAGATCACCATGGCACTGCCATACCCCTAACCCCACCCTGCCATACCCCTAACCCAGCCCCATGTTCAATGGATAACTGTAGTTGTTACACGGCTATAGTTCCAGTTTCTTTATTATTCTTCCCAATCCATACCTTGAGACAGGGGGCCTGGAGGTCATGAACCTGCTGCGTTTTTTTTTTTTAATATTATCGGTGACTGTATTTCAATGTAATTGGTTTCCTTTGTAATCCTATAGATTTAATTTTGTATAGCTGAAAACATTATTCTGAGAAAAGTTAAGTCTAGTGACTGCCAAAGGGGTTTGTGACACAAGGTTAAGAATCCACGGCTTTAGAGAAATATTCCAATGTTCTCAGCTAGCACCATACACTCCCCTCTTCGCCTCTTACTTTCAAATCCATTTCTTTTCTGTGTCCCTGTAGTTTACCGTCACCTACACATCACCCCCACCTATAACCTGTCTCTTCTTTCCCACCCTTAAATTTTTACATAAAACTCCTGGATTTAGTGAAAGTTTCATGGTACTTCTCATATAAAAGGCAACACTGAAAGTATGTACAAAACCCATTAAAATGAGGAGGGTTTTTCTCAAATATTTGACTTTAGAAGCCAGGGCATCTAGAAGAGGAGTCATCCTCCAGACAAACTAGCCACCAAGGTGTTATAAATGCTTGTAGACGAGATCATCATAAGGCAGCATGGCTTATGCAATCAAAATAATTTGTGTATCCCTAATAAAAACATTTCCAAGTTGAGTCCATTTCCTTTTAATCTCTTTAGCTCCCATATATGAGTCTCTATAATTGTATCCTTGATATCATTTTACCTAAATGAAAAGAAACACCAGCATCAGATTTCCAATGTGTATTGTAATATAAACAGACATCAACAAAGATAAATACACACACCCATAAACACACAACATTTTGTGGAAACAAGATGTATGCATGCGTGTGTGTTGGTGTGTAAACATACTTCTATGAGTTGTTGGAGTGTGTGGCTGCCTACATAATGTGAATGAAGACTGTCAAAAGGTTTACACGACTGAGAAGACCAACCCCTACCCATCTCCCTCAGTGTCTGAAATGCCCACCATTAGAAATTATTCTTTAGGTGAGGAGATCGTATCTCCAGAAAGAACCTTGCTAAAATATAACTATGAACTGGTAAGAATAACACACTGACATTAGCACCCATGACGACATTATACCATAGCATGGAGTAGGGCCTTAAGGGGAAAGGTCATAGGGTAGATACATTATGATATCAGCAAAGGTACCAAGCATAAGACTTTACAGGGGAGAGCACATAGTGGATGTCCAAGGCAGCAGGAGGCAACGAGAAGGGCCCTGGATTCTGGGGAAAATGTCAATATCAAGGAGCAGAAGATTGATGAGGAGAAATGAAAGAATACCTAAATTTGCACAGAATTTTCATAATTTTCACAGAATTACAGAATTTTGGGGAAGGATGTCAATGAGCATCTAGTCCGACCTGTATTTGAAAGGAATGCTCATTGTGACATTCTTGACAAGTGGTAATCCAGTCTGTGCTTGAAGACGTCTAACAGGGAGGAAATCACTGGCTCTGAAGGCCTCTCCAGTAGATTACCCAGGGATCTATACTTGGCCTTATGCCGTATAAAATTTTTATCACTGCCTTGCAAAGACATAGAGGGCATACGCATCATCAAATTTGCAAATGACACAGTTTGGAGGGATAGTTAACATACTGCCTGACAAAGCCAGGATCCAAAAAGACCTTGATGGACTGGGGCATTGGACTGAATCTAATAAGCTGGAATTCAGTAAGGATGAGGGAAGAGGGGTGAGTCCCACAACACTTGGATGTAACAAATAGCTTCACCAGTGTGATTATGGTTAGATTGTGGTTTGTCTGAAAAAGATTTGGAAATTTTCTGGATTGAAAGTTTAGAATGAATCAGCAAGGTGTTAGGGGAACCAAAAATGTTAACACAACCTTAGCATTAGAGAAGCACAGCTTCCAGCAATAAGAAGGTGATAGATAATGTCATTGTACTCTGCCCTGGTCAGACTACCTTTAAAGTATTACGCGATGTTCTGGACACTACAATTTAAGAAGGATATGGAAAAAAAGGATGTCCCAAAGAGGACAGCCAGGATGAGGAAGGGCCTTGAATCAGTATTATATGGAGGATTGATTGAAGAAACAGACTGTTTAATCGATCGGGGCCATGATTATCATTATCAAGTGTCTGAGAAAGTTATATGTCAACCATCCTTGAAGTAGCCACCAAAGTGACCATGTCACCATCCCTACTCAATTAACTCTGTTGGTTCCATTATTCCTCTGGCATTAAAAGCTCTTCACAACTTTGACTCGTCCTCCCTTTTCAGATTAATTGCATGTCGCTCCCTTCCATGAACTCTATGGTTCAGCTAAACTGGACTCATGGCATTCTCCATGTTTTTGCATTGGCTGTCCCCCATGCCTGGAATGCATCCACTTCTGCCTCTTGGAATTCCTGGCTTCCTTTTAGACTCAACTCAAGCACTGCTTTCTACTCTAGAGACTTGCTTGTTACCACTCTCCCCCTGCCTGCTGCCAGTTAGTACCTCCTTTGCTAGGGTTACTTTGAATTGGTTTTTATACGTGGTATGGAGTATGGCACTTGACCTCACTCTTCTCTTTCCCCTGAGCTGGCTCATTCACCCAACCTGTATTTACCCTAGTGGATCAGAGATCCCTATAGGGGATTGCCACACTGCTACCCTGGTAGGGGTAACCCCGGTAAGTGGAATACTCTCCTACTCCCTACAGCTGTAAGTCCCAAGCCCCTCCAACAAATTTGCTCCCATATGACAAATTGTCCAAGGTGACATCATTAGCCCTTTATTAGAAATATTTGCTTAAAGAGAAGGCAAAGCAAGAACAGTTCCAAACATAACACTCCACAAAGCTAAGTCATACTCTCTTATCAATGCACATAGCATCCAGGAAGGAGAGTGGACACAAATTTACAAAACCATACTATCAAGGCACATGAGTAGAGGACACATACATCTGGAGCAAGTAACAACTGTAGACCACATGCCTTCATGCCATTGGTCTTCCTCAGAGACGGTCTGCATCATAATTCACTGATGGTCAGTTATCTTCTCAGCTTTTTTGCTCTCTTATTCGGCAGGGTTGTTTCTCTGCTGGGTGCTACACTCCGCTGGTCTGCCAAGGCAATGTTAATCTCTTCCAGCCACAACAGAAACCCTAACACTGGGAGCTGCAGAGTTTTTCCAAGTTTTCTCCAATGGATGGACTCTGACACAATATTATATTCTTTCAGCAAAAGTTCACCTAAGCCAGAGATCTCTAAAGTTTTTTCAGGTCCACTCCCTTGAGTTGACTCTGATGGTTTTCTACCAGCGAAATAGTAGATGGCAGTGTGGGGAAAGGGAGAGACAGAGCATTTTCCCCTCTTCTCGGTCTTTTTTTCCATGAAGTAAAACTTTTTTTCCCAATCACCTTCCCCAAACTGCAAAGCTTTTCATTCAATAGGCAATTTCCAAGCAGCAAAGGTCTTGGGGTAACCCAGGTCTCACGTTGCTTCTCAGACTGAAATCTGAGGATTCTTCTCGGACCAAATTAGTCATTTGTTATTGTCCCCTTGAAGATCTGGCATTGACCAATCTATTGCTTCAGAGCAGGGTCTCTTGGGTGAAATGACTCATCTTTATCTCATAGTGAAAAACTAAAATCCACATTTCTGTCAGCCAAGCCACAAAGAAGCAATATAGTTATCCCAAAGTCACCAAATAGCTCTAGGTGCCATTACTTCTCAACTTTCAGTCTCAGAGCCTTGCTGCCAGTTATTCATAAATTGGACTCTGAGAAACAAGACACTTCCACCATCTTTACTCGATTACTGTCTTTTCTCCGTAGGGCTGTTTTTTCTTCAGTGTTTCTCACATAGCTGTCTTACTAGTTTATATCTCTTTCAGTCGATAAAATTATCCCAATCAGAAAAGAGAATTACCTTACATTTTCATATTTATATATGTGTAAATTTTCTCTGGATAGAATGTGGGGTCCTTGAGGTTAGGAACTGTCTCAGTTTTGTCTTTGAAACCTCCAGCAACGAGATTAGCACCTGCATAGCTTAATATATGTTTGCCAATGATTGATTGGCTGGTTTACGTGAAGGAGGATAGACTCATTCTGTTTGGCGTCATTCTGAGGGCAGAAACAGGAGCAATTCGTAGAAATCTATGAGGCAAATTTAGGCTTGGTATCAGGAAAATCTCGCCAACAATTAATGCTATTCAGAAGTGGAAAGGGCTATCTCAAGAGGCTGACTAAACACTTGTGTATATTATTGTGAGCGCTCCTTTCAACGGGTCAGACTACATGAGAGTGAGGCCCCTTCCAGGTGTCAGATTCTGTGATTCTGTACTCCACTTTTGGACAACTCTAATTGTGAGGAAGCGTTTTCTTTATCATTCCTGATATCAAGCTGAAATTTACTTTCTGCAATTTTTACTGTTTGTTCCTGGTTCTGCCTTTTGAGGCAGAACAAAACAGAATAAGCCTAATTCCTCTTCCATGTGACAACCCTTCAAATACTTGAAGATGGTTATCAAGTTCCTCCTGAGCCTTCCCTTCTCCAAACTAAACTTACTCAATTCCTTAAACTGATTGTTATATGACATAGATTGAAAGCCTTTCACCTGGTTGCCCTCTTCTAAACACTCTCCAGTGTATCAACCTCTTTTCTTTATCTGTGGTGCCCAGAATTGGACACAAGAATTCAGATGTGGTCTGACTATAGCAGAGGACAGAGGGACCACCTCCCTATTCCTTGAAGCTGGGTCCCTGCGTCCTTTAAATGCAGCCCAAGATTACATTAGCACTTTTTTTCCTACCACATCATACTTGTGACTCATACCGTACATGTAGTCCACTAAAACCCCCAAATCTTTTTCAGACAAACCGTTGCCTAATCATTAATTTTACTGGTAAAGCGGAATTCTTTTGGCACCTAAGGGCGGGGCTTTACATTTATTTTTATCGTATTCCATCTTACTAGACTCAGTCCACACAGCTCTAACCTAGAGAAATCTTTTGTTTAGATATTATTCTAGGTAACGCCGCTGTGAGTTATCTGCCTTCCGACCTCATCATTATGCTAGTTGCTAGGTGTGCTGAAACTGCACTCTCCAAAGTTAATTACTAAGATCTCTCTTAATTATCAAACCTAATGGCTTTCTTCACAGTCCTTTCATGTGGAATCTTTCATGATACCACAGGAATTTGACAGTGTTAACACCCCCTCCTAGTCACTTCTCTCCTCCTCCCTTGGTTTTTATGACATTGCTTTCTTCTGGCTCTCCTCCCACCTGTCTAGCTATACCTCAGTCTCCTTTGCTGCATCATTTTCTACGCATAAGTTTACCTCAGGGCTTTGTTCTGGGCACTCTTTTCTTCTCTCCGTTCTCATGAACTTTCATCGATTCAGTCATTATTTCTACGCAGATAACTCTATATATCCAGTCCTGATCTCTCTCCTGAACACATAGTACATCTCCAGGTGCCTATCGGCCACTTCAAACTGAATGTGTCCCATGAGCATCTCAAACTCAATGTGTCCAAAACTGAACTCAGGGTATCTTCCCCCAAATCTTTCCTACTTCTGTACCTCTCTATTTCTATTGAGATGGGGCCTCACCATCCTTTAATTACCCAGGATCACAACATTGGAATCATCCTTAACTCCTCATTCTCACGTGAGGTGTGATTCCTCATGTCTGACCAGTTGCCAGGACTCAACCTCCAAGTCTCTTGCATCTTTCTCTTCTCTCCTCACACTTTAATCAAACCCTCACTCAAAGTATTAGCAAATCATTTAGCTTCTCTGAATCTGTTTGCTTGTCCATAAAATAGAGTGTATAATACATATACTAGCTACCTGGGAGGGTTTAAAGAAAAATGTGTTGCAAAGCCAAACTGCTACAAAAATATGTTATTTTTAAGTATGAGAAAGTACTTTGAAAAATGTTATTCACTATGCAAATGTGAGCTGTTTTTATGTCCCACTGATGATCCTTAGGAGTCAGGAAGACCTAGGTTTGAGGCCTGCATCTTTTTACATACAGGCCATGTGATTACAGATAGGTTGTTTGACTTATAAGAGCTTCAGGAAACTCTCAAAGACCAAGTGGCTAAGAAGATGCCATATGCATTAGTAGGAAAAGTTCCTCACTGGGAGCTCCCTACGTATTCTGAAAAAAAAAAAAATTGGTTTTTATATCATAGTTAGATCATAGCATATAAACAAGTCTCAGGAAATATCAAACTGGTCATACAAACAACAACATTGATACTGTTTTTCTAAACCCAGTCTACTGATCTTCAAGATAGATCTGGCCAAAGAATCACTTCTTACACTTAATAGTTGCATGGACATGGATAAGTCACTTAACTGTCCCCAGACTCAGTTTACTTATCTGCAAGATGAGGATAATAGGCATAGTACTTAACTCACAGGATTGCTGTGAAGCTCAGGGGAAATTATGTCTGTGTAGGGCTTTTTAAAGAATCTTAAAGCCCTATGTCAGCTATTATATTGGTGTTTATTAGTGTTATCTTTCCCTAACCCAAACATTTGGGGGTTTTATACTTCCTCTGAAGTATAAATGCCCCCTGATGATGCTCCAAAGGTGGTCCACCACTAGGTTGCCCCAGATAGAGCAGGCAACACCCTTGTTTTATTATTTTTTTTATTTTACAAAGGGATATTTATAGCAAAGATATAGGAAGAGTAATATTATAAACATTACCCCCTACTGCCTCTGGGGACACACTCACCTCCCTCATCACATCTCAGTCTCTGGAGTGAGTGAGTTCAAACTTAGCTTTGTTCCTTCATAACATCGGTCCCACCCAAATTCATATCCAAAGGGTATCCTAAGGTACTCCTTGCTGCTTGAGGCATTGTGGGTTACCGGTAAAATTAAGATTTTGGGATGCCAAGACACTGTGACAGTATCCTCATTCTTAGAATTTACCTGAGTTTTTACTTTTCTGTCCTATATCCTCCCTGCAGAGCTCTATTCTTTAAACAAATAAGGATTAATCTAACTAATAAGTCTATGTTAATAGGTGATAACACATTAATGTCATCCTAGGTAAGGGAAGGAAATAAGCATTTATTAAATGCCTACTATGTGCCAGGCACAGTGCTAAGTGCTTTACCAATATTATCTAATTGATCCTCACAGCAACCCTGTAAGGCAGGTGCTATTATTAGTCCCAGTTTACAGTCTAGGAAACTGAGGCAGGTAGAGGTTGAATGGCTTGCCCAGGGTCACACAGGTCGTAAGTATCTGAAGCCAGATCTGAACTCTTCCTTGACTCCAGGCCCAGAACTCTATGCACTGTGCCACCTAACTGCCTCAAGATAAGATTTTTTATATTTTAACAGTGACCTTCCAAGGCTAGACCTTAACCAACCAATGACAACAACAACAGCTAGCATTTATGTAGAGTTTTAAGGTTTGCAATGTACTTTACATGTACAGGTAGGTCTCGCTTTCCATAAGTGGGCCCTTATGCAGACCCCTACTCAACGCGATTTTTAAGTAATACAAATTTGCCCCTACCCATCCACTTCACGTAGCCTATATAACAAAGGCAAACACCAAAGAATACCTTTATGCAAGTCACAAAATGTACTAACATGCAGACATGTTAGCATGATAATAGAATTATGAAATGAAAGGTAAAGGTAACGATAAAGCATGTGCAGTATTGTAAAAGGACGTCTATGTGGCTGCGTGGATAGAGTGGCAGGCTTGGAGTCAGAAAGACACATCTTCCTGAGTTCAAATCTGACCTTGAACATTTATTAGCTGTGTTACCCTGAGCGAGTCACTTAACCCTGCTTCCCTCAGTTTCCTCATCCCAAATGAGCTGGAGAAGGAAATGACAAACCACTCCAGTATCTCTGCCAAGAAAATTCCAAATGGGGTCCCGAAGAGTCAGCTACTGAACGACAACAAAAATGTGCAGTACTGCACAGTAAAGTTAACATAGGTACGCAGTATGTTGCTGCTTTCCCAGCCACTGCACTCAGCTTTTATCACGGGAGGGTGGCTGCACAACTTTTTTTATGAAATTATGGAGACAAATTTGGACAGCGGCTCTCTTTTTTTCCCCCTCGTATGTCTGACAGTAATATCCTCAACTGGTCTTTGAAACTTTAAGAATCTTAAAGTATTTGGATCCATCTTTTCAATATAAGAAAAAAAATTTGCTTCGATGATGAAATGCCTTGGCCAACTGTTTCGTTGTGAACTTTTCTGGCTAGATCTCAGTTCCGAAGATCCCCTTTCTTCTTCTGCAATCTCTGCACTAGCAGCTCAATCAACTCCTCCTTCCATAATTCCTCTCTACGAGACTCAATCCTCCCCTACATCATTCTCACTTTTTTTTTGAAATGTGGATTTTTTTCAGAATTCTTTACATAAAGTAAAATTTGAGTAATGTGAATTTGCATAAAGCTAGAACTGTCTGTATCATCTCATCCGATCCTCCCGACAACCCTATGAGGTAGCTGTTATCACCGTTATCATCTGCATTTTGCCCAGGATTTCACAGATAGGATTTGAACTCATTTCCTTGACTTTTTGTGTAATACTCAATCCATTATATTGCCTTGCTACCTCAAATGACTGAAATTAATTATGGGAATTTCCTGTACTATGGCAGATGAACGGGGGTGGGGGGGTGGGGGGGGATGATTTGAAAGGCCAGTGGGTCAGTTTTCATTGTGTTTCCAGTCATACCATTAGGTGGAGGTGGCCATCTATGGCAGCCAAGCTCTTTTTTTTTTTCTTGTACTTGACTGTACCGCTGTATGGGCAGTAGGAGGTCTAAGAAGCTAAACCAAATTGGATAAATGAACTAATTCCAGCTTCACATTCAGATCATCTGACTCAGCAGAAGTAAGGTCCAGCCCACACTGCAAGGGGCTCCAAAATGAACAGAAGCCGTCTCAGAGCTTCAGAGTCTGTTATGATTTCCCTTGGCCTCTTTCAGATGACCTATTTTATTCTTCCCTTCCTATTTGATTAAAGCAAGGAAAGCACTAAGCATGGCATTAAAGATTAAGCAAGGAGATCATGTACAACAGAGGAATTAATTGTGGGGAAAACAAGCCACTCAGAAGCTGATTTGGAGGAAAACAGTGGTTTGGTCATTGGCATGTCTGAGTTCATCTGGAAAGGATGAGCAGTGAAAGCTGGGACTCACACAGTCTAAGAACTTAATTAAGGAGCCCACCAAGCAGCGCAGATTAAGGAAACAAAAAATCGGCAGTCTACTGCTTACCAGACTAAAATGCTTAATACAGACCCCTCTCCACCCTCACAGTTCTCTCTCCCCACTACTCTACTCCTCCCCCACTCTCCCCAACATCCAGGAAAGGGAACTTAAATTTCTGGGTTATTTTTTTTCCTTTGTTCATGTTCTGTTCTTCCTTGCTTTCCTAAGGAAGAAGCTCAAGACTGGGGGTCTCTACCAAGGTCAATGTGGCTCTTCTGGATGTCTGCAAAGAAGGATGTTTTTGTTGTGAAGGTGTAATTAGATAGTTACCTCATTCATTCAACAAACATTGTTTTCTGTTTATTGGCTAGAGAGACTGAGTTCAGTTTCAGTTTTTCTTTTCAGGGTCAGAATAAGCAATATAAACTTCCTAGTTTTCTTTCTGATTCACAGCATGGCAGCTTGGTGAGTTCTCAGTAGCAGGAGCAACTAAATAGTTCCTTCCTTCTGATTAAGCATATGCAGAAAGAGCCCCCCACCCTTCGGGGTTTGGAGGTGGCAGGGAGTGCAAGCAAGCTGTGGTCCAGGTGCAGGTGCTAGCCCATTTTCGGACAAGGTACCCCCTGCAAATTCAGGAAGTAGTAGAAGTCTTTCAAAACCATTAGGACGGCTGGCTGGCTTCAGAGAACCATGACCAACAAAAGGTTGATCTATGCAAGCAGTACTTCAGTTGTCCTCCCCAGAATTCTGCTGTATCTGAGCCTGAACGTCTGATGGGTAACAAGTGGCATTCCGTCTCTCACTTTGGGCCATTTTCCTGGAATTCCTTTATTCCTCAATTCCCTTTTAAATTCCAGTTGAAATGCTGCCTTCTATGAGAAGCCTTTCCTTGGTTCTCTTAATTCTAGTCCCTTCCTTGTGCTGATTATTTCTCATTTATCCCTTGTGTAGCTTGTCTGTACATAGTTATTTGCATGTTGTCTCTCCCATTAGATTAGTAACTCCTTGAAAGCAGGGACTATCTTTTGCCCTTTCTTTTTATCCCCAGCATGGTGCCTGTTGTAAATACAATACAATAAACATTTATTAAACACCTACTATGTGCCAGGCACTACTAAGCACTGGCATATAGTAGACTGGCACTGTGCCTGGCACATAGTAGGTGTTTGATAAATATTTATTGATTTTGTGATGCAATTTAAAAAAAAAACATTAAAAGGTTAAAGAAAGTAGATTCCAGAGGGGCACTGAGTAATTTTTTTTTTGAAAGGGGGCAGTAGGCCAAATAAGTTTGGGAACCTCTGACAGCAGTCTCACAGCAATGCTTTAAATTGGGTATTACACTGAACAACTTCCTTGGGCCTTAGTTCCTTCAACTATAAAATGAAGTATTTGGGCTAGATGGACTCTGAGGTCCTTTCCAGCTCTAGATCTATGATCCTATCATCCCATTTTGTAGATAAGAAAACTGAAGCTCAGAGATCTCAAGGGACTTTCCTATGGCCACACAACTATTAAGTGTCATAGTGAGATTTGAACATTTCTTCCTGGCTCTGAGTGTGGCATTTTATCCCTTACATAACACGTTGCCTCTCATGGTGTAGTGGTTTAGAGTACCAGACTTGGGACTACAAAGACCTGGATTCAAATCTTGCCTCAGACTGTGTGGTCCTGGGTTAGTTACTTGCCCTCTCAGCCTGTTTCCTCATCTGTACAATGAGGCTATAAGTAGCTGCTGCTTCATAGGGTTGCTGTGAAGATCAGATAAGATAAGGTACTAACAAGCTTTACAAACCTTAAAATACTACGTCATCTTAGTCAGGCAATACACATTTATTAAGCACCTACTGTGTGTTAAACACTGGGGATACAAATAAAAACAAAGACACTCCCCTGCCCTCTAGAAGCATACAGTCTAATGGGGAAAGATAATGCACAAAAGGAAGCTGAAAAGTGGCGGGAAGAAGGAAGCTGGCTGGGTGGGGCAGGTTGAAGAGCTCCCGAAGCAGCCTTACTCCCAGGATTTATCTCACTGCTGTTCAGCAGGGTAGGCTTGACCTGCTCTGTTTCAGACCTGGTTCTCCCCTAGGCACCCTGATGCTGGCTCCTCTCTCCCTGGGAGGGGCGGCATTGAGGCAAACATTGGATGACCAGCTTCACCCTCTACAACTCAGATGAATCATCCCCTGCCTCACAGGTAGCAGGGATTACCGGCATTTGCCAAAAAGCCTCTTAATAGCTTCTTTCAAAGTGTCTGATTTTCTAATAACCTTTAGCAATTTTCTGCATTACAGCAGGCTTAATCTACCCATTCTAATATTTATCCATCTTTAAGCAAACAAGCCAATGCTCATATATGGGGGGAGAAAACTTTATGAAAGTAGAAAGATGATTATATGACCTGACCTAAACAGAGCTGCAGCTGTCACTCAGTGAGAATTCCGTTGGGCGTCCATATCTTTTTTCAGCTAAGTCTTCTGACTTCAAATCTAACCCTCTTTCCTAAGTCTCTCTCTTGTTTTTCTGCCAGTTTCTCATTAATTCTAAAATTCGTAGTTTTACAGTTAGAATGGAAGATAAAATCCCTGGGGCAGCTCTATCCCGTGGATAGAGTTCTGGGCTTAAAGGCAAGAAGACTCTTCTTCATGAGTTCAAACCAGGCCTCAGACACTTACTAGCTGTGTGACCCTGGGAAGTCATTTAATCCTGTTTGCCTCAGTTTCCTCACCTGTAAAAGGAGCTAGAGAAGAAAATGGCAAACCATTCTAGAAGTTTTGCCAAGAAAACCCCAAATGGGGTCACAAAGAGTTGGACATGACTGAAAATGACTGGATAACAACATAAGATCCTGGTCCAAGTTTCTTATTTTGGGTAAATTGGTTCACTTTCAACCTTGAACCTGGTCTCCTAGAAAAAAAGCTTCTCCAAAAGAAACTTATATTCCTCCTCCCCACCCTCTTGCTCCTCACCACTTATTCAGAAAAGAAAAACACCAATTTAAGATTCTCTTTCCTTAAATGTTGGTTGGGATTTTCAAGTTGGCCCAGTTAGAGGCATCATATTTCTAATTTGCAACAAATGTGACTAGGGATAACAAGAACAAAAATGAAATGATTCCTGCTAATAAGCAGCTTACATTTTAGTATAGGAGGCAACATCTTAGTCAGCACAACTTGCCTATTGACAAATGTTTTCCAGCTACTGACCTTCAAACCACAAAGGCCCAATGCCAATTGCTTTCTTATGTGTAAAATGGGCACTTGGCTGCATTGGTCTGGAGTTTTGTTTGTTTGTTTGTTTGTGTTTGTTTGTTTTTTCTTTAAGAGACCAAGTCTACCCCTTCTTCTTTTCTGATTCCTCTAATTTTGGAAACGCTTTTCAAAATCCCCTTCTTTTTACAGAATCTTAAGAGTTGGAAGAGGCCTCAGAGATTTATTAGTCTAACTAGAGATCAAGCAATCCACCCCTCTTATTTAATGGAAAGAACTAGAAGCAGTAGGTGAAAGATCAGAGAGATCAGAAAAACTCGCTAACAATTGAACGGTGCCCAAAGTGGAATGAGCTTCCTGAGGAAGTGGTAAGTTCTCCAGCACTGAAGGGCTTCAGACAGAAACCGAATGGTATAGGAATGGTATAGAGGGGATGCCCGTTCAGGTATGGGCTGGACTAGGTGACCTTTGAGGTCCCTCCTATCTCCAAGATTCTGTGATTCCAGCTCCTACCTCAAGCATGACTCCCATTTAAGCAAGGGAGGAGCATGCCGTGTAAAGAGAACACTCAATTTGGATGGAAGAGACTTGGTTTCTGCTTATGGGCCTGCAGTGATGAGGAGCTTTTTATTTCCCCAAAGGCAACCCATTTATTTTTAGAGATCTCTAATTGTTTAGGACATTTTTCTTTACGTTGGACAGAAACCTGCCTTCTTGTAGCTTTTTTCCTAGTTATTGGTCCCAGGTCTGCCCTAAGGCTAAGCAGAAAAAAATACCATCTCTCTTCTGCATGAAAATCTTTTGAAGACGGTTAACAGGTTCCCTCCCCCCTTAAGCTTTCTCTAAGATGATAATAATGACTATGTGTATCTCTATGATGCTTTAAGATTTACCAACTACTTCTTTCCCTACAACAACTCTGTAAAGTAGGTAGTTATGATTTTTCCCATTATGAGTGAGAGAGTTTCAGAGGGAGGAAGTAACTTGCCCAAGTTTGTGTAGCCAGTAAGGGCCAGAGAAGGGTTATGAAACCAGGTCTCTTCCATGGGTCTCAATCTGGCTGCTCTTTAATAGATAACATGCTATAAGGTTAATGGGGAATAAGATCTTCCTTTCCCCACCCCCACCCCCATCAATAGGCTTCATGTGGAGCCCATTAAGGGAAGCTTGCTTGTAGGAAGGCTTATACACCTTTCGTTAATTTCTAATTAGGCACTGAGCCTGAAGAGTAAATATTCTGAGAGGTGAGCTTTTGCTTTGGGGGCTTGCTTATGAGAAAGATGTTGTGATTCCCTGGTGGAGTCTATGATTGGCTGTATGTTCAGAACCTCCCCCCCCCAACCCCAACTCCTCAGATGTAAAGGCTTTCTCTATTCAGTGGTCGATGTAAAGCTTTGATTCAGGCAATAGAGCCCTGTCTGTTGGTCTTTATTTCTCTTTTCTGTATTTCCTGTGTTTGTATTTCATGTGATTAAAAAAGAAAGATTGTTGACCCCTGAAACAGCTATCTTTCCTTAGTAAAGCAGGTAAAAGAATCTGTACTAGCAGCCATCCTGGGTATGCCAGTGTGGTTGCCGTTACATATGCCCACTCCTTAGTTCCTCCCACCAGTTCTTGGATGACATGTTTGTAGTCCTCTCAAGATCAAATTTTGCTCATTTAGATCACTTCAAGCTCATCAAACACCTTCCTAAAATGTGGCACCCAGAACTCAACACAATGGTCCCCCTGTTGTCTGACCAGTGAATTGAGATGATCGTTATCCTTATTCTATACACTTCATTTCTATCAATGTAGCTTAATATTTTGTTTTTCTCATTGCACTGTTGACTGATGCGTATTAATTTTGTAGTCTACTAAAATCTCAGGAACAAGAATTGGGATCTAATCTCCCCGGCCCTATTCCCGGTATTTTGAATTCTCCTATACTTATTCTGTGATCCAATGACACCAGCCTCCTTGTTGTTCCTCAAATAGAACACTCTGAATCCCAGCTCTAGGTATTTTCATTGGCTGCTCCCTGTGCCTGGGGCTCTCTCTCTTTTTATCTTTGCCTCTTGGTTTCCCTGGATGCCTTCAAGTCTCAGCTAAAGTAGAAAGAAGCCTTTCTAGTCCTTCCTAACTTTAACTCTTTCCTTCTGAGACTACTTCCAATTTTTCCTATATAGATTTTGCTTCTACACAGTTGTTTGCATGTTGTCTCCCCCACTGGACTTTGAGGTCTTTGAGTTCAGGCACTGTGCTTAAAAAAAAAAAAGCCTTTCTATCCATAGCCCCTAGCACAGTGTCAGGCACATACCAGGCATTAAATAAAAGACTAGTTGACTAACTTTTATTGAGCTCCAGTATGAGACTCGTATTCATCCTTACTAAATTTAGTAGGCACAAGCAAGCTACAACACATTACAATGAAGGAAAAGCAAAGTGAAGAATGTTAGCGAAGAAACATGAGTGAAGAAAATGGGGCTGCCATGTTGAGAGCAAGAGGTACCCGAAGGGCAGCCTGTGTCCTCCAGTGATAAGTGTCTGAGTCTTTCCTGACTCCAGGCCCATCTGCTGCCACTAAGGGAAAGGACATGGACAATGGGTGCATAGGACGACAATCATGAATGGATTGTGAGCTACATTGTTGGAGGAAACATCTATAGACATGAGATGATAAACACAAATGAATGTATCTGAGTAAACTTAATTAGATTCAGTCTCATCCTTCCACTCTTGTCAATATCATCTTAAATCATTATTTAGTCACCCAATATATAAGTTGTCTTTCTTAGCATGCATCACAGACACATCTGATAAATATCCATCTTCTGACAGCTGTGTTGTCTTCCAATGCATTGATAAAAATGTTGAACAGAACACGTTCAAAAACAGAAATTTACAGGCACTCTACTAGAGATATCCCTCCAGATTGACTGGGTATCAACATTAACTAAGTGATCAAATGAGAAAATATTTGTAAAGTGCTTACACAGGGCCAGGAGAAATTGTAGGTGCTTTTTCAATTTCAATTCAATTCAATAAACACTTATTAAGTGCCTACTATGTGCCAGGCACTGTGCTAAGTGCTAGGCACAAATAAAAAGAAAGACTGTCTCAGCCCTCAGGGAGTTTACAATTGAATGGGTGGGGGAGATAAAGGAAAGGAGGCTGGAAAGAAGAGAAGGGACCCAGGGGTGTGAAGTTCCATGGAATCAAAACCAAGCAGATCTACTGATGGAAAATGGAGAGTGACCTGGCACATTTGGAGCCCCCCATAAAGGAAAGCTTTGGAAAAAGGCTTTGGAAGGAGTTTATTGCTCCACGCTCCAGCCCTCCAATCAGAGGGGAGACACAACTGAGGAAGTTGAAAAAGTGTCGAGTATCAAATCTGAATCCATCAGCATGGTAATGAGATTTCAGGTGATGAGCTTATGCGGTGGGTGGAGGGGTTGAGTGTGAAATTCTGTAGAGTCAAAACCAAGTAAAGCCACCGATGGAAAATAAAATGTTTAACAAATATTTGTTCCCTTTCCCCCTCCTCTTTCCTTTCCAAACTGATTTTGGTACATTAATTAACTTTGAGTCCAGTTAAAAGTATAGATTTTTAAAGCTAGAAGTGATGTTAGAGGTCCAACATACTTTGCCCAGCAAGATAGCATGATACAGAAAAAAGAATACTGACTTTGGAGTCAGAGAACCTGGGGATATCTCCTATTCTCCCTATTTGATCTCTCTGAATCTCATTTCCTTATCTGTAAAATGAAGGATCTATACGGTTTCTTTCTGGTCCCAAACCTGATCCTTTAAAGTTACATGATTTGCCTGAGAGCTCATCCAGTCCACATTTCTTCATCTTGTCTGTAAAGATATTGGGAAATTTTTGAAGGAAAAAAAAAAACACCTTACTGAAATTCATCTATGCTATACCTATGGCATTTTCTCCTCCCATTAGTTTAGTAACCCTGTCAAAAAAAAAAAAAAAAAAGCAAGGTCTTTTTGATTGCCTGACTGAGGGATTGACTGATTAAGCTTTGAAGCGATTGTATTTCATAGGCAAGACCCCAGGTAGTTTGATCAGGTAGATAATTTTTCATAAGCCCAGGGATAATGGCTAAATTTTGTCTGCTTGATAGGTCTTTCCTTTAGCATCCCCAGGAGAAACATCTTCAAGAACAGGTAATAAGAGTGAGTGAGCCTGGGCACAAAGATTTTAACAGAAATGACTCACAGAATTATCTTCTTCTTACCTTCCACAGTGAGGAACACAGGCTAGAGAGATGATTTTTGTTTGGAATAGGCTGGTTTCAAGATTAACCCGGGTGTGCCTAGAACCTGGAGCAGGGGCAAAGTGGGACCAACAGGTGTTAGAATCATATGCTTTTAAAAAAAATGTTTGATACCTTTTGTTTTTACCAATTATTTCTGGTCCCCTACTTCCAAGAATTGAGCCTTTTTAATGTAAAAGAGAAAACCAGTTAAGTAAAAACACCCAATTATGTGGTGATCACTTGGACAACCTTTATCACATTCTGCCCTGGAAAGACCTGCTTTTGTGTTGAGAGAGAAGCAGTTATGTTTCGGTATCAGTTCTCATTATCATTTTTATGGTTTTTCAGAATTTGGCTTCCTTTTAGTGATTGTTTCATTTACTTTATTTTAGTCATTGTGAAAATCATATTGCTCTCCTGGTTGTCTACATTTTGCTTTGCATAAGTTCATATAAGTCCTCCCATGTTTATCTTTTAAATTTCTCATATCCTACTGCATAGTAATATTCCATTGTAATCATACCACATTCCCCGATTGGTGAGTATCTACTTTTCTTTCAGTTCTCTACTGCCACAAAAAATGCTGGAATGAATATTTTGACATGTGTTGTCAAGACGGCAAGATGAATGGAGTGGGATGGAACAGATCTTGCTGGTAGATGTTGTGTCTCCTGCATGAGCAGAAGGAGGAAAAGAGGATAGGTGGGACACAAAAGAACTCACAGGACCTCAGTGAGGAGAAGATCCTTCCAAAGGAAAAATAATTGAAGGTTTTTCTATATAGAGAATGAGAATGACCGCCCAGCAAGAGATAGTATCAATTCAATTGAGATAAATTGGGGCATATTTGCTGCAATTTTAAATTCCTTGAAGTGAGAAATTTGATGTGAGGTTCAGAGCAAAAGAAAAATTGGATTCATTTGGAAATGTCTCAAGGGGAGAGAGGGACATTTGTGGCAATTCCCCAGAGTTGTCCTAGGTTAAAGATTCCATTCATTCTCTGCCAGAGTGGATCGGTGGATACAGAAGGTGGATACAGATACCCTGGTTAAAAAGACTTAGTGAGGTGTGAACGGACCAAGTAAAAGTGTTAGGTCTGTTTGAAGTTTGGGCCTGGAGAAAATGGGTAAAACAGACCTGTGGCCAGGGGAATCTGGGCTCAAACAGATTTCAAGTTCTTCTTAGGAACAGAGAAGAATTGTTGCTGGACTGGGAGACAATCAAAGACATGTAGTAGATGTGGTTCAAGAGACCACGAGAGTGAGGGAATGCTTAGTTAAGAACAATGTGTCCCAGCTTGGAGGATAAGGAAGGGCTTTCTGAAAGATGGGAATTGTGTATAAACTGGTCAGGAAGCACAGACTGCTCAAGATCACCACTGGGTTAAGGGGATATAAACACAGCTGGGCCAGTTTTGAGGGACCAGAATAACATGCAAAGAGAAATGAAAGCTTGGTAACACTTGTTCAAATGAATACTGGGAAGTTAACTGGAGTGGTCAGAGAGAGGAAAGGTAATAAAATACAATTAGAGAGAGAAGGTGGAGAGGAAGACAAACAAGATGGAATTTATATTTTACATCCTATAGAATGTAAGCTTCTTGAGGTCAGGGGCTGTTTTGTTTCTGGGTCATTTAAAAAACACTGTGAAATTTCCCAGAGGCTATCTATTGCTTCCTCTACCTTTTTTATCCCTCCCCCAACTCCATACCCAGCTCATTGTCCACTTGCCATATCCATCTAAGATATGTGCATTAGTGGGTAAGCTCAATGGGTTATTCATCTAACTGTATGTTACTGTCTAAACAAAAGACATTCTTCATCCATTTGGTTTTTCCTGTGTGGATAGTTTTGATCTAACTCCTTTGAATGGTTACAAAGTTTCATTTAGGAGTCTACAATGTGTCAGGCTTAATGCAATGAGTACAGCGTCATCAGCAAACAGGAGCACCTACCTGTAAGACACTCACCATCTAGGAAATGCCTATTCCATTTGGACTCTGTAACGGGCATCCTCTGTGAAAGTGGCAAACACTTGTTTTGTGCTTTGATATTAGTAATCAGACGGTCACAGAACAAAATTATCTCCATTGTTATGTCTCTCAAGGATTGCCATAATTTTGACTTAGGTGTGGCAGACCCTGGTGTGACTGTGGACAAGTCACTTAACCTCCCTGACCCTCAGTTTCCTTATCTGTAAGATAAGCAGATTGACTAGATGTCCCCTCTGAGCCTTCTGGCTCTGGCAGGCATCTTGCTGAAGGAGAACCTTTAAGAAAGCTTTCTCTACTGTTAAATGTTTTTTGAAAATAGTCAATAAACAATGAGCACAATAGGATCTTGTGTTTTCTACACTTCTCAGTATATTATGGGATGATTAGGATGTTGGCTATTATAGAATATTATTTGTGAAAGCCTTTTGATTCCCTTCTTTTCTTACATTAAATAGGATGCCAACCATGCATAAATTATTCTAAAATATGTATAGATAGGAAAATAGCAATATGATTTATTGGGTATTAATGTTCTCTAGGTTGCCTTCTCTGAGTAATAAGTTCTGGCATTTTCTTCCACACTTTTGGTAGCTTCCCCTCTTTCTAGTACCTTAAGAATCAATTCCTTATTACCTGCCTCTAGCATGAACCTTTTCAATCATGCAGCAGACATTTACTAAGTGCCTACTATGTGCCAGCCACTAGGCTAAGCATGTGGGATATAAAAAGAGGCAAAAGACAGTCCTTTCCCTCAAGGAGCTTACAATCTAATGAAGGAGACAAAATACAAATAAATACATACAAAGCAAGCTAATGTACAGTATAAATAAGAAATAATTGGGAAGCCACTAGAATTAAGAAGGATTAGGGAATACTTCCAGTAAAAGATGAGATTTTAATTGGGACTAAATGGAAGCCAGGGTGGGGTTGAGGAGGAAGAGCATTCCAGGCATGGGGGACAGCCAGAGAAAATGCTTAGAACCATGCTTAGAAAATGCTTAGATGGAGTGTCTTGTTTGTGGAACATTGTGGAGTCCATCTCTGGATCGAAGAGTACCTGTTGGAGAGTCAACTGTAGGAAGACTGGAAAGGTAGGAGAGTGGGGTAGGTTCTTTGAATACCAAGCAGAGGATTTTGTATTGGCTCCTGGGAACAATAGGGAACCAATGGAGTTTCTGAAATAGGAATGGGTGTGATATGATTAGACCTGCATTTTTAGGGAAATCACTTTAGTGGCTCAGTGGAGAATGGATTGGAGTAGTGAGAGGCTTGAAGGAAGCAGACCACCAGCAGGCTACTGCAACAGTCTAGGCTTTTCTGTCTATATTTGGTCAAGTCCAGCTATTTTATGAAATATAAATTAAAACGGGAGGGAGTAGTGTAGAACCTGAGTCAAGAAGAGAGGATAACATGAAAGGAGTGAAAGGGGAAAAAAAGAACAGGCATTCAGAGGATACTGACAACTTATTTTTTTCTTTGCCTTCACCTGTGATTCTTGGGTGTGAGAAACTTTCGGTAACTTCAGGTGACTCCAAGTGAAGGAAAGTCTCTCTACTAAAAAGAAGGAAAAGACAAGTCCATCTTCTCAAGGAGCTTGCAATCCATCAACTGTTTTACAACTCAGAGTTTAGAGTGGATTCTAAGGCCCCAAGAGGCTAAAGTGTATCAGAGATAGGGCTGGAAAACTCTCGGTCTTCCTGATTCTGGAGCCAGCTCTTCAGCATAATGCCAGGGACCTGTGATTTTATTGGTGCAATACAATAAAGACCCCAACCTTTCTGTGAGTTACAACATACACAAATCTTAGAGTGTTACCAGAGGATCAGAGTTTAGTGACTTGCCTGGGGTATCCTTAGAGTCAAGATTCAAACCCAGGTTTTCCAGACTCCAAGTCTTGTGCTCTCTCCATGATTCTGCACTCTTTCAAGTGAGAATAATGATAATAATGAAAATTTACATAACCCTTTAAGGTTTGCAAATCTACACAAATATGGCACAAAGTATAAGTGAAATATGGGACAACTAGGTGGCACACTTAGCTTAAATAGAGCACTGGACCCAGAGTCAGGGAGACTCATCTTCCTGAGTTCAAATCTGGCCTCAGATTCTACTAGCTGTGTGACCCTGGACAAATCACTTAACCCTTTTTGCCTCAGTTTCCTCATCTGTAAAATGAGCTGGAGAAGGAAATGGCAAATCACTCTAATATTTTTGCCAAGAAAACCCCAAATAGGTCAACAAAGAGTCAGACACAACTGAAAGGACTGAACACCAAGTGAAAACAGAAACGTAGAACCATATCACAAAAGGTTAGAAGGATAGTCTGGTGGGAAGATGAATTGGAGAAACAAGAGCACAGATTTCAGACCTAAAAGATTATCTAGTACAGGCCTCTCACTTTTCAGATGGTGAAACTGAAGCCCAGAGAGGCCAAGTGAAGGCAGTTCACTTGGGCATTTGCCTAAGGTCCCACAATGCTACAACTAGCACTTCAATGAATGTTTCTGACCCCAAACAGACCTCACTCCTTCCAGCATACCACAGTGCTGCCTCCCAAGGGAATGAGAAGTTGACTTTGTGGTCTTTATCAGGAACTGGGGTGGAAATGGAATATGGGCGTCGGGTTTGTTTTTTTTTTTTGGTGGCAGGTGAGGGAATTGCAAACATGCAACAGACCAAAAAAAAAAAAAAAAGATTGACAGTAAATGTGCGAAGATCAATAAACTCTAGTTCAATAAACTCCCGAGTTCAATAAACTCCAGTAGTTCCCTCTTGCCTCTAGAATCAAATACAAAATCCTCTCTTTGGCATTCAGTCTTCTATAACCTATCCCCACTCCTACCTTTCCAATCTAAATGAGAATGTAGTTTGAAAGAAACCTTAGAATCATATTCGGAGCTAGAAGGCTCAAAAACCACATCTAGTCCAACCTTCATATTTTACAGATAAAGAAACTGAGGTTCAGGGAGATTAAGTGACTTGCCTACAGTTACAGCAGCCGTGTGCCTCAGAGTTAGAATTTGAACTCAGAGCCTTTGACTGCAGATCTCACTAGCTCTCACTTTTTCCATTGAACTGCATCAAGCCATATAAATGTGAAATGTTGTTCATTTAGCATTTTAACTATGGATCAAGATATTTGTCCCATTTTCCAAAGATGGCTAGTTGGAGATTCTACTGTCCCCTTAGCCAGGGAGCTTGGTTGAGAAGAGAGGAGTGTCTTGAAGAAGATGCCCTGAAGAACCAAAGCAGAGAGACCAGTGTAGAGCTGGATTTTGTCAAGACAAAGCATGCTTCTCTCCCTGTGTTTCCCTCAGAAACTGACATTTTAAAATTTCCCATTGCTCAGTTCCCTGTCAGTTTTCACTTATTATCTACTACTTCTTCAAAGTACTTTGTGGTCTGGTTGGGAGAAGGCATTTGGGAAATGTGCCCCTTTCTTGGAGCACTATTATTGTTTGGTCGTAAGACCACTCACTACACTGCTCTGGGTCCCTGAGATTAGATGTGTTCTAAGGTCCTTCTGCCTCTAACGTTCTGTTTCATGCCTGAGTAGTAAGCTCAGTGTTAGGGTGACCAAACATCCTTTTCTGCAGAAAGATTACCTTGCCTTTGGGGACTTTTGTAGTACAAAAGGAATTCTGCTTTAGAGTTGATGAGACCAGTTCCTTTTCCAGCATGAGCCAGAGAGGGGTGGCTATAAGAATATGTACCTTCACATTGAGGTTCCAGGGTTGGCTCTGGGCAAAGCGATTTATGATTTATCCAAAGGTGACTTTGACAAAGCACAGTGCCCTCCCTTCCCCCAAGTCCCTAAGTGGGTTCTTTCTGCCTCAGACCACTTAGGGAAGAAAGAGGTAAGATTAGTCTTTCAGGTGAAGGAGACTTAAAAGTATTGCTTCTATCGGGAATATTTGAATTTTAAATGAGGGTAAAGTGGCAGCAAGTCCTATCTCTGACAGCTGCTGGCTGTGTTGACCCTTAGCGTATCACTTAACTTTTCAGTTTCCAGGTTCCAATGTTGTAATGTTGCATAGCAGATGTTGGTATACGTTGGTACAGTGAGTTTTCTCATCAGGAATTCCTTACAGCAGTGAAATTATAGGTCCAGTCCCATCCCCAAAGAGGCCAAAGTGTGGGCAATGCTTAAGTTAAATGATGAAATTCTAGGCACAGGGCACCTGGGTGATGGAGATATATGGGAGGAGGGGGCAGGGAGCCTTCCTAATATCCTTAAGTCAAAACACTTGGGTCACTTGCCCATGTACATCTTTTTTTTCTTAAATAGAAGAGAAACAATACCACTTCTAGGGCTGTATCCCAAAGATACACACAAGTGGGAAAAGGACCTGTATGCACAAAAATATTTATAGCATCTCTTTTTGTGGTGGCAAAGAATTGGAAATCAAGGGGATGCCCATCAACTGGAGAATAGCTAAACAAGTTGTGGTATATGAATGTAGTGGAATGCTATTGTGCTATAAGAAATGAGGAACAGACGGACTTCATAACAACCTGGAAAGACCTATGTGATCTGATGCTGAGTGAGGGGAGCAGAACCAGGAGAACATTATATGTGATTACAGACATACAGTATCTGTGATGACTGACTTTTATGGACTTAGCTCTTCACAGCAATGCAAGGTTCTAAGACAACTCCAAAAGACTCATGATGGAAAAAACTATCCACATCCACAGAATTATGGAGTCTGAATGCAGATTGAAGCAAACTATTTGCTCTGGTTCTCTCTCTCTCTATTTTTTTTTTTGTTTTTGTTTCTCGTTTCTCACGGTTCATTCCATTGGTTATAATTCTTCTTTACAACTTGACTATTATGAAAATAAATTTAATGTGAAAGTAGTATATGTAGAACCTGTATTGGATTACTTGTTATCTTGGGGGAGAGAGGCGGGAGTAGAAGGAGGGGGAGGAAATTTAGAATTCAAAAACTTGTGGAACTAAGTGTTGAAAACTAAAAATAAAAAATAAATTTTAAAAATTAATTAATTAATAAATAGGGGAGGGGATCCAGCCCCAAAGGGGAGGGTTCTAACATGTCTTGAGGGAGCTTTCTCTATCCTCCTTAAAGAACAGATAAAGTGGCACAAAGTTAGAGAATAGTGGAGGGGGAGGAAAGGTGAGGCCCTGGATAAGACCAGAAGAAAGGAGAGTGGTTAACTTTTCCTTTACTATTCCAGTTGAGTTAGCGGTGTGGGTCACACCAGAACAGACCCTGCGAACTTTTTTTCTGTACAAGGTGGAAAAGGGAAAACTCTATATTTCGTAGAAGTTGTTTCAATTAATGTATTTCCTCATTTGGTTGGTATCAGCTGCTGCTGTGGAAAACAGTCCTACTCTCTGGTCTTCACAATGGAGAGAGGAGAACTCTGAGAAGGCCTACAGTGCATGTAAGAGACCTGCTGACTTTACCTAGCTTTTCTCTGCTTTAGGTTTGGTTCATTTATTAATCAAAAAACATTTATTAAGGATTTATTATGTGCCAGGCTCTGTGCTATTCATATTTTGTATCCCTGAGGACACACATACACACACATACACACAATGTAAAAACAATCTCTTGCCCTCTAAGAGCATGCATCCACATTGGGGGGTGGGGTGGGGAAGGAGAAGAGACCATATGTAAATAAACAGGTAGATTCAAGATATATAGAGATTAAATGAAGGGTAGTCTGAGAGGGAGTGGTGCTAGCAGAAAACTCAAAAGTATTCTGCAAAAAGCCCCTGAAGGGATGCTTAGTACCCAGTGTTTGGTAATCCTAGAGCTAGAATAAGGTCTAGATATTTTTTTTCCTGAAAAGAGGATGTCTCTGTCCCCAACTCTGCCCCCTAGTTTTGTAATAAAATCTTTTCTCCAAGGAAGAGATTCAGCATCTCTTGTGAAAGCATTGTAGCACTATATTGAAGTGTGACCCACAGCAAATTGAATTAATATATGGTCATTACCCTCCAGCACCAGGACCTATGTAAAGACCAGTCCAAGTCAATCACCTCTGGAGAACTTTGGGCTCTAGACCTTGGTTTCTCTACTTAAGAAATGGACAGCTGGCCTAGGTCTCTACAATCTCTCTCAGCAATCTAAATCCAAGAATTCAATGGGTACTTTCCTTACGAGAGGGTTCAGAATTCCTAGGCAGTAATTGAAGAGGCGGCTAGGGGGCTCAGTGTCTGGAGTCAGGAAGACCTGAGTTCAGTGTGACCCTGGGGAAGTCACTTAACCCTGTTTGCCTTAATCTACAGGAGCAGGAAATGGCAAATCACTCCAGTATCCCTGCCAAGAAAGCCCCATGGACAGTTTTGGCGTCACGAAGAGTTGGATGTGACTAAACAAGTAAGGGTAGAGTATGAGCGGGGCTAGAATTTTATGGAAATATGGGTCCATTTTCAAAAAGAAGCAAAGAGAAAGGAATAAAACAAAAACTACATTCATCTAAATACATAGGATATCACATATTTTGGACTTTTTATTTTTTTTACATTTTGTCACTATTTTCTCACTCTGGGTGAGCATTTTGTGCAAAATGCCACCGATTAAGTAATCTTTCCAGTGAAATTCTCCATCTGCAGAAGAAAGCCATAGAAGATGCACCATCGATTGCCTGATGGTTTTTCATTCCTTTCTCATTGTCTACAATTCTCTTCTCTCTGTGCTCTAGGCTATTTTAGGAATTAATTTCAAGAATGGCCATTTTAATGGGAGTGTGTCTGTTTGGATTGGGCCATTTTTGAGAGACAGACCCAAGGTGTGGACTGCACTCACAGTCAGAGGATCTGGTTCAAAATCCAGCTCTGCTGCTTAAATAAACCCTGTGACTAAGGCTAAGTCACCTGGCCCCCCTCAACGGCCAGCTTAGTGTCTGTGTAAAATGAAGCCTTTGGACTAGCATTTGGTCCAGAATTTTACAGTTGTAATATTATTTTTCCATGGCCCAGTTTCTCTGATTCTAAGGGGATAAAAATTAAGGGCCAGCTGCTACTCCTGGTATAAATATCAAGACCTCTTGCTCAATGTCCTGAGTGACCTTTTAAAGGCTAATGTATTATGCAGACTTCCATTATTCTTACATATTCTTGAATTTACAGGCTAGTTTTCATATATATTTGTGGGATATTTGTTTTCCTGTCCATTCCAAGACAAAAGAGGGGAAAAAAAAAGCCTGGTGAAAATACTTCCATCATATTTTTCTACTCATTCGGTCAAATATAGATAAAATTGTCAGAAAATCAAGAGAGAGGGAGTACAACATGGAAAGATTTGAAAGTGTGGAAAGATTTGAACTCAGGTCTTCCTGACTTCAGGCCTCTTGCTCCATCTTTTGTGCCATCTGGCTATCCCATCAGACCTTAGAGATCACATATTCCATTATCAGTCAATGAATAAACATTTATTAGGTGCATACTATGTACCAGATACTATGTTAAGTACCAAGGATACAAAAAAAGGCAAAAGACAGCCCTGCCCTCAAAGAGCTTATGATCTAATGAGGGAGACCGCAAACAAATATATACAAAGCAAGCTATATACAGGATAATAGGAAATAATTGACAGAGGAAAGAATTGAAATTAAGAGAAGATGAGGAATCCTTTCTGTAGAAGGCAGGACTTAAAGGAAGCCAAGGAGGTTGGTATTTGGAGCGGAGGGAGGAAGGGAGAGCATTCCAGGTATGGAGAACATCCAGAGAAAATGCCCAGAACTAATAGATGAAATATCTTGTTTGTGGAACAGCTAGGAGGGCAATGTCACTAAAGAGTATCAGTTGGATGTATGAAGGTGTATGAAGACTGGAGAGATAGGGGCTTTGAATGTCAAACAGAACATTTGTATTTGACCTAGATACAATATTGGATCCTGGAGTTTATTCAGTATGGGGGTAGTATGACTGGGCTTGTGTTTTGGGAAAATTACCTTAGTGGCTGACTGGAGGATGAATGGGCATGGGGAGAACCTTGAGGCAGGCAGATCCATCAGCAAGCTATTGCAATAATCCAGGCACAAGGAGATGAGGGCATGCATTAGAGTGTTTACAATGTCAGAGGAGAGAAGGGGGCATATTCAAAAGATGATGCAAAGTTGAAATCTACAGACTTTGGCAACAAAGTGGATATGGGAGTGAGGTGTAGTGAGGAATCCAGAATGACTCCTAGATTTCGAGCCTCATCGATGGGAGGATGATGGGGGAAGGGGAAGATAGTAAGTTCTATTTTGGACATAATGAGTTTAAGATGTATACAGGACATCCAGTTTGAGATATCTGAAAGGCAGAAGAATATGTGAGATTGGAGGCAGCAAAGAGATTATGGCAGTATAGGTAAATTTGAGAATCATCAGCAGAGGGGCAGCTAGGTGGTGCAGTGAGTAGAACACCGACCCTCGAGTCAGGAGGTCTTGAGTTCAAATCCAGTCTCAGACACTTGACACTCAGACACTTCTGTGACCTTGGGTAAGTCACTTAACCCCAATTGCCCTGCCTTCCCCCCTCCAAAAAAAAAAAAGAAAAAAAAGAGAATCATCAGCATAGAGATGGTAATTAAATCCATGTGAACTAATGAGATCAGCCAAGTGAAGTAGTATAGAGAAAGAAGAGAAAAGGGTCCTAAGGGAGACCTAGAGGGCATGACCTGGAGGAGGATCTGGCTAAGGATACTGAGAAGGAGCAGTCAGATAGGTAAACCAGGAGAGAGTGGTGTTCTGAAAACCGTTCTGAAGATGAGGAAACCCAAGCCCAGAGAAATCAAATGATTTGCCAAGAGCAAACAGCAACTTACCAACAGAATGAGAACTAGAGCACTGTTCTCTTACACGTTGAGGTATTAGAAAAGTATAATCTCAGCTAGAGTTCAGTCTCAGCTCTGTTTCTAACTAAACTGATAGGTTGTTTTGACTTTCTGAACCTCAGTTTCCTTATCTGTTAAATGGAGGGCAGCTGGACTAAATAAATCCCCGACAGCTCTCACTCAGGTAAACTTCCTTATTCCTGGATGTATCAGCTAAATGATGGTTGATCAATGACAATGGAGGACAATTGAAGTTTTTGGAAGGCAGCTTGGTCTAAATATGAATTGGGTTTGAGTCTTGTTACTAATTCACTGTTCGGTGCTAGGGCAAGTCAGTTAATTTCTCAGAGCCTGGGCAACTCCAAAACTATAAATTGCAGAACATTTGCATGTCTGCATTAACTATACCTGATTTATAACTCCTAGTGAGTTCCCTATACCAATCAAATCAGAAGTCTACGTCCTCCCTTCTCAAAAAAAAAAAAAAAGGATTCGAAGATGATGATGGGAGAGACGAAGCTCTATTTGTAATGTTGGCTAAGAAGATTAAAATAGAGCCAAAACACTGCGACAATCGTAAGATGAACGTAAGAACTGGAAGAGACCTTAGAGATGATTAGCTTAAACTCATTTTTATAGATAATGAAAGTATAGCCTAAAGTAGAACTCACTGGCCTTGCCCAAGGCCACACAGCTAATTAGTGGCAAAACCAAGACTCAGGGCTCCTGGATCCTAACCCAGTCTGCTTTCTAATGTGCTGTCCTTCTTCAGCTAACAGCCCAACCTGCATTTAAACTATTTATTGTAGACCATTAGGCAAACTGAACCAAAACTCTGAACCAAACCCTGAGAGTGCAGGCTTCTCTTTACTCAAGGCTTATTCTAGGCAAAATTTATGAAGTAGGTAAAGCTTCTCCTCCACATGCCACCAAATCCTCCTTCCCTAATGTCTCCTTATCCTCCAACTCTTATTTGTAGCGGGCATCTAGTGTTTTCTTATAGCATGTTGCTCTTGCCAGGGAGAGTGTCTGGCAGATTTACTCAAACCCCAGGCTACCTAGAGACCTGATATATTACTCCTCCCAGGGAGGTATTTGCATCTTGAAAGAGGTAGGGACAAGGGCAATATTTAATACAGAAGAATGAATTATTATAAGCTTGCAGACCAGTATGTGGGTAGAGATATACATGAAGAGGAGGCAGCTTCTCCCCAATCATGCCACACATATATATGGCTGATCTTGTCAATAGTACTTAGAGGTCGTTTGCTCATTGGGTTGTGATGGCTCAGACTGAGTGTAAATAGCAGTTGTTTCTGTTCTGGCCAGAAACTCTGTGACAGTCCTCCCCTCTCAGGTTCATTCTTCTGTGAAGGCAAATTAGACCATCTTTTGCCTCAGTTCTTACCTAGCCTTTAACTACTGAATGGGTATTGTCTCAGACAAACTGGGACCTGGGAAAGAGCTTAGTTGGAGAAGGACAAGGTCTCCCACTGCATCCAGGTCATCACCAGTCGTCTTGACCTATGTTTTGAGAGAGTGAGGCTGATGACTTTGCATAGCCCTGCCTCACTTTAATCCAATTCACTTGCAAGTCAAGACATTACCCTCCTGATGTCATTGGTCCTCTTTGAGAATGAAAGATGAACAACATTAGGGATTGTCATTTGGATTATTGATTCTAAACTCTTTTGTAACATGGAATTAACTTGTGTGAGAATAAATTTGAAAACTGCCAATTCTTCAAGGTCTGGCTAAACTGACAACTCTTCCGTGAAGTCCTTTCTGATTCCCACCCCTTCTCCTAAGCAATCTCGCCCTCCTCTGAAACCTCATGTCACTGTATCTCTTCACAGTCTACATTGTATCAAAATTATTTGTGCTTGTGTCTTATTCCTTCTATTAAAATGTAAGCAAAGTGAGGGCAGGGACTCTGTCTTAATCTTTTTATTCCTTGCTAGATAAACATTAGTTTTTGAACTGTTGAATCATGTATGACTTACTCTCAGAAAGTTGTACCTGGTATCTCTGAGATTTTCCTTTTTTTTTTAACTTAAAAATTTTTTTAAACTACAATGCTGGTGGCTTTTATGTGGGGGTGGGCAAGATGGCTAGAAGTTTAGAACTATACTTGCAATTTGGATATAATAATGGCACTTACATAAGTGGATACCTTGTGAGAGACTCATGATATCTTCAGATGTATGGAAACCCTGCCCCCAACCTTGGATGCTGAATGTATTCCAACCCACCCTGGATCCTGGCCACTGGTAGTCAAATACCACATTAGGTATGAGAACAACATCTCAGCTAAAAGAACCAAACAGGCTGATTGACTGAGCCTCCTACCAGGAGAACATAGAAATGATAATGGATACTCACCGGGGTGGATGGGCTTTCCACAGTCCAGCTTTGGTGATTTGGTTACATTAGCTAAGTTATTAAAAACTGAGACTACTAAAGACTACAACATATTTGGAAGAAACAGGAAGAATTTCTCTATAGGTACTCAAAAGCTGACATTGTGATGTCATTACCCTGGGTGGGTGTGGTCCCTGGTGTGTGTGTGTGTGTGTGTGTGTGTGTGTGTGTGTGTGTGTGTGTGTAGCAGTTACTAGTTAGTTCATGGTGACCATGGAGTACATAGAGTGATATATCATGCTCAGGAAACTCTTTGATAGGAGCACCATGTATCCTGGCTTCATGCCAGTTCAGCTGAATCAAGAGTAAATTGTGATCTGCTTGAATGTAAAGGCCTTTGAAATTATGATAATACTAACTACTGTCATCTTTTTCCCTTCCAATGGTTTTTTTTTTCCTTTCCACTTAGCCCCACAACTACTGCCTTCTGTCCCCTCGTGGCCTATTTAGAATCTATTCATTTTTAAGTCCAATAACATTCATATTTTATAAAGATTTTTATAAATATCCCTTATTTAACCTTTACATATATTTATTAAATATCACAAATATGTTTTCATAACTAGTTTACCACCTGCCATTGATCCACTTCGTGGATTGGCTAGTTATGTCTAATTTAAAATTCAAGGACAGTTTCTTCATCTGCCTGGATCATAGTAGGCTGTTCTCTCCATAAGCATATCACTGAAGCTCAAGCTCATACGTGAAGCCTTTCCTAAGTGTCTAGAATAGTAGATCCTTAATTATTGCCTAATTGATTAGCTGATTCCTGGGACTCCTAACTACTAGTGTACTATCTTTATATATGTATATATATATTCCAATGCTCATCATGGCATGGAAGTAACCTGGATTCTCAAAGGCTACGCCCACAGAGTACAAATTTGGGCAGGTTCTACCATGCAGGAAAGGCTTTCAGTATGGTCTTGGGAAGAAAATGAATAAACTCATCTTCTGAGGACCAGCCTAGCTAATTACCAATAGGCTATCAACCCAGTGATGAAACTATTCTGGAAATGGCAACCCATGAAATGGAAAAATTGTAAATGATTCTCCACCTTGTACAGCCCCCTTTTACTTCTGCTATGATCACTTTTTGCTCAGTTGTTTTTTTAGTTGGGTCCAATTCTTCATGACCTTACTTGGGGTCTTCTTGGCAGAGATACTGGAGATGAGGAAACTGAGGCAAACAGGCTTTAAGTGACTTGCCCCGCTGGTACAGCTAGTACAGCTAGTAAATGTCTTAGGTCAGATTTGAACTCAGGAAGATGAATCTTCCTGACTCCAGGCCTGGCACTCTAACCACTGTACTGCCCAGATGCCCTGCTATGATGGTAGAAGAGTGGCGAGAAATAGGGCAGAGGATACTAAGAATCATGCAATTTTTAGACTGCCTATAAACTTTAATTTGTTGATACTCTAAATGCGAGATCCTTGTCCAATGACAAATGAATGCACATGTTGCTGGAGGGGCTTAATGATATAAATCTTGACATTTTTGATATAAATAAAATCAGAAGAAAGAAGAAAGTTGCAATGGAAGGATAGCTCCCAGATGCTTCATAAAGAGGTAAAGAAAAAAGTTGATGGAGTAGGAATTATCATTCTATTAATGGTAAATATTTGTAAAAATGATCACTATGAAAATAATTGCAGTTTTTGTACCAAAATCAGTTTATATGGACAAAGTGACAGAGAAATTTGATGATAAAACCCTCCACGTCAAATTAACATACATTCTGATACCTATGATTTTAGTGCAAAGGCAAGAAAAGGTGAAGAGAGAGAGAAAAATATGGGGAAAGTTCATTCAGAAAAAGTAAATGAGAGAGCCTAAAGACATAGGTTGTATAAAAGCCTCATGCCGTTATATCATGAACACTTTCTTCAAATAAAAAAAAAAAGAAAGAATTGGTAAATGCTGGACATGGCAAATGCCAAATAACATTACATAGAATGAAATTGACTACATTTTAATGACAATATTAGACTTATGGACAGGGGAGTTTATCAGTCAGCTGTCTGTATACGGCCAAACCATCAATCATCAGAACTACGATCAGCATTTATAATAAACAAGAAAGAACAGTAATGAGAGATATGGAGTACAATAAGAAGGTTTAACACTGAATTATTTAAACAAGCTATTGAAAATTTAATATAGGAAATAAGCAACAGAAACAACATTGAAACAAACTGTGATTTCATCCACAAGTTAAACCAATGTAAATTAAGTGTCACAACAAGGAAACCAAAAGAACCCAGAAAACACCTTAGTCAGCAAATATTTGACTGACTTGTGGGAAAGATGGCTGTCAAAGGCAACACTGAGTTAGGATACAAACTTATCTATAAAATCATATGATGAGTGATCATGAGTCATTTCCCAAAGTGGGGAAAGGCAAAAACAATCTAAAGAAACTTTGGCGAGATATTAAACTAAACATAGTCATCCCAAGGGCATAAAACTAAAGAGGACTACAAACAAAAGAAAAATAAAAACAATTTGCAAAAATTATTGCTAAAAAAACTTGTTTTTCCATCAAGGATAGAAGAATCGCTTGGACCTGAATATCATAGTCCCCAAGGTGCCAACAGAAGAACTGATAAAATTGTCATGGCATTAAGGAATTGGTTTTCAAGGTATCCAAAAGAAGGGAATGTACCAAAGACATGAAATAAAACTCAGACTTTTTTTGATTCTTAAAAAAAAAAAGGAGCCAAGAAAACATCAGTGACTACTGACCTATGTGCCTACTCTGCCATGTATGAAAAATAGGAGAGTCATCTATACACAAATTCAGAATATCTTCAATGATGATGCTTTATTAAGAGGAAACAAGCAGGTTTTTTCAAAGAATATTCAACCATAGACCATGTCTTTACTATCTCACAATTTACTGAAAGATGTAGAGAACATATGATCCCGTTATGCTTATTTTTTGTTGATGACAAAAAAAGTATTCAACTGGGTAGAATCTCTACATCACAGGCTCTTTTATAACAAAATGTCCCCCATCCATATATTGATCATTCATGATTCCTTTGGAGATGTAACAATAGAAAGAATCCTGTTCAATGACATTCTAATAACATCCCATGAGGAATACAACAGGGAGATATATGCTCCACAGAAATATTTGCCGCTGTGATAGAGGAGATCCAGCACAAAATCCAGGTTGAGGAGAGATTCCGTATGGAGGGTGCAAGCCTTCAGATGCTCCTATTTGTGGATGACCATTGTGTCGACCGTTTCAGGATTGTGCCGGCTGCTCTATTCAAACTGGCTAATGAGACCTGATTGTTAAATTTTCAGTGTCAACATTTACACCCCGGAAATAGGCAAATGGTACAATTCAGGGTTTGATTGGTTGTTTTGTTGATTGTCTGGATCAGAGTTATCAAACATGAGGCCTGCAATACTTCTGAGTGTCACCCAAACCAGATTAATTGGAAATTAATTAATTGGAAAATATTTAACAAAACAAAAATACCATAAGACATAGATAATGTTGCATTTTAAAACTAAGTCAACATTTGGTCCAGAGGGATCCTTATGTGTGGATTAGTGGTCTCTTTTTGAGTTTGACATCACCGGTCTAGATTTAATACGGTAATAGAGAAAATGTTAATACTGCAAATTAAACAGTACATAGTGTCCTTTTTTTTTTTTTTTTTTTGGAGAACTGATTGTTAAACATTTACCAGTACACCACTGATAAGCCCTAAGCCATTGCAGAAACTCTTGGAAGAGATCTGTAATAAGATATCTATATTTTCACTATGTACAGATCACTTCACTAGACACTGGGAGAGATTTAAAAAAAAATTAGTTAAGACACAGTCCCTGGTCCTAGCCTTCATAAAGCTCACTTGCAGTTTAATAGGGAGATTGGCCATTAACACAACTATTACATAGTACTATATAATTCTAATGCATTATAAAATAGCAAAGGCACAGTGCTATGTAAAATCTAACATCTAAGAAAATCCTTTCTGATTGGGGAGAGATCAAACAAAGGGGAGGCAGTGCTTCCAGGTGACAGACATTGAAGCTTAGGGAATTGGTGAGCAGGACTTGTACAGGGAATACCCTCACTCAATCAACAAGCATTATTAAGCTCCTACTATGTGCCAAGGCAGCTTAAACATTTACCAGCACACAACTGGATATAATTCAGTGGTCAAAGTGCCAGACACTACTTTAACGTATGCATTCAGATAAACTTTACGCTTTCCCCCTTACTACATTTGCTGAACTATTCCTGGTACCTAGATATCTCCTCCCCACCCGACTCCCTCTTTACCCCTGAACAGTAGAATTCTGCCTTGTCTATCAATCTGTTGTGCTCTCTGCTCCCTGGTGAGACCCCTATCCATCTGCCCTGGCACATAGTAGGAGCTCCAGTAACAGAGAGCCCACTAAATCAGGAGTCAGCCCAGAGCTATTCCACTTGTGAATAGTTGTAAATGTTAAGAGAGTTTTTCTTTATAACAAGTTGAAATCTGCCTCACTGAAACTTCCTCTCCATTGTATCACTAACATTTTTTATAAGAATAATCCCCATTGGACTTCCAAACCATACTTTCTCATCCTGGAACTTCTTTTAGTGCTTGGGGTCTCCTCATCCTGCAATATCCAATTACCCTGTGGCTTTCTAAATATGGAACATCACTCTGTAGGGCACATGCCCTTCTCCCATTTGTGAGTTTCTCTTGGAGCCTCTATTTTATATGATGGGGCCCAGGCTGGACTTCACCCTCCAATCACCTTTTCAGTTGCTTTTATGTGTTATTTTCCCTTATGAGAATGTAAGCTCCTTGAGGGCAGGGGCTATTTTTCTTTTTGTTTGTAATTGTATTCCTAGGACTTGGCACAATACCTAATACATAAATTCTTGTTTCCTGCCTGCTTGCCTTCTTCCCTTCTGTCCTTCCATCTTTGGGGTTTACAAGCACTTTCCTTATATTACCGTCTCCACTTTATAGATGACGAAACAGCCTTAGAGACAGGAAATGATTTGACTGGAGCTGACAACCTCATTCTTGGAGACTCAAGCCCCATGGGCAAAAACCAACCATGACTAGTAGGCTGCAAACCTCAAGAAAAGTTCTGGTGTATGTCGTGCCCCAGGGAAGATGATTTAGAACACTTGAGATTTCTATATTTGTCATATGGATTAAGTACCCTTTTACTGGGATTGTATTAGTTTAACACTGATAGGCCAAGGCTGATAGGAAGAAGGGGAACTTTGTAAAACCCCAGTTGCGAGGGCCTTTCCTTCTTTTTAAATTAAATTTTATTTTTTCAATCAGTAAAAAATAACTTTTTTTTCCCTCTCCTATTCTCTCCCCTCCCACCACCACCACACACAGAAAGAAAAAAAGAAAAACAAAACCCTTTTTGGAAAAATGTGTAGTTAAGCAAAACAAATTTCAACATTGTCCATATCATTAAAAAAAAGATATATCTCATTCGGTAGCCTGAGTTTTTTACCTCTCTTTCAGGAGATGAGTAGCATGCTTCATCATTAGCCTCCTGGAATTATGGCCCCTCATTATGTTAATCAGAATTTCCAAGTCTTTCAAGTCTTTGTATAAGTTGTTCTCCTGGTTCTGCTCACTTCACTCTTCTTTATTTCACACAAGTCTTTCATTGTTTTTCTAAAACCAACCTGCTCATCATGTCTTACAGCACAATAGTTTTCCATCACATTCATACACCATAATTTGTCCAGCAATTCGCCAGTTGGTGGGTGCCTCTTCATTTTCCAATTCTTTGCTACCACAAATAGAACGATAAATATTTTTATACATCCTTGATTAGAGTTTGTTTAGGACAAATCCCTCCCTTTATCTACTCTCCCTCTCATTCTTCCTTCTCCCCTTTCTCTCCTACTTCCTTATTGAGTGAAATGTTATTTTTGTAACCAATTGTGTGTGTGTGTGTGTGTGTGTATTCTTCCTCTCCTTGACCAATTCAGATGAGAGTGAGGTTCAATCAATCGTCAGCCATTCCGTTTACCCTTTCTTTTTTTTTCTGCAGATTTCTACTTGCACACTGATTATTTGAGATAATTTCTCCTAACCTTTCTTTCCCTTTCCCCCTAGTGTATTCTACTTCTCCTCTCTTCCAATTCTTCTTTATCAAGATATAACAGACCTACTTTCAAGCTTTCTCTCTAATTAAGCTCTCTCTATGACCCTTCTGGATAATAGGTTTCAGAGGGGGCACATCTTCCCAGAGTAGAAGGTAAGCAGTTTATTCTTGTTAGTCACTTGGTTCATTTGTTTTCTTTTTTATGTTTATCTTGACTCCTGTGTTTGCACTTCAAAGTTTCTATGTAGCTCTGATATTTTTATCAGGAATGCTTGGAAGTCTTCTATTTCATTAGAAGTCTATTTTTCCCCTATAGGATTACATGTAGGTTTTCTGGTTATTTTTGGTTATATGCACATATCCTTTGTCTCCTAGAATATTGTATTCCAAGCTCTCTATTTCTTTTAAGTGGTTGCTGCTAAATCATGCATCACCCTTACTGTGGTACCTCAGGACTTGAATTCTTTCTTTCTGGCTGCTTTCAGAAGTTTAAAAAATTTGACCCGGAAGCTTTGAATTTTGGCTATAATGTTCCTAGGAGTCTTCATTTTAGGGCTCCTTTCAGGAGGTGACTAGTAAATTATTTTTATTTCTACTTTGCCCTCTGATTCTAAGAGGTTTGGGCAGTTTTGTTTTATGATTTCTTGAAATATGATGTCTAGGATCTTTTGGTGACCATGGCATTTAGGTAGTCCAATGACTCTTAACTTTTGTCTCCTCAACCTGTTTTTTAGGTTTAATTTTTTTTCTTTGAGATGCCTTAAGTTTTTTTCTGTTTTTTTTTCTTTTGATTTTAATATTTCTTGTTGCCTCTTGAAATCATTGGCTTCCATTTGGTCCATTCTAATTTTCAGAAAGTTTATTGCTTGGGTAAGGTTTTGTACTTCTTGTTCTAAGCTGTTAAATTCCATTCCAATTCTTTCTTCCATAATTCTCATTTCTTTTCAATTTTTTTCCCTCATATGTTTTCATTCCATTTATTAAAAAAATCTCTTTTTTCATCTCTTCCAGGAATTCTAGATGAATTTGTACACAAGTCACGTTTTTCTGTTGAGACTTGCTTGTAGATGTTTTGGAGTCAATCTCTTCTTCTAGGTTTGTATTTCAGGCAATCCTGCCACCATAATAGCTTTCTATGGTGTTATTCTTTTTTTTTTTTTGTTTGCTCATTCTTCCAGCTCACTTTCCAACTTCAGCCTTTATATTAGGACTAGGTCCTGTCCACTTCTGGAGAGAATGTTTGGGCTGGTCATACTGCTGTTTTCTTGGGGGTATTGAATGTTGTATTATTCCAGGATCATATGGACAGCCTAGGCTGGGGACCTGTAAGCTTTCAATGCTCCCAAAGTGGTTTGATACCCGGCAAGTCTGATTGCTACTCTCCATATTACCACTACCCCATTCCTCCTTCTCTGTCTGAGCTCCATAAGTCCGACCTGGGTTTGAGTCTATGCCTGTGGGCTTGCCTCCTTTAGAGTTTCAATAGATTGCTGCTGAACTCAGTCACTATCAGTCAGCTGGGAAGCCCTGCCAATTCAGAGTGACAAAATTGGGGTCTTCCCTTTGGCCTAGAATTCCTGCCCTGGTTATTCCTCTTCAAACTTCAGCCTGGGCTAGGAGCTGGAACTGAGACCTAGCTCTATTCCTGGGGTCAGAGCCACATAGCTCTGCTTGTTTCTGAACTGGTTATCACTCACTACACAGCTAAGGGCCTGTAATCCTTGAGCACTGGTCCCCTTCTAAGTCTTCCCTAGATCTGTGGCCCAGACCTGAGTAATGAGCCATAAGGCAGCCAGTTGGCATCTGTTCCTGTGTCCTGCACGAGGTCATGGTACCACAGTATGGCTCTAGGACTTTGTCTTGCACAGCCTCAATCGTCTTTCAGTCCCTGGACACTGGAATGCTATGTTTGGCATCCCAGACCAGACGTTTTCTCCAGGATCCACAGACTTCTCTGTCTTTCTCTCTATGCTGATCTGAGCTAGAGAAATGACTCATTAAGACTTTTTCTTGGCTATCCTGATCTGTATTTGGTCCAGCACATTTTCTAGATCTGTTTAAAGGTTTTTTGTTTGTTTGTTTTTGGTGGGAAGAGGGGACATAGGGATAGAGCTCACTGTATTTCTTCCTGCTATTCTGTCTCTTGGCCATTCCTTCTACAAAGGACATCCAGTTCACCCTTTAAGATTCTAGAGGGAGTGTGGCTGGCTCATGCCAATTCATTTTCCAAAGAGAACTTTGAGAGGCATATACTGATAATGTGGCAACCAGTCTTCTTCCCTGTGTCCGGCTGTGAGCTTCATGTGCACCTGACTCCTAATGGTAACCCCCGGGTTCTATAGCGCCTTAATGCTCATAAAATATTTTCCTTACAACAGTCCTGCAAGCTGGGCAGTAGGGGCTATTATTATGCCAATTTTATGGCTGATGAAACAGAGTCAGAAAAGGGAAGTATTTGCCTACGGTAACTAGCTTATAAATGCCAAATCTGGGATTTCAGTTCAATTGAACAATCATCTAGTAAAGTACTCACATCAGGCCAGGCCACTGGAGACACAAAGACAAAAAGTAAAATTCCTGGTTGTTATTTAAAGCTCTTTATAATCCATTTCCGTCTTCTCATTCAAACTGGTTCTTCCACAGCTCCCCACTCGTGTATCGGTTACAGACGGACAGACTGATCCGCTTGGTATTCTCTCTAAGTGATATTTCATCTCCCATTTCCACACCTTTGCACAAGCTATATCTTATTCCAGAAATGCCCTCTCTTTTTTCAGACCTCTAGCTCCCTTCAAATCTCAGCTCAAATGCCACCTCCCAAATGAGTCCTTTTCTGATTTCCCCCTGCTGTTTGTCGGTGGTACCTCATCCCAAATGACTTCCTGTACGCTTTGTATAAATCTTACATTTATCTATCAGTATACTTATTTCTCCCCAATAAAATGTAAGCTCTTAGAGGTAGGAGCTTTTGGTTTTTGTCTTTGCATCCTCAGGTCCTGGCACGAGGGCTTAATAAAAGCTTATTGAATAATATTATTTCCCGCCCTCAAAGAGTTTACATTTCATTGGGAGGGACAGAAAACAGAACAAGTAACTGCAAAATAATTTGAGGAGAGAGCACGTTAACGTTTTAAGGGAACCATGGGAAACTTCTGGTAGAAATGGGCACCTGAGCTGAGTCTCGAATGGGGCAAAAGTCCTACGAGGCAAAGGTAAGGAGGTAGTGCACTCCAGGTATGTACGGGTGGATGCCTGTACAAAGTGTTCTGTCTCCTATGTCACCCTGCCTCCTGAGGTGTGCTAGACTTTAAAGGATGTTTTCTTTTCATTTCTGTCAGCTTCTGTCCTGATTCTTCTCTTTCCCACCCACAATTCTAGATCTTTAAGTTATGATACTGGGGAAATTACTTAATCTTTTGAGACCTCAGTTCCTTGATTCTTAAAAGAAGAAGGCTGACTGTCTGATTTCTAAGGCATCTTTGATCTCTACCTCCTATGATCCACCTTGTAGCTTGGCAAGTGACCCTTTCTCACTGAAGTGACATCTCAGCTCCCCCCTCTATGGACTCCTGCCTCTGGATTCAAAGGAACATAGACTTAGGCCTGGGAGAAGCATTTGAGATGATGTGATCCAGGCTTTCTATTTTATAGACTTTAAACTGGCAAAGTAACCTGCTTAGGGTCACCCTGCTGGAGACAGGACTGTAGCTAACCCTCCCCATCCTATGTCTTTGTTGCCAAGGCTTCTGCTAATTAACCTGCTGAGTCAACCATCTTGTCCTTAGGATGCTTGGAATAAGGAGAGCATTGTCTTTCTAACAAAGATAGATGCACTACCAGAACTGCTTGGGAAAGTGCCGTGCCTCAATTAGACAAACCTTTCACCGTCCATTTTCTTTGTTTACTCGATCCTCTCGCCTCCTCTTTTCCCTTGGTGTGGACAATGAAATCAGGCCAATCAATTTCATCTTTGTTCCCAGTACCTTTCAATGGTTTGTGGTTGGTTTTTCCCCTTCAGTTTTTGTGCCAGGGTTAGTCCTGCCAACACCACAGTGGAATTTTCTGATCTATGCCAAAGACAGATCTTGTCAATTTTTCCCCCTAAAAGAATGAAAACATTTCTTTAGGAATTGACCTTTTTACAGATCTGGAGTATGAAGGTGAAACCTTGCAGGAAAGTTTCATTTACTTGTAAATCTTTCAAGAAAACTTGCCTTCCCAAATTTTGATAGGCCTGTAAGTTCCCCAAGTTTTCTCCACCAGCCAGCATTGCAGAATCACAGGATTATAGACTTTTGGCGGGGGGAGTAGGGAGAGGGGATCAGAGTTAAGTGACTTGCCCAGGATCACACAGCTATGTCTGAGGCTGGATTTGAAGTTAGGTCCTCCTGATTCCAGGGCCAGTGCTCTATCCACTGCACCACCTCCCAGAGATTACAGAATTTGAGAGTTGAAAAGTAACTCATTGGCCCAGCTAGTCCAGTCCATACACCAAAGAGGCTCTACTAAAATATATCCAAAAAATTATCTTCTATGTTCTGTTCAAAGACCTCCACTCTTGCATAGTTCTAATAGAAGGAAGTTTTTTTTTTCTTCTTGAAATCATGCCTACATTTGGTTCTTTGAAACTTCTACCCATTGCCCCTGGTTCTGTTCTCTTGGGCCAGATAGAACAAATCTAATCCTTCCCTGAAATGACAACCCTTCAAATACTTGGAGGGAGCAACCATGCACCACCTAAGTCTTCTCTTCTTCAGGCTAACCATGCTAACTTCCTTCAACTGATCCTCCTCCTGTATCATGGACTTAAGGCCCTTCACCATTCTGATTACTCTCCTCTGCTTACACACCTGCTTATGCACTTCCTTCTTAACTATGGTGCCCCAAACTGAAGATAATACTCCAGATGGTATCTGAGGAGGGCAGAGTGTGGTAGGACTATCACCCACTGTCAATGCAGCCCAAGATGGCATTAACTTTTTCAGCTTCCACATCACACCGCTGATTCAGATTGAGGTGGAAATCCACTAAAACACCAAGATCTTTTTCAGGACAACTGCCACTTACCCGTGTCTCTCTTATCTTGTACTTATGAATTTGATATTTTTTGTAGCCAAGTGAAAGACTTTATTCTTACCCCTATGGAATTTGATCTTATTAGATTCAGCCCAAATGCTCTAGCTTTCCAAGTTCCTTTTGAATAAAATAAAGCATTTATTAAGTGCTTATTGTGCACAAAGCACTGGGGATACAAATAGTCAGACGGTCTCTGCTCTCAAATACCTTGCACTCTAATAGCAGAGAAAACATATATGGAAAGTTGCAGTTGCAAATCAGACACAAAAGGCCCATGGTCCCTAGGATGCAGTAGCAAAGCAAATGTTAATGCCTCTTCCTTATAATGTCATTTCTGTGACATGATAAAATCATGTCAGTTTCTGATACTGAACCATTTGACACAGGACTGGAAGTATTGCAGTTCCAGGAGCTTTTAGGTTTAGGGTTCTGGGCTATTTCTATCAGAGGATGAGGGGAGATGGTAGCCAAGGTGATGGTGTTTGGTCTGCCTGGCTCATGCTGCTTACTGGTGCATTATTGCTGGCTTGTTGAGAGCAAGGACTGTCTTGTGTTTTTCTGTGAATTCCCAATTCTTAGCACAGTACCTGCCATGCTTAATGCCAAGTTAAGGTGTTTAATAAATGTTTAGTGACCAACTAATTGTGGGTTGCAGCTGGTCAGCAGTTGGTGGGAACAAGTGGCCCCTTCTCCACAGGAGATGGCTTCCCAGACAATGGTTATGAGAGCTGGGCCAACTCTTGATTCCCTCCTTCCTTTACAAATGCTTCCCTACAAATCCTCTAAGGAGGGATAATTTTATTATACCAAGTCAATAATATGTTATTGTGAATTAGTTTATCCAATTACTTTCCTTCTCTTAATGGAGAAACTTTGAGCAGAAAGATAACAACGATCATTTTAAGATCAAAGAATGTTAGAAATGGAAGATCGTTTAGTTCAAAACACTCATTTTACAGATAGAGAAACCCAAACTAAGTGATATAACATGGCTTCTTGCCCTATGCTTACAGTGCTGGTAAGTAGTAGTATTATAGGTAGGTGGTGCAGCGGGTAGGACTCTGGACAGACTGGAGTTCAAATTCAGTCACAAATACTTAATAGCTATGTGACCCTGGAAAGTCATTCAATTTGTCAGAGCTTGAGGCAAATGTTTTGACTCTAAGTTACAGAGAAGGTACCTGCATTGGTCAAAGAAGTTTCTTTACCTAAGAATTCACTGTACCAATGAAATCACCAGCTTTGTCCCTATCTCTGCTTAGTCTACTAACGAACTACACGACCTATAAGATATTATCCATGCTCTTAAGAATCTTCCATTTTTTAGGCTGCTGTGAATCTTATTTAATGCTGTATTTCCCATGCCTAATAATAAAAGAGCATTTAACTGACAAAATTTTGAGAAAAGTAGCAATATTACTAAAAGTGTGGAAAAAAAGATCTTCCAGAAGTTGGGTGACCATTTGCTGGATATTTTGTAGGGAGGATTCTTATTCAGGTATGGATTGGACTTGATGACCTCTGAGGTCCCTTCCACCTCTGAATAGTCTGTGTTTTGAAAGATTTAATGATCTAGAGAGTTATTTACTTTAGACAAAATACTGAGGATTTGGATGATTTTTAATAATGTTCTTTATATATTTGAATGACAGTGATTTGAAGCATGTTTTCATATGGCCAAATTGTTATTTTGATAACTGTCCATACCCTTGACCATTTATTTTGTTGCTCTTTCTACTATAGCTGATTGGTCAGTCACCATGGGAGAGGAGGTGGTAACAGAAAAGTAGGAGAATGACAGCCAGGGTTATGTAAAACAGGGACTTCATGTGCCCTGAGATCATCACAAAAGCTGTAAAGGCCAACAGGAATCCTTAAATTTTGGTGAATTGGACTCTGACAATCCCCCTGACTGGCTAGTACCATAGGTATTGTGATATAACTGCTCTTAAGAATCAAAGCAATAGATAAGACAGCATAGGGTTAAAGGCTGGTCCTACTTGAAATCATCATGATGATCAGTTTGACATAGAGAACAGCAGGACGAATGGTATTTCTTTATGTTCTGGTACCATAAGAAGGCTAGATAACAAAATAAATGAGAAATAACAACCCCACTGGATTGAAATGCTTTAGTGCATTTGGTGCCGGCCATTCAAGTGGAAAAATCATGAGTACATATTAGATTGAAGATTTGGATATTTTCATTATTATATATTGATATATATTATTGATATATTATATCACCACAAAAGTGGAAACAGATCTTACCATTTACAGGTATGTTTTTTGTCAGTAGTACCTTCTGTTCCATGCTACACAATATTATTGCTGACCAGTTCATAACTCCATCTGTAAGTCTAGATTAGAGAAAGAAGAGATGAAATTAAACTGTTAATAACATTTGAAGTGAGAAAGTAGAAGAACCTGAGATCATTGAAAATCTTTACTGAATGCAAACTCCAGAAATGCTACCAAGACAGATAACAAAACTAATAGTGGTGTCTCAAACGATTTTGAAAAGAAAATGGGCATACAGCTGGCAGTTTTGAAAAGTCCCCTCTGAGTGTGATAATAACAATCCAACCAGCAAAACAATTATACTAAAATTGACCAATTTATTAAAAAATTGGCATTTGCTGTATTTGCTATAACCATCATAAATGAACACGTTTGTCCATTACATTTCACAAAAAGTATAAAAACACCTTAACATTTGTACCATATATACAGCAGCTATTGTCAGGGTAAGAACCACAGGAGGAAAGGTGAAGTCAATCAGTCAACTATCATTTGTTAAGTGCCTGCCATGCACAGACCCTATGAGAAAGGAAACACAGAAATGTAAATGACAGTGTCTGTTCTCAAGGAGTTCACAACATGCAAATGATTATGTACAAACAAGATATTTATAAGATAAATTGGAGCTAATTAACAGAGGGGAGGCACAGCATTAAGGAGGATCAGGAAGGTCTTCTTTTAGAAGGTGAGACTTTAGCTGGCACTTGAAGGATACCAGGGGAGCCAGCAGGCAGAGAGGAGGAAGGAAAGAGTTCTAGGAATGGGGGACACCAGTGAAAATATCCGTGGGCAAGAGATGGAATGTCTTGTTTGAGGAACAGCAAGGAAGCCAGGACCACAGCTTATATGGAGGTATATAAGGTATAAGAAGACTGGAAATGTAGGAAGGAACTAGATTATGGAAGGCCATATATATATATATATATATATACATACATATATATGTATGTATATATGTATATATGTATGTATATATGTATATATGTATATGTATGTATATATGTATATATGTATATGTATGTATATATGTATACATATATATGTAATATTTGATCCTGGAGGCAAGAGGGAGCCATTGGAGTTGACTGAACCCAGGAGTGACAAGGTTAGACTTGCACTTTAGGAAGATCAGTTTGAAAGCTGAGTGAAGGGTAGACCAGAGTGGATAGAGACTTGAAGAAGAGATACTAACCAGCAGGCTACTGTAATAGTCCAGTCATGAGCTGGTGAGGGGCTTCACCAGAGCTATGGCAGTGTCAGAGAGAAGGGGGTATATATAAGAGATTTTGTGAAGGTAGAAATGACAGGAACTTATTGAATATGACAGACTGGATTTAGTGATCAGTGCAGACTGGCAAGGCATCAGTAGGAACTGTATGACTTTAGGCAAGTAAATTAACCTCAGTGTGCCTCCATGTCCTCATCTGTAAAATGGGAGGATTGGACTAGATGGCCTTTGAGGTCCCTTTCAGCTCTAAACTGATGATCCTATGAAAAATGAATATTATTGCAAGTTGCAAAAATTTAGTAGCTATACCATCTAGCAGGCAAATACTTGGGAAGATGTGACCTAATGGCTAGACTTACATTACACATTAGAAGCTCAGTGTCTTTCATGGATCGTCAGATGACAAATACCCATACTATAAATATAGACCTCAATATATCCTTGAGAACTCAAATAAGCTATAGTAGATATGGAACATTATCAGAGACCGAACTATTGCTTACAATCATCTGGATATAACAATGATACATAATAATATAAGAATGATGTTGCTAATGGCTGTCACCATGCCAAACATTCATAATCTCCAAACTACATGGAACAAAAGACTTTCGAAACATAGAGACCTAGCAAAAGATATCCAAATCATGCAGGAATATGAAGAACTGACTTATCTGCTACTGGAGTTGTACCAACAACTTTAGTAAGCCCACAAAAGACGAGCTTATGTTCTGCTACTAGTATTTCTATAACATTTCATTTTTATTCAACTATAAAAATAATTTTATGCACTTATGCAATAGTCCATATAACATGAAATATAAAAGAGGAGTATGTTGGCTATCTTTCTCTATATTGTTTCTATATGAATTCCATTGTAAAGATGAGAACCTTCCTCAAAATAGAGTGCTTTCTTTTTTGTTATAGCAAACAAATGGAAACAAAGTAGATGCCCATCAATTGGGGAATGGCTAAACAAATTGTGGTACATGCATGTATTGGAATATTACTGTGCTTTAAGAAAAGATGGATATGATAAATACTGAGAAGCTTGGAAAAAAATCTATATTAATTGATGAGCAAACAAGCAGAGCCAAGAAAACAATATACACAGTAAATACAACAATATAAATGGAAAGAATGATTACATACCAAAAAATCAAAAGTGAATGTAACAAAATTATAAAGATCAAAGGCCCTAAATGAAGAGATAGGAGAGGACACCCCTAGCCTATTCCTTCATGGAGCTGGGAGTCCACAGGTGTTACACATTGCACATGTTTTCAGGCTTTTTCAATGTATCAGTCGGTTGTGTTGATTTTGTTTCCTCCCTAAAGAATACTGTTTGTTATATGGGATGGCTCTCTGGAAGGGGAAGAAAGGGAAGGAGGAATGTTTGGGTTAACTATGATGATAACAAGAAACAGAAGACATCAATAAGAACTTACAAAAATATAGTGTTTTAGATTTAAATGAGTGCTTTTAGGGAGACAATAGAAAGACAGAACGAACATTAATTAAATGCTATGTTCCAGACACTCATGTTAAGTGGTGGGGATACAAATATAAGTAATCAAGATGGTATCTACCCTCAAGGAAAAAGGGGAAGAAAACATAGTGGGAAATTGGAGAGCGGGAGGAAAGGTATATGTGTAGTAGTATGGTTGGGGAATGCTGATTTGGAAGTGACATGGTGATCTGGTTTGGGAAAAGATAAGGCTATAAGAACCTATGGTGGTTCCTGGGGTGGAATCTAAGGTTCCAGTGGTGGGAGAGAGATGAGGATGATGACTGAACTGTAGGCAACATAGTTTGAAACATCAATAAATGATATGGAAACCCGGTTTCATGAAGAATAACATGGCAACTCACTTATCTGAGCCCAGACCAGATAAATCTAGACTCTAGACCAGGAGTAAGCTTAGCTAGCTTTATAAGTATGAGGCTTTAATAGCAACTTTGACTACATCTTTCTACGGAACATAGGAACATACCCAACTAACATGATTTGTGACATTTCTTAGGTGGCTCATAAGAAATTCTTTGGGCCTGGGTAGCACTTGGTCCATCATTAAGGCCCCATTCATTGATCCATTTTCATTAAATCCTAGCATGGGGGTGGGGAGGATAGGAAATAATTTATTTGGGTGAGACTATTTTAGATCTCAGCTGTAACCTATCAACTGAAACTATGGAAGGGACCAAAGCTGAAGAAAGAAGGGAGAGAACTTAAAGGATCTGAACATTGACAGAACCAGAGTGAAGAAAATGAAATAAATAGACCTGAGTCCTTGGATGGCAGTGACAGAGTAGAAAATGAGCATCTGCATAGCTTCTCCCTACTCACCACCCCTCCCCCCTTCTGGGAGACCTGCTAAGGGAAGTGCTGGAAAGGCAGCAGAGGAGCCTTCTCAACAACAAGGCTGTAGAAGAGGAAGTAGCCTTATGGCCCAAGCAATGATGGAAGCCAAGAAGAAGGGCAAAGAGTTCCAGCTGATTTCCTCTCAGGCAAATCCCACCTTCCCCCTAAGGAACTACTTAATACCATTGTTTAGACTTAATGTCTAAATTTAGACTTTAACTTTAGTCTTATGCTGAGGGCTTGGGGCATTTCTGGAAAGAAATTTATTACTTGGGGTTGCCATAAAGACAACAACTTTCTCACTGGACCCTCATTGAAGTAAAAAGTGTCCCAATAGGAAAACAAAGTTAATCAAACACGTAATAAATACTTTCGGAGCACAATTTCTTTTTTTTTTAACCCAACAATATATAAGTGGTTATGGAAGATTAAAAAAAAAGACAGTCTTTACTCTCAAGGACTTTACAGCCTCATTGGGGAAGACAGGTTTAATAGACATGAAACTATTAGAGAATGACTAAAGGCAAACAATGGTATAGATTACATCTTTGATAGCTGTTGAGGAGAAGAATCAATTTGAGATAGAGCTAACGTAAGGCTTTATGGAGGAGGTAGCACCCATACTGGACTTTATTGGATGTATGATTTTTGATGGATGTTCTAAGAGAGAGAAAACTTCAAGATGGAACAAGTAAAGACAAAAAAAAGCTATGGCATATGTGCGGTCAGTGAACAGGGTGAAGAAGGACTAGCTGCGAACAGTAGGGCAAAACTATAAAAATCTAGGCAGAATAGTTTGGATTTTATGCCATAGGCTGTAAGGGAGCCACTATAGATTCTTCAACAGAGCATTTGCACCCCAATATGTATAATCAAGGGCCATGCTTTGACAATTCTACCTCCACGATATATCTCCCAACTATAAACTTCTCTCCACTCACAGGACCTCTACCTTAGTCCAGTCTCTTATCAACTCTCACCTTGACCATTACAATATTGTATTGGTCATTATTGGTCTTCCTGCTTTCAAACCCATCTTTTCTCCAAGCCATCTTACACATAGCTGCCAAATTCATCTTCCCAAAGCATGTCTGACCATGTGACTTCCCTGCTTAAGACATCACTGGCTCCCTATTGCCCATTTATAGGCTCCCAAAGTAGGCCATACTGCCCCCTGGGGGGCACTGGAACAATACAGTGGGGGGGGGGAGGGAGGAAGTAGCTTCAGGTGCAATTGGGGGAGGGGGTTGAATAAAAATAAAAGGGTGGTGGAAGCATAAGAAAAGATAAGAAAATTTTGAAAAACTGTTCATACATGTTTCATCTGTTGTGTAACAGAGTTAAAATCGTAGTGATTACATTATTTTCCAAATAAAAACACAAAATACAAGTTATAACCCATCAGTGGTCAAGCCCATTAACAGGTCTTAACAAGCAAGTGTTGGCAGGTGAGCATGTTAAGCATTGTTGGGGAGTGCAGCATGCATTGACAGGAATATGTGTGTGTAATGACTTATTTACAATACGATACTATATGGTTACATGATGCAATATTGTGTCATCAAAATTTCAATGCAGGGAAAAAACAAATTTACCATAAATTACTAAATTTAAGAAGCATAATTTTAAAAGAATTTATATTTTTTGAAACGATGCAAATTTTAAAAGAAACAGTTAAAGGGTTAAAGAAAGTAGATTTCTAGGGAGGGTGTTGAAGTGAAGGGGCTGAAGGTTTTTTTGAAAAGGTGGCAGTAGGCCAAATAACTTTGGGAACGTCGGGCCTATAGGATAAAATAATCATAACAATTTCTTGCATTTATATAGAGTTTTAAGGTTTGCAAAGCATTTTTGCAAATATTATCTCATTTGATCACCACAACAATAACCCTGTGAGGTAGGTGCTATTATCATTATGTCCATTTTACAGAGCAGGAAGCTGAGGAACACATAAGTTTAGACCCAGGATCACACAGCTAACAAAGGTCTGAGTCTGGCTGTTAAGGTCTTCCTGATTCTTCATCCAGTACCCTATCTACTACGCCTTCCAGGTGCCTATAAAATAGAGACCCTTCATGGTGTGGCACCAGCCTATTTTTCCAGACTTATTTTACATTACATTTTGTTGTTCTATAAACTCAGCCAGATCTAGCCTTTGTCTCCCATATCTGGAATGTCCTTTATTCCCTCACATATGCTTCTTCAAATCATTAGCTTCCTGCTGCATCCTTCTAAAGCTTTTCCTGATCCATTGGTTAGTTCATTTTCTCCTAAAATTATCTTGCATTTATTTATCTATTTATATCATATCCTCCCAGAAGAATGTAAGTTTCTAGAAGACTTAATAAGTGATTGTTAAAATAAACTGAGTTGTTGAATGAAGAAAGCAGAATTTTGGGGAAATTAGTTTGTTTATAATAGGATTGATGGCGGGAAGAGCTTTTTAGAACAGAGACCCAGCTAGGAAGCTCTATTGAAGCAATCCGGAAGTGAGATTATGAGGACCCACAATTCTCAGACTTTTAGTCTTAGGACCCTTTTACATTCTTTAAAAAAAATTATTTATCTTTAACATTCTTTTCTTTTTAAATTTTGAGTTCCAGATTCTCTCCCTCCCTCCCACTCCTCCCACACCTACTGAGAAGGCAAACAATGTGATATCAATTATATATGTGAAATCATGCAAAACATTCCATATTAGCCATATTGCAAAAAAAAGGGGGGTGGGAATTATACTTCAATTTGTACTCAGAGTTCATCAGTTCTCTTTTTGGAGGTGGATAGCAGTTTTTTCATGATGAGTCCTTTGGAATTGTCTTAGATCACTGTATTGATCAGAGTAGCCAAGTCTTTCACATTTGATTAATATTACAACATTGCTGTTACTATGCATAATGATCTCCTGGTTCTTCACACTTCACTTTGCGTCAATTCATATAGGTCTTACCACGTTTTTTCTGAAATCACCCCCTCATCATCTCTTATAGCACAGTAGTACTCCAATACAATTACATGCCACAACTTATTTAGCCATTCTTCAGTTGATGAACATCTCTTCAATTTCCTATTCTTTGCCACCACAAAAAGAGCTGCTATAAAATTTCATATATCCCATTCCTTTTTATGTGATCTCTTTGAGGTGCAGATCTAGTAATGTTATTGCTTGATCAAAGAGTACACACAGTTTTATTGTCTTTTTGGTATTGTTCGCCAGAACAGTTGGACCAGTTCACTACTTCACCAACAGTTCATTAGTGTATCTATTTTCCCTCACCCCCTCCAATATTTGTTATTTCCAAGAGGTATGAAGTGGTATCTTAGAGTTAACTTGCCTCTCTCTGATCAATAGTGATTGAGAGCATTTTTTCACACAACTTTAGCTTTGATTTCTTCTTGTGAAAACTTCCTGTTTGACCATTTATCAAGCAAAGGAATGGCTCTTATTTTTATGAATTTGACTCAGTTTCCTATATATTTGAGGAAAGTGGCCTTTATCAGAGAAACTTGCTGTAAAATTTTTTGATATTACTTCATTGTCTGTGGTACCTTTTAGCAAAATATATTTTCCTTGATTATCTTTTTAATTAAGTCTGTTTTTGCTTTTGCTTTGTCTGAGATCATGATTGCTACTCCTATCTTTTTTTTAACTTTAACTGAAGCATAATGGATTGTGCTCTAGCTCTTTATTTTAACTCTGTGCATGTCTTTCTACTTCAAATATGTCTCTTGTAACATATTGTTAGATTCTAGTTTCTAATCCATTCCACTATCTGCTTCCATTTTATGGGTAAGCTCATACCATTCCCGTTCCCAGTTATGATAACTCTGCGTTTCCCTTCATCCTATTTTCTTATGTTTATCCTTCTCTTTCTCTTTTCACCCTATCCGTCTTCAAAAATCTTCTGACCACTCCCTCCCTTAATCCACCTTCCTTTTTATCATCCTCTCACCACTCTTATCCTCTTCCCCTCCTATTTCCATACTGGGTAAGATAGATTTCTATACCCAACTGACTGTGTACATATATTCCTTCCTCTTTGAACCAATTCTGATGAGAATGAGGTTCAATCATTGCACTGCCACCCCAACCCTCACTTTTTCCTCTCCAACATAAAAGCTCTTCCTTATGAGCCTCTTTTATGTGAGGAAAATTTTCCCATTATACCTCTCCCTTCCCCATTCTTCCAGCGCATCCCTCTTTCTCACCCCTTCATTTCCTTTTTTGAGATCATCCCAACGTAAGCAACTCATATTCATGCCCTCTGTCTATATAGACTCCTTCTAACTGCCCAAATGATGATGAAGTTTTTTTGGAGTTAGATGTATCATCTTCTCACATAGGAATGTAAACAGTTAAACTTTATTGAGTTTGTTATGATTATTCTTTCACGTTTACCTTTTTATGCTTCTCTTGAGTCTTATGTTTAAATGTCAAAATTTTTATTCAGCACTGATCTTTTTATTAAGATTGTTTGAAAGTCCTCTATTTCATTAAGTATCCATTTTCCCTGAGACATTATACTCAATTTTGCCAAGTTGGTTGTTGTCTTTCATTCTTGAAGAGAGCCAAAATGACATCACTATGCTTGAGTCAAGATTCGATGTGTTTGACCGTGGCTGATCAGACTAATACAAGCTTGGAATGATCTACCACAGGTTGGGCACAAATAGTTTGTGTGAACATTTGGGGTGGAGACTCCAAACTTGTGCATTCTGAGTTTTCTTTGAGCTGTTTCAATTCTGCTTTGCTTATAGAGAACAGCACCTTCTCTGATGTGGGAACGCCATGCTGAACGGTCTTGTGCCAGTGTCTCCCATGTCATACAATCAATTCCAAAGTCCTTGTATTGCTTCTTCTGAACCCCATGTGAACGTTTGCCCTGTGTGAGTTCTCCATAAAATAGTCTTTGTGGCAAGCATACGTTTCGCATTTGAACAACACGGCCAGCCCATCGGAGCTGCACTCTCTGAAGCAGAGTTTGAATGCTTGGCCATTTTGCCAAGTAGGTTGTAATGCTAGCTCCTTTGCCTTCAGGAATATCATATTCTAGGTCCTCCATTCCTTTAATGTGTTGTTGTTCAGTCATTCAGTCATGTCTGACTCTTCATGACCCCTTGGACCATAGTACTCCAGACCCTTTTATCCTCCACTATCTCTTGGAGTTTGCCCAAGCTCCTGGTCATTGTTTCTGTAACATTATCTGTCCATCTCATCCTCTGCCATCCTTCAATCTTTCCCAACATCAGGGTCTTTTCCGATGAGTCTTGTCTTCTCATTACGTGGCCAAAGTATTTAAGCTTTCAGTTTCAGCGTCTAACCTTCCAGTGAATAGCCTGAATTAATTTCTTTAAGTACTGACTGTTTTGACTTCCTTGCTATCCAAGGAATTATCAAAAGTCTTCTCCAGCACCACAACTTAAAAGTATTAATTCTGTGGTGCTCAGAGTTCCTTATAGTCCAACTCTCACTGTGATACCTTGCTACTGGAAAAACTACAGCTTTGACTGTATGGACCTTTGTCAGCAAGGTGATGTCTCTGCTTTTTAGTATGCTGTCCAGATTTGCCATAGCTTTCCTTCCAAGCAGCAAGTGTTTTTTAATTTCATGGCTACAATCACTGCAGTGATCTTTGAGCTCAAGAACATACAATCTGATACTGTTTTCATTTCTTCTCCCTCTATTTGCCAGGAAGTAATGGGCCAGTTGTCAAGATCCTAGTTTTTTTTTTAAATGTTAAGCTTCAAACCAGCTTTTACCCTTTCCTTTTTCACCCTCATCAAGAGGTTTCTTAATTCTTGTTGACTTTCTGCCACCAGAGGAGCATATCTGGGATTGTTGATATTTCTCCCAGTAACCTTAAAATTCCAGCCTTTAATTCATCCAGCTTCTCATTTTGTATGGAACACTGCATATAAGATTAATAAATAAGGTGACAATATGCACCTTATTTTTGTGCTCCTTTTCCAATCTTAAACCAGTCAGTTGTTCCATGTTTGGTTCTAACTATTGCTTCTTGGCCCACATACAGATTCCTCAGGAGGCATGTAAGATGATCTAGTACTCCCATCTCTTTGAGGACTTGCCACATTTTGTTGTAATCCACACAGTCAAAGGTTTTAATGTAGTCAATGAAGCAGAAGTAGATGTCTTCCTGGAACTCCCTTGCTTTCTCCACAATTCAGTGAACGTTGGCAATTTGGTCTCTAGTTCTTCTGCCTCTTTGAAAACCAGCCTGCTCTTCTTGGTACCTCTCAGTTCACATACTGAAGCCTAGCTTGTAGAATCTTAAGCAATACCTTGCTGGTGTGTGAAATGAGCACAACTGTTTGGTGATTTAAACATTTCTCGTCTGCCTGTCTTTAGGATTAGGACATAAACTGATCTTTTCCAATCCAGTGGCCACTGCTGTGTTTTCCAAATTTGGTGGCTGGCATATTGAGTGCAGCACTTTAACATCAACATCATATAAGATTTTAAATAGCTCTGCTGGAATTCCATCACCTCCTCTAGCCTTATAGTTAGCATGCTTCCTAAGGCATTGCTTTAATGTGAAAGTTGCTGAATCTTGTGTAGTCCTGATTGTGCCTCCACCATTATCTGAATTGTTTCTTTCTGGTTGCTTGTAATATTTTCTCCCTGTCCTGGAAGCTCTGAAATTTGGCTATGGTATTCCTAGGAGTTATCATTTTGGAGTCTCTGAAAGAAGTGATTGGTGGATTCTTTCAATTTCCATTTTACTCTATGGATCTAAGTTTTCATGGTAGTTTTCCTTTATAATTTCTTCAAATATGATGTCTAGGCTCTTTTTTTATCATGCCGTTCAGGTAGTCCAATTACTTCTCTTAAATTACCTCTCCTTTGACTTTGTTTTATTGTTTCTTGATATCTCATGGAGTCATCAGCTTCCAGTTGCAATTCTAATTTTTACAAAATTATTTTCTTCAGTGATCTTTTATACCTCTTTCTCCATTTGGCCATTCTGCTTTTTAAGACATTCTTTTCTGCAGTGAATTCTTGTGCCACTTCTACCATCAGGCCAATTCTGTTTTTTAAGGTGCAATTTTCTTCAGCATTTTCTGTGCCTCTTTTACCAAACTGTTAATTCTCTTTTCATAATTTTCTTGCATCACTCATTTCTTTTCCCAAGTTTATCTCTTTCTTCTATTCTTCCAGGAATTCTTGCTGGCCTTGGATCCAATTAGCACTTTTCTTTGAGGCTTTGCTTATAGTTGTTTTCACATTGTTGTCTTCTTCTAAGTTTGTCTTAATCTTCCCTGCCACCACAGTAGATTTTTATGGCCAAATCCTTTTTCTGTTGTTTGCTCATTTTCCCTATTTCTTCATATTGAACTTTATGTTAAATTTGGGCTCTGCTTACCTGGAGGTGGAGAGGTACTGTCCCAAGCTTTAGGCCTTTTTGTGCTGCTGTTTTCAGAATTAGTTCTGGGAGGTCTGTAAGTTTTTGGTGTTTCCAAGGTGTTGTTAATTGGGAAAATATGTGGTCACTGCTCTCCTGGTCTATGCTCTGGTCTTTTCCCAGGAAGGTCCTCTTCTCCCAGCGTTCCTCTTGGCCCTGGAACTGTGACTAGTGTCCCTGCTCCCTTGTGACAGACTACAAGTGTTCCTCTCTGACCTGGAACTGTGACCCAGAACTGTTTATGGGCAATGAAGATCTCAATCAGTGCCAGGAAAGAATCCCCTGTAATTTCTTTCTGACCAATTGTCCAACCCTCTTACCATTGGTGGGCTATGAGCTCCTGAGGCTGCTGCTGTTGCTGTTGCTGCTGCTGTCCTGGCTGCCTCCAGGGCCCACTACTGATGCTCCTGCCTTGCCCTGAGCCTGAGCCCACCCTGGTGTTATAGACTCCTCCTACAGACTTCCTAAGTTGTCTTAGGCTGGAAAACTGTCTTCCACTGACCCTTTATAGGCTCTGCTGCTTCAAATCTGATTTAAGGAATTATTTTAAAGTTGTCTGGAGGGGAATGTTGGGAGAGTTCAATTAGGTCCTGGCCTGTACTCTGATATCTTGGCTCCCTCTTTTCATTCTCTTAAAAAAGTACTGGGGACTCCCCAAAGAGATTTTGTTTATATAGGTTAAAACTATTGATAGTTACTTTATTAGACATTAAAATATCTAATTTTTTAATGAAAATAATTTTGACCTTATAGACTAACTCTAAAGAGTTTCAGTGACCCCCAGGGATTCCTGGACCACACTTTGAGAACTAGGACTAGGATATGGGTGGAAATCAAGGGAATGTCACCTCTGGGACTCTTTTTTTTTATTTTTTATTTTTATTTTTTTTTGCTTTTTGGCAGGGCAATTGGGGTTAAGTGACTGCCCAAGGTCACACGGCTAGTACATGTGTCAAGTGTCTGAGGCTGGATTTGAACTCAGATACTCCTAACTCCAGGGCCAGTGCTCTTACTTACTTTGCCACCTAGCTGCCCCACCTCTGGGACTCGTAAAGAAGGTACTAGATATCTATTTGCTTTGGCTGGTTCTGGAGCCAAGGAGTGGGAATAGATAAAAGAATTTAAAGCTTAAGGGTCCTTTAAGATTATCTAGTCAAACTCTACTTTACAGATGAGGAAAATGAGGCCCAGAGAAATTAAATGACTAGCCCAAAGCTGTATAGGCAGTAAGTAAAGGGCCTGGCTTTGAATTCAAACCATTTGACTCCAAGTCTAATGCCCTTTCACAACATAGTGAACTCAAGATTTTATTACAGCTTGGAAGCTAAAATGAAATAAAGGTGTGGCCATTAAGGCATCTAGTCCTGTTTTGAGGCCTTAGGCCAAGTAGAAATCTCTGGAGTTACTCTTTTACTTTGAAATAACAACTCATTCCCTGTGGACTTGCCCACAAGATGAAAAAGAAGAATGTTGTATAGACATAGGGGAGACAGAGAGAAACAGAAGGATTTTCTCACCTAGAGCAAGAAATCTTTTGTAAATGTTCATTTCTCCATTGGTCTGTCTTTCTTTCCTGGGACTTCATTTGTCATAGGTAATGTCAACAAGTGAGTCAACAGCAGTGTCAATGATGGTCCACAATTGTGCAAGTCCTTTGCTCTAAGCCTGGCCTCTATATCTACCCACATTGCAATCCAAACACTCCCAACCAAAGCTAACTTTTTTTTTTTGCTAAGGCCATCTGCCACATAAACTAATAATTCAAGAATTCAGGTCCACTAAATAGCCAAGTGTTTTCCAGCCCAAGCTGCAGTTGGAATTCTCCAAACTCCAAATTCTCTACCATGAAACATTTTACTCTGTAGCCTTCTTATACTCAAGCTCTCAAATGAAATAATGCATTTAAAATGCTTTGCAAACTTTAAAGTACTATATAAATGTCAATTATTATTATTATTGTTGTTAATATTATTCAATCAAGAGGCACAAATGAAACAATCTCTACCCTCAAAGGGCATTCTATCAGGGACAACAGTAAGTATTTAAATAAGTGTACATAAATTTGTATATAGAATCAATACAAGCCAACTTGCGGGATAAGGCACCAGCTGCTGGGGATCAGGACAAGCTTCACATCAGGGGACTAAGCTTTGAAGTAAACAAAGTGTTCTAAGAGATTGGGGTGAGGAGGGATATCATTAGAGGCATGAGGGGTAACTAATACAAAGGAATAGAGATAGGAGATGAGTGTCACATGTAAGCAACAGGAAGAAGGTCAATGTGACTGGACTTTGGAGAGTGTGGAATGGACGTATGATAAAGCTGCAAAGGTATTTTGGGACCCCGTTGTGAAGGGTTTTAAATGCCAAACGGAAGCCATTATATTTTATCCTAGACCTAGAAGAAACAAAGAGCCACTGCAGTTTATTGATAAGGGACTTAGACCTGTAAATACTGAGAAACAGTGATTTGTCAATCATACGGAGCATGGATTAGAAGGAGAAAATGGATACAGGGAGACTAGTTAGGAGGCAATTGTAATAGTCCAGGTAAGAGGAGATGGGACAGAAATGGGATGGTTGACATGTATATTTAAAGGAAAAGGATGTGAGAAATTTCACTGAAATAGAAATGACAAGATTTGGCAACTGATTGTGTATGTGGAGTAAGGGAGAATGAGCAGCTGAGGACGATTTTGAGGTTGCAAACCTGGATGCCTGGAAGGATGGTACTTGACAGAAACCAGGTATTTTGGAAGAGACGGAGGGCTGAGGAGAAAGCTAGTGAGTTTTGTTTTGGACATGTTGAATTTGGGATGTCTCCAGTTCAGTGTCCAATAGGCAGTTGGTGACGTAGTACTATAGTTTAAGCAAGTGATTAGGGCTGTATAGAATTGGGAATCACGTGCAGAGTTGAGAATTAAATCCATGACAGCCAACAAGGACACAAAGGGAGAGAAGAAAAAAGTCCCGATAGAGTGTTATGGGCAACTAGGCGGTATTGTGGATAGAGTGCCAAGCTTGGAATTAGGAAGACATCTTCCTGAATGAAAATCCGGTCTCAGACACTTACTAGATGTGTGTCACTTAATCCTGTTGACCTCAGTTTCCTCATCTGTAAAATGAGCTGGAGAAGGAAATAGCAAACCACTCTAGTATCTTTGCCAAGAGAACCCCGATGAAGACTCAGACAGGACTGAAACAATTCAGCAACGGAGCCTTGGGATAGAGCCTCAGTTGAGTGTTGGGATATGGAGGATGATTCAGTAGATGAGACTATCTATAATTATTTTATTATTTTTATTTTTATAGATGTGTAGGAAGCCAGGGCCAGGAAAGGAGGTGTGATAGAAGTGAAGAGCCAGACGGGAAGAGTTTGCAGGTTTTAAGAACTAAGGACTTTTGGTGATAGTAATAACAATAATAGAGATAAGTGGCATTTGCATACTGTACATCACTGAGCGTTGCAAGGAGTTTTCCATATATCCTCTCATTTGAGCTTTACAAAAATCCTGTGAGGTATGTACTACAATTACTATCATTTCTACTTTGCAGATGAAGAAACTGACACAGCTAGCAAGTGTCTGAGATAGAATTAAAATTCAGGTCTTCCTAACTCCAAGTCCAGTATTCTCTCCAGACTTCCAGACCAATAAAATGTTGCCCTGGATAGGCCATTGGGAAATGCTACATTAGATTTACCTTCTCTGAATGTTTTCTTTTTAGCTTGGATGGCTGTTTTATTAAACACAGGGCACACAGTAAGCGCTTAATAAATGCCTGTTGATGGACTTAAAACTTTTTTTGACCTCTTTATTATAAAAGCTTGGTCTTGAGTAATATGTTTCCTGAATTTCTTCCTGGTAGTTTCTTAGGGGTAGCTAGGTGGTGTAGGGGATAGAGTGCCAGGCCTCCAGTCAGGAAGACCCAAGTTCAAATCCCACCCTAGACATTTAGACACTTATTTTTATAGATGTGTAGGAAACTAGGATATGGAAGGGAGGTATGATAGACGTGAAAATCAGGATGAGAGAAGAAGAAAGGGAGTAAGTTACTTACCCGTATTTGCCTTAGTTTCCTTATTTGTAAAATGAGCTGGAGAAAGAAACGGCAAACCATTCCAGTATCCTTGCCAAGAAAACATCAAATGGGGTCATGACGAGTTGCACCTGACTGAACAACAAAATTGTTTCATGGGGTCTTAGGATTTTGATAATTTGTCAGTCTTAGAAATATAAACTCACACAATGATTTGCATGTATTATCTGGCATTCACTCCTGTGATTGATCAAGTGTATAACTTATTTTTCTCATTTAAGCAGTTCACAAAATTCAAGCACAAAGGATGACTTGCCCAAATTCCTACAAATTGGTGACAGATCCAAGACTATTCACCTGGCTTCTAGTGGTAGGTCTATGTTGTCCCCTTTGCCGGGGTGGGTAGGGGAAGGGAAGGGATGAGGTAAGAATGAGAACTGAAAACTAATGATTAATCGATAGGAACCAGCTGGAACTAATGCTAAGATTAAAAATCGCAAATTTTCAACGCCACCCCCCTCTTTACTTCTCTATGGTCAAGTATACTTTCCACAATTTGTATAGGAGCTACACTTTAGGGCTGACCAGGGATTCTGAAGAACGTGTGTAAAGGAAATCAGAAGATCAGGCAGTATGCAAGAAAGGGAAGAAGTGTAGAGAAGTTGGAGGCAGTTAACCTAGAGCTTTATGGTCCTTGCATGATGAACTTTTTTCTGAATGTTGTGGGTTACTAAGTAGGCAGTGGCTAAAGTTCAAGCATTTAATTTAAGGACCCAACTGATAACGTGAGATTAAAAACAGGCCTGAAATAATCTTAATTGAAAGACATAAAAATCTAAAGAGACCGGTTCTGCTTTAGACTTAGAAGCCTAATATTAAATAATGATTAAACATCGATCGATGATATTTATTAAGTGCTAAGTTTGCTCAGCACTGTGCTACAGACACTGTTCATCTGGATCTTCACTTCTATCACACCTCCTTTCTTGGCCCTGGCTTCCTACACATCTATAAAAATAAAAATAATAAAAAATAATATATGAAAACATAAAACCACTATCTCTTCTTTAACTCACGCAAAACAAGCTGGCTTTTGGCACATTGCCGCCACTTTAGCCGTTTCGGTACTGGCCTTAAATAAGAAGAATAGCCAGCTTCAAGGTTTGCAAAACACTTTACATTCAGCCTCGGTTTACTCATCTCTAAAATGGGGATACTGTTACTTGGCCTTAATCCTTTCGAACCCTCTGAGGCAGCCAATCACGTTTGTTCTAGGGGTGATCGACTATCCCTCAGCCCGTTCCAGGGGAATTCTTGTTAAATTCGATTACAAACCCCTTAAAGGCAGGGGGGCCCTTGCGTGCCCAAACAGTAGGTACAACCTCTCATACGCAAGAGACCAGACGTCAGTCTCCCCGGGTGGGTGGAGGAGGTTGAGGGGAGGACGCCACTTTTCAGGGGAGTTTTGTCTTGTTGAATAAACTCTCTCTCCATGCCGGCGATGTATTGTGCAAAGGCGGGGGGGGGGGGGCACCCTCGGAAACCTCAGCCTTGGAGGGGTAGGAGGGCATCGCCCGTTAGTCCTCTGCCAGGTCCCTTCTCGGATCTGCACAAGGGCTGGCCCAAGAACCAGGAGGTCAGCAGCTTATGCGGGGCTGGGGGCGAGGCGAGAAGAGCAGGGTTGCTTTCTGAAGGCCCCCGGCCCCATGCACTGGCTAAACGGGCCCCCGGGCCTTGGGCGCGCAGAAGGCGGCGGGTCCTTGCGACCCTGGAGGGCGCGGGTGGCCAGGGCGACGCCAGACGGATGCACTTTTGCTCCCACCCCCGCCCCCCTTCCCCTCCCCGCCTTTGCACCCGGAGCCCTACAGCACAGGGTGGCTCGGTCCCCTCCGGCTCCCCTCCCACTTTGCCTCTCCCTCCTCTCCTCTTCTCGCGGCTCTTCCCCGCTCCCATTGGCCGCCGGGGAAACCCTCCTCTCCGTCCAATAGCCGTGGCCTGCGGCCCGTTCGGCTCCAGCTGCCGGCTCTCTGAGTGGCCGGCGGCCGGCGGAGTGGCGGGCCGACGGCCAATAGGCGCGGGCCGGCCGATGAATGGCTGGTCCTGGGTGGAGGGGAGGGGGCGGAACGCAGGAGGCGGTGATCCCGGCGGCGGCGGCGGCGAGGAAGGAGGAGGAGGAGGAGGAGGAGGCGGAGGAGGAGAGGGGGGGGCGGGGGGCGTTCGCCAGCTCGGAGGCAGAAAGTGCCACGACTCCACACACACACACACGCACGCAGAGCCCAGACGGACGGACAGGCGTGCAGCTGGAGAGCGGGGAAGTCTGGGGAGGCGGCGGCGGCGGCAGGCGTGCAGCGGGCACTGCGGGGCGCTCGAGCGGCAGGCGGAGCTGCCTTCCTTCTCTGGGGCTGGGGCGAGTGGCCGGCGCCGGCTCCTCCTCGTCGGGGTTCTTATTTTCCCGTGACCGGCAGCGGCGGCGGCGTTGGCAGCGTTAATCGGCGGCGCCTCTTCTTCATTCCGGCTTCTCCTAGTGCAGGTAGGAAACTTCACCCGGGGCTCCGCCGCTGCTCCTGCAGCTCGACCCTGGGGGAGCTGCCCCGGCATCTGGGAGGGGCGGGCTGGGCTCCCCGGGCTTCTCGGACCTGGCTGGACAGATCCTCCTTCCTCCTCCCCCAACCCCCGGCCCGTCTAGGAGCAGCCATGACCCTCCTTCCCTGGCTGTGGGGAGGGGGCGCTCCGTCTAGGAGTCGCCGTGTCCCACCCCCACTAGCCTTTGGGGAGGGGGCACCCCGTCTAGGTGCGGCCGTGCCCCCTCCTCACTAGCTTTGGGAGATTTGGCGCTTCCTCCTCCCCGGGGTATGAGGAGGGGGCCCCCAGTCTAAGAAAGCTGGTGCCCCATCCTCCCGGGCCTTTGGGGAGGGGGCGCCCCGTCTAGGAGCAGCTTCCTTCCTCGCCCTTGGGGAGGGGGCATTCCCTCCTCTCCAGCCTTCGGGAAGGGGGAGCCGAGTGTTCCTCGACGGGGTGGTCCGCTGGATATCCCCCAGGAAAGACGTGAGGGATCGGATAGGGGGACTGCTCGGCTGGCTCCCTCCGAGGCCGCCCGGAGTGACACGTCTCCCTCCCGGCCCCTCCTCTCCCCGCCCTTTCCCGGCGCTGCCCGAGATGGATCCGGCGCACGAGAGTTAGGGGATCCCCGCCGGATCTCTTCTCCAGCCCCCAGTCCCCCTCACCCCCTTGTCTGGGCTCCCGGGGAGAGGAAGATCGAGGGGGAGGGTCTGTTGCGGGCTGGGGGAATGAGAGGCAGGAGCTAATTCCTCCCGGGCTCTGCACAGGGTGAGACCTTTAAAAAAAAAAACCCGGTCCTGCTGTTCCCTGCGCTGGCGGCAGAACCGGGGAAGCCCCGGCCGAGTCCTACCACCACCCCCCATTCTGCCGTCGGGCTGGCTCCGCTCCTTGGGTCTGAAGTTGGGGAAGAAAAGTTGGCCGAGGTTGGGTCTGGGCGGCCCCCGAGTGGGCCACGTTCGCAGCTGGAAGAGGAAAGAGTTAAATTGGGGAGGCTGTAAAGATGACGTTGCCTGACTCCGGAGTCCTGGGACGGGATGGGGGGTGAGGGCGGAGGGGGTGGGATTGGGATGAGGTGGGGACTGGGGCGGAAGCAGGGAGGGATGGGGGCTTTGAATGGGAGGCTCGGCGGGCAGCCCGTTAATTCCGATTGCAATTTTCTTTTCTAAGAGTTGGGGATCTGGGGGCGGGGCAACTGTAACCCGATCAGCCTGTGGGGGGCGGGGGTTCCCTAGAAGCAAAAAAAAGCGGAGTTAGAAATCACAGCCTTGGCTCCTGGATTACTGCTTTAAGCTCTTTCAACTCCCTCCCCCCTCCCCCCCACCCCGGTTGCCTGGGGCATCTTGAAACTGCTCCCCCTGGTGGCAGGGGTCGCAGCATTGTATGGAGGCCACCCTTTATCTCAAGTCTTCCACCAAAGCCCCCTAAGGAAAAAAATAAGAGTGAATAAGTGTGTGTTTGTAGAAATAACAGAGAGTTGGAGATAAGGTTTTGGCTTTTGGTTGAAGCCCAGGAAAGTCAACAAGCATTTGTTAAGCATTCACTATATGCCAAGAACTGTGCTAATCCCTGGAAAGCCTATCCTCCTGCCCTAAAACTTTTTAATGCATTATAAATAAATGGTAATAATAGAGTAAAAGTTATGATTTGGGGCAGACATCCCAGTATTAAAGCTTTATGGGACTAGAAATCTCTCTTCAAGCTCCCCTAGCCCTGATCTGGACTCTAATGAATGGGCATCTTTATTCCAATATCTTAGGCAGACTGTTGGATTCAGGGCATCATGTAATGAAAACGGATACAAGAAGCCTTGGGTTCAAATCCTGGCTCTGCCACTTGCTACATGTGTGACCTTGGGCAAATCGCTGTCTTTCTGGACCTCAGGTCTCTAATCAGTACAGTAAGGGCATAGTACTAGGTGTTTTCTATTGCCCCTTCCAATATGAATATGTGATAACTGCCCACTTCTGCCTTGGGCCATTTCCCTTTCCTATTCCAGGACTTTAAAGATGGGGAGGAGGGAGATGAATACCTGAAACATAATTAAAACTTCATTTTGTCTCATTCTTAAACCATCCTTGACCACCCACTCTGGGAAATAGCTTGCATTTTTTAGTTAGCACCTTGCACTTGCTGATACTGACTGCCTCTAAATGGCCTGTCTGAAGGGACTTCGTCTCTTGTAGAGTATCATACCCAAAATTTATTCCAAACTTTGCAGTTTGAGGTAGAGCTGTCCCTGATGTTGACTGCCTCCCTTAGGTTAAGCTGGCACTGAAAAGAGCACTGCTATGACCTTGAGCAAGTTAAACCTCAGTTTCTTCAACTGTAAAATGGAAGTGATAATATCTCCCCTGCCTGCCTCATGGTGTTGTTATGCGGATCAGATGACAATGTATGTGAAAGCTTTGGAAATTCATAAAATGCTATGTAATAAAGTATTATAACTTGGAGAAGATCCAAGACTTGTGCAGTTCCTGGGAAATGAAACTGAATGAATTCTCTCTTGGATCAAATCCAGTCACCTTTCCTTTACTTGCCAATTTTTCTCTTTATTCCTTTCTTTTGGAAGAGAGGAGAGTAGAAAAAGGGAGCTCCTGAGTTACCTGCTGTCCACCCTCAGGCTATATATATGAGCGAATAGTCCAGCCAGAAGTCTAGAGAACTTCTCTTCCTCCTCCTGCTTTAAACTTTGAGCCAGGCCTAGGCTTATATCCCAAACTCTGCAAGAAGTTTCAGCAATCTTCAAAGGTGCAGATGTGCCTACAAACTGCAGACTATAGCAAAGGACTCTAGAGGTGAAAATTTAAAATCTTTAAAATATACAGAAGGCAGTGTAGCAAATAAAAGCTGACCTCAGAGTTAGGAAGACTCGGATTTGAGTTATACTTCTGACATGTATATTGGCTGTGTGGCCCTGGATAGGTTACTTAACCTCTCAGTGCCCCAGGCAACTCTCTGAAACTATACTCTGCCAGTCTGTATTGGTAGAAGAAGTTCTCCCGATGAGAGTTCCCTAAAGGGAAGAAATTGAAAATCTAGTCCAAACACACACAATATACTTAAAGTATATTTGTGTCTTAGAACTTCCTGGCTTCCCTCCCTTCCCTACTGTATCTTAGTAGGTTTGCCTAAACTTGGCCCCATGCCTACTCCAGGAAGGATGATACCAGGTTGCACAGAGGAGAGGCTGTGTGTGTGTGTGTTGGCAGGGAGGGGAGTGGGTCTGGGCTGTCTCCCAGTAACTGCAAGGATTTTTTGCAAATCCTTATATTTAAGCCAGTTCCTTCTCTGTAGTTGGGACTAATGATCTGAAATTCTTTTAACAAAGTGGGCAGTTGGAGTGACAAGTGGCATGCTAGGATTGTTTTAAGTGAATCTTAAGCATTAAGTCACATTTGAGCAATTGCCTCTTTTGAAACGAGCCGTGTCTGGACAGCCGGCAGTAATTATAAAATTAAACTTAAATTGTTGAATGTAAATTACCTCGTTGGAATATTGGTTTACTTTGCCTAATGAGATTCCTTTAAAAATTTTCAGGACCCTGAATAATTCTTTTTAACTTTGATCTAAATCAGCAATTCTCAAACTTTTTTGTTTTAGGACCCCTTTATGCTTTTTGAAATTATTGAGACCCTCTCCTCCTTCAAGAGCTTTTGTTTATGTGGGTTATATCTGTTAATATTTATGATATTAGAAATTAAAATACCTTATTATGACTATGAAAATAGTTTTTACATTGAAGACCCCCATTAGGGTCTTAGGGACACCCAAAACCCTAGACCACACTTTGAGAACTGCTGATCTCAAACATTTAGGCTAAAATGATCTGGACATGTGGATTCAGGACATTCAGTGATTCCAAGACTGCAAAATATTTTTATCAAAATACTTCTTTTGAGGATGGGACCTGGAAGTCAGGTAAAGTGGAATATTAACAGCTAGTGATGGAGTGAATACAGCACCTGGCCACCGTCAGGAAGTCCTGAGTTCAGTTTGGCCTCAGATACTTAACAGTTGTGGGTCCCTGGGCAAGTTACTTAATCTCTGTTTTCCTTGGTTTCTTCAGCTATAAAAAATGAAAATAACAGTGGCACCTACCTCACAGGGTTGTTGTGAGAATCAAATAAAATAATATTTCTGAAAAACATTTAACACAGTGACTGGCACATCGTAGGCACTATATAAATGCTGACTCTCTCCCTTCCTCCCCTCCCAGGTCAGAATTATAATTCAGAATTGAATCAATATCATTCAGAATTATAGAATCCCAGTTACTTTGCTTTCTTTTTGAAAACCTTCTGTTTGAAAGTAGCCCCATTAGTATAACTAAACAGTCTGTCAGCTGTACGCGTCAGCCTAACTGTTAATATGCAGTTCCACTTGTTCTGAGACAGGCTAATAGTCTTAGCTGTTTTTGCAAAGGCCCTGAGCATAAATCAACTAGAATATATTAAGCTCCTACTATGGGCCAGACACTAATCTAGGTGCTTGGGATGCAGATTTTTAAATAGGAAGCAAACCAGGCAAGCGCAGTGAAAAGCAAAGGGTTAAGAGTCTGATTTTTAAATGGCTTATTCTTTTTTTTTTTTGGACTTGTCCTTTGATTTTATTGGTATAAGGAATTCCCTATGAAAATCCTCCTTCTGCTGATGCAGAACAACACCTGTTTCACGATTTTATAGTCTTAGAGCCTGGGCACTGGCAGGTTAGGTTATTTTCCTGGGGTCACACAGCCACCATGTGTCACACGTGGGACTTGAACTCATGTCTTCTACTTCTTCATCATAGCGCAGTGACTTTTCTCTCTTTATACATTTCGGATCTCTGGATAGAGTTTTCTTGACAGTTTTGGAGTAAAGCATTACTGCATTAAAAGGGGGGGGAAAGCATTTTGTTAATTACCTGCATAGTGCCAGGGAGGCATTGCAGATTAATGGAGAGAAAGCTGCTGGATTTGGATTTTGGCAAACTTTGGTTCTTGTGCCACCTCACATGCTCACTAGTTTTTTGAGTCTGGACCAATCATGTAACCTTTCTGAGCTCATTTGCAATAAAGCGAAGGTAATAACTGTAGAACTTACTCACTGGTGGTCAAAAAGATCAAATGAGATAATGCACGTAAGGCTCCTTTGCAGAACTCAGTCATTCTATAAATATCAGTCATTTTGACTTGTTGGCCTCAGTGAAAAAAGGAGGTTAGAGTACATGTTCTGTAAGTCCCCTCCAGCTCTCTGTAGACATACATTCCTACTGATAGTGTGAATATAAGCAGGTCATTTAACCTCCTGAATTTGTTTACACCTCGGAACACAAGGGAATAAACATAATTGTACTAGCTTCTTCCCCCAGGTAGTTGTGAAGTGTTTGTCATCATATAGTGCTATACAAATACTTCAGTTCTTGAAGGACAACACTTGAAGAATCTGTTGATTTCATCAACATGGGTACTTCTCCAGGGACACAGGTCACAGCCCCTCATCTTGTTGCTCCGTTGAAGCCCAAAGGACTCTTCACCTGGTGGCAGTGGACCACTCCAGACTTAACTAGGCTGGTTCTCAAACAACATAGAGTCAGTCCACATCCTGCTTTTGAAGCCTTTCCAGCTCCATCAGACTTGGCAAAGCTTCTGTTCTTCTGTCATTTTCTAGAGCACCCTACCGTCACCTCTGTTCCATGATATTCCTCAGCACTCCTGTGCCTGGAATGTGCCACTTCCTTACCTCCACCTCATAGAGTCCCTCTATTCCTTTAACACAGAGCTCACACATTGTTTTCTGCATCAGCCCTTTTCTGATCCCCCCAAATATTAGTGTCCTCCGTTTCTATCTAATTGCCTTTTTTTAATTATTATTTTTTTTAATTTTTAGTTTACAACACTCGGTTCTACATAATTTTGAGTTCCAGATTTTCTTCCCTCCCTCCCCCACTCCCTCCCCAAGATGGCGTGGAATCCTGTATAACTTCCACGTATAACTTCACATTGAATTAATTTACACACTAGTCAAGTTGTGGAGAAGAATTATGACCAATGGAATGAATCATGAGAAAGAAGAAACAGAACCAAAAAAAAACCCCCAAAAACAAAAGGAGAAAAAAAAAACAGGAAAACAAAGGCGAGCATGAAGTGTGTCTCAATCTGCGTTCATACTTCATAGTTCTTTCTCTGGATGTAGATAGCATTCTCCATCGTGAGTCCTTTGGAGTTGTCTTTGCACCTTGTGTTGCTGAGAAGAGCAAAGTCTATCAGGGTTAGTCCTCACAGAATCCATATATCTGTGGTTGTGTATAATGTTCTCCTGGCTCTGCTCCGCTCACTCAGCATTATGTGTAGGTTTTTCCTATCTAACTGCCTTTTAATGATATTTTAATGGCTTTGTATATATTTGTCTTTACTTAATATTTGTGCTGTAGATTTTTTCATATGTTCTTGTTTTTCCCATTAGAATGTAAGCCTTTTGTAAGTAGTGATTGTTTCATTCTTTGTACTTGTATCAATACCTAACATGATGCCTGGCACATGGTAGGTGCTTAATATTTGTTGATCGATTGGTGAGGACCTTAGTAGGTTTAGAAATGTGAGCTGTTGCCATCCTAGGGGCTTACAATTTAAAACAAACACCACTGACATGGACCAACATAGAAGACATACAGATAAAGAATAAATACAGATAATAAACAGCTGATGTGTGGCTTGTGCAGAATATAAATGTCCAGCAAATATTTATTTGCAGTTCAGCTCTGTGCGAGGCACCGTGAGGAATACAACAAAGAATGTTTACTGACTTTGTGGATTGCACAAAGCAGGGAGGGAAGGCTAACCCACTGGCTGACCGTCAAGATTCAGAAAGATCTTGATAAACTGGAACATTGAGCTGAATCTAATGAGATGAACTTTAATAGGGATAAATGGAAAGTCTTAGACTTGCACCTGTGAAGTTGATTTTTTTAAATCCAAGTTGGGGAAGACCTAGACAGCAGTCTGTCTGTAAAAGATCTGGTGTTTTTAGTGTCAACAGCCAAGAAAACCAAAGGAATTTTGGGCTGCATTATGACATACATCCTGTCCAGGTGATATTCTTGTTGAACCTCTGACCCTGGCATGCCACATCTGGAGTAACTTGGGTTCAGTTCTAAACAACCCGCATTTTATAAAGGACTTTTCACTTGAGCAGCAAGCATTTGTTAAGCACTTACTGTGTACCAAGTACTGTACTAAGTGCTGGGAATACAAAAAAGTTTAAAAATAATACCTTTTCTCTAGCAGCTAATCTAATGGGAAAACAGCATCTGCATAAATATGTATATACCAGATGCCTACCGAGCAGAAGGAAGGAGTCCTTAGAGGGAAGGTACTAGCAGCTACAAGAATTAGAACAAGCCTCCTTAGAAGGTGGCATTTGAACTGAGTCTTGAAGGATTGTAAGAGGCACAGGTGAGAAGGGTAGGCATTCCAGGTGTGGGGGTCAGACAGGATAAAGGCAGAGAAAAGGGAGGTGGCATATCTTCTCAAAGGACAATAAGTAGCCAAGGATATGGAAGGGAGCAATTATTACAAGTTCACCCTGCCCCAGAAGGTACACAAGACATTTTCTAAGACCATAAAACATTCGATCACATTGCTCTCAAGAAAAAAAGAGTTTTTTTTAATTATAAGGAAATAAAATAATAAAACATTTATTTCATTGTTTCAGAATGTTTGTGTTTTATCATGTACATATTAGTACAATATTACATGCACATAATTTATAAATATATATTATTATTAAATTTATTAGTTAGCTTTTACTGCTAGGGGCTCACAGTAGAAAAGACCCCTGATTTTACGTGACTCACCCTGGAAGAAATTTGATGGCTAGTATCCAGATGCAGCGGTGGGGAAGGCAACCAGGATGGTGAAGGCCTTGAGAGCTTGGCAATATGAGGATCTGTTGAATAAACTGGGGATGTTTTGCCTGAAGATGAAAAGATTTGATGCAAGGGGTTGTCAGCTATTGTCGTGTATTTGACGGCTATTAGCTTAACCACAGAGGACATAATCAAGAGCAAAAGGTTCAAGTTGGCAAGAAGCAAATTCCAGGCATGATAAAACAAAAAAACTTATTAACAAAAAAAAGCTATGCACAGGTAGAATTGGCCTTTTTTTTTTTTTTTTTTGCATCATGGACCCTTTTGACATTCTGATGAAGCCTATGGATTCCTTCTCAATACTTTTTTTTTAACATTCATAATTGAAGGAATTTGTAACTTTCAGTTATAGGTAGTGAAAATAAAGCTGTAATTATCTTTCCCATTCATTTTCATGGATTACCTCAAATCTGTTCATGGACTCCTTAGACATCTATGGACTCCATATAAAGAAACCCTGTCCTAGAGGTAATGGGCCATTGAAATTTCCTGAGCAGGATAGTGAAATGATTAGACTTGAATTTTAGGTAGATGGTTTTGGCAGCTACCTAAATGGAGCTACTGTGAAGGAGGATGGATTGGAGGGGGGAATAGCCTGGAGGCAAGGAGACCAATTAGGAAGCTGTTGCAATCTTAGGTAAGAATTGATAAGGGCTTGAACCATGGTGTTGTCTATGCAAGTGGAGAAGAGAAGTGGAGGAAGAATCGCTAAGACTTGATCTCTGATTGGAAATGGGGACGGAGGAAAAAGGAAGAGCTGAGGATGATTCTCAGATTGTGAACCTCAGTGACTATGAGGAAGGTGGTGTCCCCAACAGAAACAGGGACGTTTGGAGGAAGTTAATGAGCTGTGTTTTGGTCATACGGAGATCCCGGTGGGAACATCCAGTTGGAGGTATCCAGGAGGCAGTTTATGTGGGACTGGAGTTCCATTAGGGCTAGATACCAAGGTACAGGAGTCATTTACTTAGATGTTAAAATAGAGTTTGTGGGTTCTCTGTCACTGGAAGTCTTCCAGCAGTGGCCGTATGACCCTTTGTAGTTATATTGTGGAGTGTGTTCTTGTTTAAGTATTGGTTAGACTGGAATCTAGCCTTAATAAAAGGATTTGTTCTGTGAAGTTTGGATTCGGTCAGAGGGCCACACTTGAGGACCTAGAGGATCACATGGCCTTGAGGCCACAAGTTCCTCACCCCTGGGCTAGATTGTGTCTGAGATCCTTTCCTAACACTGTGTGTTATGGACCTCTAACTAAGACGTAGTCAGATTAACAGGGTTTATAGGATGCTTGCTCAAATAATTGGAATATGAAGTAGGGTTTGAACATACAATAAAGATGGAGAAATTTAATTTTGGGATGAAGACGAGGGTGGCAGAAATGGAAGACAGCTTGATGAAGGTGGCATTTATGTTAGTTCTTACAGGATGGGTAAGAACTGGACAGATTCTGTCTCTTTCCTGCAGTGAGGAGGGCATTCCAGAGGAATCATTTGGAGCAAAGGAAAGCACAGGGGCAAGTTCAGGGATTAGGTGGTAGATCTGTTTGATGGGAGAGGAGAATATCCAAATGGGAGAGCATACCCAAAGAGAGGTAATAGGAGATGAAGCTGGAAAGGCAGCTTTGGAATATTGTGGAGGGTTTTTAATGAAGTGATGGAATTTGGATTTTATCATAGTATTAAGAACTGAAAGGGACTTCAGAGGCCATCTAGTCCAACCTTCTCAATTTATAGATGAGGAAACTAAGTACCAGAGAAACTAAGTGATGGGCCATATGCGTAATAAGTGGCAAAATTCATCTAATAAGGAATTGTTAAAAGTTTTAGATGGGCAAGATGACAAAGGGTAATTACACAGCTAGAGTTGTGCTTTAAGAAAATCTATCCAGCTGTATAGTAGCACAGATGAATGGAGAGGTGGAGGACTGAGCTGGGAGGCAGGGAGATGTAGGAGGATGTGAGAGGTGACAAGGGCCTGAAATAGGGTGGTGATAGTAGGAATGGAAAGACAACAGTGCATTTTAAAGATACTGAAGGTAGAATCAGTGGGGTTCTTTGGACGAATTAAAAGTGTGGGGATGAAGGAGAGGGAGGAAACAGGCCAGTACTCTGTCCCCTACACCATGTTGCTTCTCATCATCCATATATTCTACACTGTGATCTGATTGTTACTTGTATGTGGAAGTAGCCATACTTGGTTTGAGAGCATTGCTGAGGAAAGCCCCAACCTGAGGGAAATGGAAGAGAAGAGGATGCACTTCTTATTATTCACTAGCCTGCAAAGGGATTGTCCCTTGTAATTTGCTTATGCAGTGGTGTTTGTCAGGTATCTACCATGTGCCCTGTTGTGGGTGCTGGGGATAGAAAAATAGACAAAGATTCTGATGCTGTGTGTGAATGAGACCTTCGTTTGGCATTGTTTTTCCACTTATTCCTGTACCTGTCTTATGTCCAATTAGGTAAATGAGTCCCATAGAGTCAGTGAAAAAAAAATGGGAAAAAGCAGGGGATGTGGACTCAGAGTTTGAGTCCAGCTCTGTCAGCTCTTAACCATATAGGCAACTCACCGGTTCAGCTTCTGTTTCTTGGCCTGTTAATTGGGGATAATCTTCCAGATTTTATAGCTCACAAGCTGCTTTTAGAGGGCTCTTTTGAAGTAAAGTATGTGAAGGTGCTTTGTTAATTATAAAGCATTGTATAAGCCTTGATTCTTTACTATCTGTGTTCTCTCAGACATACGCTGAATACCCCAGTGGATTCTAGGATGGGTGCATCAACCCAATTCGTCCTAAGTCTGCTTCAAAAAAAAAAAATGAAATGATATATTTAAACAATATTAAATATCAGTATAGCTTATTCAAGCTTACTTAGTCAATCATTCTTTTAATGCATAATTACCATGCAGGTCACTCCCTTTGCTTGACTATTGGCATTTTTTGTTTGTCCATTCATTCTTGCTTCCTCTTAATATGAGTATAGTATATATTCTCTTCTTTCAGTTCTGCTTTTTTTTTCACTTTGAGTTATTTTACAAAGGTCTTTCTAGATTTCTTTGTATTCCCTATACTTGGAATTCTTGCCACGTCCAAAATGGAGTCCATTTTTCCTCTCCCTCAAAAAACAGTAACAACAAAATACACCCCTCTTCCTAACTTACTTATCTCTGTCAAGGGCACCACCATTTTCCAGTTCCCCAGATCTGGGCCACAACCTCAGAATCATTCTTGATTCTTCCACTTTCTTCCCTCCACTCTCCATGTCCAACAAACTTTTGTCAAAATTGACCAATTCTGTGTCCATGACATATCTAGACTCTGTCCCTTTCTCTCCACTTGAGTCACCACTCAATTTCAAGCACTCACTGCTTCTTGCCTAATTTTTAAAGTAGCCTTATAGATTTGTATCTATCTATATATATCATATGTAATCTATATAGATTTTAGTCTTCATATCCCCATCTCTTTGATCTTCAATCTGCACTCCATAGCTACCAAGTTGAGCTTCCTAAAGTTCAGGTCTGACCATGGCACTCTCCTGTGAAAGAAGCTTCAGTGGCTCCTTATTGATGTAGGATCAAATATAAACTCCTTTGATTGGCGTGGTGTAATGGATAGTGTGTTGTACTTGGAGTCAGGAAGGCCCCAGGTTCAAGCCCTGCCTCAGTTTCCTCATCTCTAAAATGGGGATAATAGTAGTACCAACTTCATAGGATTGTTGATGACCAAATGAGAAGAAATTAAGTAATATAAGTAAAGCCTTAAAGTACTATATAATAATCTGTCTTTACAGACTTATTTCCCATTACTCCCTCCCCACCTGTTGTGTTCCATCCAGACTGGTTTACTTGTCATTCTCTGTATTCCACCTTATCTATCTGACCATACGGGCTATTCCCCATCCTGGAATACTTTCCCACCTCATCTAAGTCCTACTTTCTCTTGGAATTCTTAGTAGCGTTCCAAACTCTGCTCAAGTATGACCACCTTTGTAACAAAGCGGTCTCTACTGATCTCTTCCTTTATCATACAACTAATGTTAATCTGACAGTGTGTATTAATACTCCACTCCCATAAAAAATACTCTGAATTGCTTATTTGTACATGTTGTTTCCCCCAGCGGAATGTAAGCTCCTGGAGAGCAGCAAACGTTTTAATTTTTATTTCTTTGTAACTCCAGTACCTGGCATATTGCATGGCACATAGTAGGTGCTTGTTGAATTGAATGTAATAATTCCTTCTGTACAGTAAGTCACTCAGGGCCCAGAAGTAAAGTGATTGGTTGGGCACTATCTATTAATAATAAAAAATACCATGCCACTTTTGGTTATCACTATACCAGTGTGTTTTCAGAGCTTAATATCCAACTTCATCATCAAAATTAGGCAATTAGTAGAAAACCTTAGTACTTATGATCTTTTTAAAGCCTTCAAAGGTGTTGAAAATCCTGTGGTAGTTTTAGAATAACAGATCTTTGGTGACATGTTGGGAAAGACACATAAATGTAAATTTAAATAAAATTTAAATAGATTAGCTTTTGAACATAGCAGCAGTTAGTGGGAAAGAGAGTAGGCATGTGTATATCATAGATTATGTAGAGCATATGTAAATTTCCTTTCTTTTCTCCTTCATTGTGATTTTCTTTTTACTTAATGAGGACTTTAGTGTGAAGGCCAAATATCTCCTTATACAAAGAAGCTGAGGAAAAATATGTCAAAAAGATGTGTTGAGGCAGGGTAGTATCTAGCTCAGTGGTGTCATAGTCACATAGAAACCTTGAATTTGTTTGACACCTGGTCTGTTTGAGTAAGTACTCCACAGCCAGTGGATTACCATGAAGGTATCAGGGCCCTGTCCTCTCTTTTCTTTGCTGGAGGGTAGCCAACACAACTCGTCTGTCTCCCATCATAGCGATACTCTACAAGACCTCCTATTAGTAGCTTGCCTTTATAGCCTTTTGCAGTTACAAAGTATACTTTGCCATTTGATTCTTACAACAACTTTATGAAGTAGACAATTCAGTGTTTCAAGGAGGAGTGATTTCATTCATCTGAATACCTTTTCCTCTAATGCAGATTGTATCATACCTTTGCCTTTAAATAGTGTTTTTGTGACTGGTGATCCTTTCCAAATCATTCAGTGGCCAACCTTTCGGTGGTGATCATTTGAGACTGTAGGAACCTCAGAAATTGAGTCAGTGACTTGCTCCAAATCACATGTATAGATAAATAGCTGAGGTCCTCTCACTCCAAGACTAGTGTCCTTTCCACTATGTCATAATCTTAAGACTTTGGAAAATAGAAAGTAGATCCTAGAATCAGAATTTAGAGCAGGCATGGACCATAGCATTTATCTTGTCCAACTTCTTTATTTTGGGGATAAAATGGTTGAGAATTACTGGCAGTGTTTATTAATTTACTTTGTATATATTTCTGACATCTTGAAATATAAATGTACAGTTCTGTTAAATCAAATATTTCTACCCCCTCTGCACCTCCATTGCCATGAATTTTGAATAACCATTATTGGGCACACATTTATTTTAGCTAAACATGTTTTTGATTCCCCGTGGTACTGTATATTTTAAATTAAAAAATGCAAAGCAAAAAAAAAATCATTAAAACACAACATTCATAACTGGAAAAAAAATTTCAATTTGTAGAAATCAATGAAAAGTCTCCCAGTGGTGGGTTTTTTTTAAATAATTGTTTTACTTTTTGAGGTAGGTGGCAGAGCTTTACAAAGGTCCTTTATATTAAGCTGCCAAACCCCTCACATTTTTCTATCAAAGGAGTCCTTTGAATTTTGAGTGTGATGAAAAGGTCAGTGATAAAAGCAGCTCAGAGTTGACAAGGTCACATGATCGGAGTAAGGTAGTTATTAAGGTACTTTGCTAAGTCTCTTCCTCATCCAATTTAACTTCTTATTAAGTCCCCTGATAAAGTCCTGACTTAAGTCAAGAGTCTTAGGTAGTACGTTGTGGGCACAGAGTTACCACCTCTTTTTATGTGGGGCTGAAAAGAATAACGCATGTGAATGCATTTTTGTTAAAAGGAGACATGGGGGAGGCTGGAATACTTGTTTCCCTTTAACAATACTGATTATCCTAGCTCCATGTTAATAGGGTTTTCCTTTGACTTATGGCATATGCTGATTATAACTGACTTGAAGTAATTAGAGTAAATGTTGATAATTCATAAATAAACTAATTGATGCTTAAGTTCTATTTAGGAAGAAACAGTTTTGTCAGTGAGATTTACTCATCAAAGAGGAGTTTTTGAGAAGGGCCAAATGAAATAGGATATATGAATCTGATCTTTAAGGACCAACTGTATGTTTTCTCTTAATCATAAATTTGAGTAGAAAACCAACATCTTGCAGTTAGATATGGGAAAAATTTAGTAAAGTACAATCACAAGTGATTATTTTATTTACTAGAAACCTTAGAAAAACATTTGTCAGTTTTTCCCCCCAAATTAGTTGATTTCAACTTCTCACTTTCACCTCATGTATCCACCTGTTGTGAAATGTTGTCATTTCTACCTATATGGTATCTCTTGTGTGAACCCCCTTATTTCTACTCACATAGCTACCACCCTTGTTCAGGCCTTCCTCCTCCTCTTCTTGCCTGGACTATTATGATAGCTTTGTAAATGGTTCCCCTGCCTCAGTTCTCTTACCTCTCCAATACATCTTCCCATACACCTAACAAAGCGACTTTTCTTAAACATATTACCACTAGAATCAAATATAAACAATCTTCTCTCTAAAATAAAGCTCTTTAAAACCTGACCTCTTCCTACTTTAACAGTCTTCTGACACTCGACTTCCCTTCCACACATTGTCATCCAACTACATTGCCCTTCCCATGCAATACTCGAATGCCTGTTTTTGCTTTCATACTGACTGGCTACCATGACTGGAATGCTCTTCTTCTTCACCTCCATCTCTTAGTTTCTTCGGCGTCCTTCAAGTATCAACCCAGATCCCATCTTTTGCAGAAGATCTTTTTGGTTCTCCCAGTTGCTATTCCTTTCTCTCTGATATTAGCTCCATCTGTTCTCTATGTACCTAATTAGAATGTGAGTGAGCTCCTTGAGAACCTCTCTATGCTAAGGGCCAGCACATAGCAGGTACCTGGCATATTTATTGTTCAGTTGTGTCCAACTCTTTTGACCCAATTTGAAGTTTTCTTGGCAAAGATAATGGAGTGGTTTGCCATTTCCTTCTCCAGCTCATTTTGCAGATGAGGAAATGAGGCAAACAGGGATTAAGTGACTTGCCCAGGGTCACACAGCTAGTAAGTATCTGAGGCCAGATTTGAACTCAGGAGGACATCTTCCTGACTTGAAGCCCGGTGCTCTATACTCTGTAATACCTAACTACCCTGCCTGGCATACAGCAAGCTATTCATTTTTGATTGATTTATTTCTTAGACTCAGCCTTGCCAATTTTTTTTTCCCGTCTTAAAATCAAAGATCTACCTTCACTTTGAATATCATACCTACATTCTGAAGCTTGAGATTCATAATGGGCCTTCTGAGTATCTTGAATCACTAGGCTTATTTTAAACCATGCTTATTACCTCTCTTTTTAGATTTGTAGCTCTCTACTTTAGGTTGTAAGGCTGTTCAAATACAGCTAAGAAGTTTTCAGCTTTGTCTTAAGTATTGACTTTGAAGAATTCCTAATTAGTTGAAGCTAGTACCTGGAAAATAAGGAAACATGCACATGTTCTTATTGTAAGATACTGATAGTTTTTTTTGGGGGGGGGGATCCTTTTGGAACTTGTCAAACTGAGTTACCTTAAGTGGGTATATTCTCTACTTCCCTGATCATTTACCTGAAATGCTTTTTTTTTTTTTTTTTTTTGCTCAGGGTGGGTCATTATTGTGATTTAAGTATGACAGCATGCTTTAGTGGAAAGAGCCTTAGTCAGGAAATGAGGATTTGAATTCTGGCAAAAATATACAACTTGCTATATGACTATCGACAGGCCACTTAACCTCTGCATTTTGTCGTCTATCAACTGTAAATAATACTTATACTGTCTGTGCACGTTGCAGGGTTCTATTCAGGAAGGTGCCTTACCAATAAAGACATGAATTAATGAAAAAGCCTTTATTAAGCACTTACTACGTGCCAGGCATTGTGCTAAGGACTAGGGATATAAATAGAAAGATCAGACAGTCTTTGCTCTCAAGAACCTCACATTCTAATTGGGAGACAAAACCTAAGAGAGTTCTGGTGTAAGTTGGCTGGAAATGTCCAGAAGTCCTAAGGGTGGTGCAGTTGGGCTGATAGGTTAGCTGTTTGATGCTTGAGGATTTCATTTATGTTCCAGTGGCAGGTCAAGTGACAAAGGGTGGAAGTTCATCATTTCACTGGAATGATTGTAGTTGGTGACTCCCTGCTCACCTTAAGTGGTGTGAGTGTTGTGTGTTGGGAGGTTGCTAGAATGAGCTGAAGGGATCCCATCTGTCATCTTTGGGAAGGGAGGGGTGAGTTTGAAGGTTTGGGGATTGAGTTCTGTCCCAGAGCAATGTAGATGGAAGATGGGGAAATCAGTGTTGAGCCATGAGGGTTGGCAGAAGGTCTGCTATGATGTCTACCGCGCTGTCCACAGGGTTTAGGTGAAGGGTGGGGAGTGAGTAAAAAAAAAAAATAGTTCCCCATTCTGCTTTCCATTGTTTTTAGGGAAAATTTATAAATTAGGACAGACAGACTGCTTTCAAGGGGAGCCTGAGGAGGCTGGAGAGAGATCTAGTACTTTGTTTATTTATTATCATTCATTACGGCCTCATTATTCATTACAGAACTTCCACCAAACCCTTTCAGTCTACAAATCTGTTTAAAAACTATTGGGATACAGATTTTCATCCAACTTTGATTGCTTCTTTAATGAAATTAACCAAAAAAAATAATAAAGGGAGGGGCCTTTTGTTTTATGTTCTTTTACATGGAATGGACCTGTGTGACTGGCTTGGACCATCATCTTTCCTGGTTATTATGCAGCAGTATAACATCTTTCAGTAGAATAATTCCGGGAGTTCATCCTTTTAACAAATAATGAATTTCTGCTCTGTGTAAGGGACTGTGCTAGGTAATAATAATTAAAGCTATCATTTATATAGCACCTTAAGGTTTGCGAAGTGCTTTTATGCATTTTATCTTATTTGATCTCACTACAGAACTTCTAGCTAGGTGCTGTTATTATCTGCATTTTACAGAGGGTTTAAGTGGTTTGCCCATTGTTCGAACTAGTGTCTGAGAAAGGATTTGAACTCAGAACTTCCCGACAGCTAAGTCCAATTTTCTATCTGCTACTCCATTTAACTTTGTTGATAATTTATGCTAAAATGGTTATATACAAGCCTTCTCAAAGGGAGATAAGAGTATCCTTCCTAGCTAAGGCCCTCATGGACTGGTCATTTGATATTTCTTGCCTACTTTTTCCGTGAAAGTAGCAATAATGATTTGTGATGCTAATTTCCAAGCAGTGTTATTTATTGGGATTATGATGACTCTAGAACATTTTTAGTTGCTTCAGAGGACCCACTCTACTACAGCAAGCATTTTAAAAGACTCTATTAGGTATTAGGTACTCTGATAGATGATGGGAATACAAAAAGGAAAACCAGGCCCTGTCCTCACAGAGCTTTTATTCTAATGGAAGGGTGCGTGGAATTTTATGACATGTGAACAGGTATACACACCAAGATCTGAGCAGAGAGAGAACACTCACAACTAAGGGCATCAGGAAAGGCTTCCTATTGAAAATGGCACACAAGCTGAGCCTTGACAGACACTACAGTTTCTAAGAGCAGGGGGCTTTTTCCAGGCTTGTGCAAGGGGGGCTAGAGGACAGCAAGTCAGGTTGTTTGGGATGAGAGGCACAGATTCTGAAGGGCTTCTTCACGTGCTAAGCTGAAGAGCTCGTATTTTATCCTAGTGGAATCAGGGGGCCCTTGGGACTTCTTGAGTAGGGGAATGACAGACAGGTACTTTGGAAAGATTCAGTCTTACTTGCTCTGTGTAGGATATGGGAGAGAGAAGAGCTTGGAAGCCAGGAGTCCAATTAGGAACTCCTTCTAATAAATACTTCAGGTGACAAGTGATGAGAACCTGAGCTAGTTATTCTGTATCTGGTGCAGCGGCTCCCTCAGAGCCCAAGAATTCAAACAATCTTTTTTTTTTTTTAACTAAAATTGTATTGTGATTTCTCCCCCTCCCTCCTCTAGGCAGTTTGAAAACAGTTAAGAGGATAAAACCAAATAAAAGCTGGGGCAGAAAGTTAAAAAGCAAGCCAGCAAGCTTGAGGCTTCCCCTGAGTACCTCACCAAACTCTTCGGAGCTACTTTAATATTCCTTGCTGAGAGGGACCACAGATGGGGGTCTCAGATCAATCCACCTATGTGGTTTGATTAACCCAATGTGCTCCAGGTCAGCACTACAACTTCCTTGCTTTCAAGGTCCAGAGCTAGTGTTGTGGGACAGTAGCTCCTCAGTTTTATCAGTATCTTGGCCCACAGCAACCACCATCATGAATGGTCAAGTGGAAGGAAAGGAACATTTTTGAGAAATGTAGCAGTGGTAGGATGGATAATACTTGGCAACTGATGAGATGTTGGAGTGTAAGGAGAGAGGGAAGTGTAGCCTGAGATTGTCAAGTATGGACTTGTAAAAACATTCCTATTGAAAAGTTTTAGTTATTTGAAATATTGAAACAAAAATAATTTCTGTTTATACTTTATTTCTTTGAATCTAAAATGATCCAAGAAATGCAAATATGGACTCATAATAGAATATCTCCATAGTGTTTTAATACTTATTTAAAATGGGAAATAGAATTGTTCCTTTAATGTAGGAAGATTTACTGTATTTCCGTTTTAATTTTTAGATTAAAAAAGTCTTTTTAGTCATTTTTTCTCTTTATTTCTCTTCAGGAAAAGCCACAGATCATAACTTTGGAGATCTCTGTTTCCTTGGTCTCTATGTTCTCCCAAGACTCAACTATTTTTGGATTTTAATAAAGGGCCTTTCTGTTTTATTTTCATGACATTTCTCTGGTAGCATCAGGCTCTGACTAAGAAACAGTTGGAACTTGTGGCCAAATATTCTTTGATCCCAGCTGTCACTTCTTGGAGTATCCCAAATTAGTTCTATTAGAAAACAGCCAGTGATGAGAGCTGGCCCCATGATGCCAACTTAAGCTCCCTCTTCACATAACTTCTTTTATACATGTGACTCTATGCTTTGGGTTTCCTCTCTAAAGTAGAATTTTTCTGAGGGAAAGGGGCTGGAGATTTATTTTGAATATTTCACTTCAGTTAAGAACCCCAAGATTCCATTAAGCTATTGCTGGGTGGAGCTATTGTATTTTATCTTTATTTCCCTAATCTCTTGCTGGGGGGCGGGGGGAGGCAGGGAAAGAGGGGTCTTACACATAGTAGGCACTTTGCAAATATTTATTTGAATTTGAATTGAATTAACTCAGTTTCTTAAGTTGTGATCTTAAATGGTCCATAAAAAAATTTTTTTTTAGCACTTTCATTTTTCCCTCATCCCTGCTATGTCCTTTATGTCTCCACCTTCTATAGTATAATTATTTATTTCAGAGGAAAGGCTGTTAAGCATTACAGAATTTCATTAGCCATTTAGTCCAACCTCTGGATGAATCAGTTAATAAAATCAGCAAGTATTAACCAAGCTCTTAGTATATGCCAGGCACCATGAAGAAAAAAAACAAACAGTTCTTGACCTCAAAGAGTTCACATTCGAAATCGCTGCAATGGAAGATGTCACCAAAATTGAAAGCTGGGAACATGCCCTTGGCCTCCATAGCAATGCTGAGAAGAGGGTAGGGTTTGGAGGAAACATGAGTTCTTTTTTGTTCTTGTTGGGTTTGAGGACATCTAATTTGAAACTATCCAAAAATTGGTTGGTAACATGGGACTGAAACTCAGGAGAGTGATTAGGACTGGATATTGGAATCATCTGCTTAGAGAAGAGAGTTGGAACCCCATGGGAGCTAATGAGATCACCAAAGAAAGCTTAGCAGGGCTTCTTACCCTGCCATCTCTTAACTTGTTATTTAAAAATATTTTGGCAACTATCAATCCCATATAATTGGTTTCTTTTTGTGTAATGCTTTATATTTTTTGTATCTATTTTAAGACATTATTCTGAGAAGGATTCCATAGGCTTTGCCAGATTACTGTGACACAGAAAAGGTTAAGAACTGCAGCTATAGAGGAAAAAGAGAAGAGGATCCTCCCTGACTTGGGTGAGGGACTGTTTTTTCTCTTTCATCATATCCCTATGCACAGTCCCTGGCACATAGTCATCTATTTATCAGTGTTTGTTGACTGACTGACCCATTATTGCTCGTTGTTCTGCCCTCCGAGAAGAACGAGTAAATCCTCCCAAGGAGAGCAATAATTTTGTATAATTTTAAATTTCAAATTTGAGGCATTTCTATAAGTATGTTTTGTTTAGTTGTATACAATTTTACCTTCCTATGTGTATCCATCCTTCCTTTGTGACTTTTTTTAACGCTTGTTTTCCCTTGGGAAAACCCTAGTGGAGTCTGCTGTGCCATTAACTTATGGTGACAGGTGATGTGTTGAAAATGCTCATTTGCAAAGCTTAACTAGTTTAATCTTATGGTGATTCAAGACCCAAGCTGAGAATTTAGCATTGTGTCCAGGGCAAAAGGAGAGATTTAAACAATTTTGTAAATAAATTGTTGTATATAATTTTGGTAAGAATACTTTATTTTGAACTTTAAAGAATAATGAAAACGATTCCATTTACAACTCATTTTGCTTTGAAAACTGGTGTTTGGTGTATAGCTAGGTATAATAACTTAGCAGTTACTGTCTCCTTTTCAAGTTCCTTTCCATTGTCTTTGGCCATTCACCCCATATTTGTGTATATCATTTCTTTTATTATTATCTTCTGGTTCTGCCTTCTTCGCTTTGCTTTACTTCATGATCTTAAGTATATTTCTTTGTACACCTTTCTTTCTTAATTGTTACATCATCCTATTATATCCACAGGTAATAGTTTGCCTATCCATCCACCAAATTATTTGATGTTTAGATTGTGGCAAAGACTACTTTTCATTCAGAATTAAAAAAAAAATTCAGTGTATTATTTCTTATGACTAGGTCTTTTAGTTTTCTTGGGAAGTATAGAATAAGTAGTAGTATGAAAAAGATTTCTTTTTAAAGTAATTCTCCATGTTGAAGTCAGATATACCCGTTTGTGTTGCTGTGAAGTATAAATTTGCATGAAAATAATGCTTTCTAAATTTCTTCCCCACAGATAATGTATTTTAGCATGCCCCCTCTTTTTGGGGGGATGTCCCTCTCTATTTCATTTATGTAGGGAGTTCCCTGGAAACCCTTGAACTTAAAATTTTAGTTTAAAAATTAAAAAATTTTAATAAAAATGGACATTTTTAGTTTTTGGTTGTTTGTGAAATTTGGAGGTTAAAGGACATGATTTGCCAGGGTCTCACAGCCAGCATGTGTCAAAGTAGAACTTTTGAATCCAGGTTTTCCTGATTTACATTAAAATGAAATAAAATTAAAGGCAGATTTTCCAACCTTTGCTTTTATGTACAGGTTTACAGGTTTTACACTGGGAAGATAAACAGAACTTCTTAATATTGTGCAATAGACACAGTGTGTCCCCTGCAAAGAGCCAGTTCTGGACCAGAGGAACTACGTTAAATCTCACCTTGCATATTTAATAGCTGTATGACTATGGGCAAGTCACTTGCTCTCCCAGAACATCATTTTTCTCATCTGTAAGGGGATTGGACTGTATGGCCTCTAAAACTCTGTCTGTCTCTGCATCTACTCTCTGGGTCTCAGTTTCTCCAGCTCAGTAAAATGAGGGGGTTGCTCTAAAAGGCCTCCAAGGGCCCTGATCTTTCCATCTTTGGTCCAGTAGAACTCTTAAGACCTGGTGACTATTTAGTTTCTTGGAACTTTTTTTTTTTTTTGTGAGAATGAGTGCACCACCAAAGCTTATTAGGAAAAAAAACTGGTTTCTTTCTGATGGCTTGATCATTGGTGGCGCATGAAATAATATAATATATATATAAAGTGCCTTGCGAACTTTAAAGCACTATATGAATGTCCCCAAATTATTGTTATTATTAATGTAGTTGTTAACTTAAGTTGATGATATTATGACTTCTAAGGGTACTTTATAACTCTAATTCTATTATCCTATTATCTTTTGGAGAAAACAAAGGGAAAGACTTTGGAGGACTTTTAAATTTAAGTGGAATTTTCATTTCTATCACACTCTGATATGTTGATGGATTGTGATTTCCTTTTTGAAAATAAAGGTACTTTGAGAAGTCCTTTTTAAGATCTCATAAAATAAGTTTATCCTAAAGAATGTTGTATGATATAGAGTCACCTAGCCTTTGAAAATTGACAGTAGGAAGGTCAGACACATTCCCCCTCCCCCCCGGCCATGTTTTCCTTTGGTTATTTTGGAGAAAAATGCACTAGTTTGATTTTCTAGTTTCTGACTTGAATGTTTTATTTGTAGAAAAACTAATTTATGGCAGCCTGGTTTGATTACTATTAACTACGGAACCCTTGATAGGAATCATGTTGTCAGTAGAATCATGGACAGAGTTCCAAATTCATTTGAAAACATGAGTGCTCCTGGCCTTTTCCTCTCTCCAGAGTGCATTTGCAGTTATTATAGTTGGGATGAAGGCTTGGACTTGGTATTTCTAGACTGATAGGTTACAGTATATATAGAGAAAAATAAACATGCAGCTCCAACAGACTAGAAAGCGTGTGTTGAAAGCATATATTCCAAAGGCTTTGAAATAACTTTGTCAGCCCTTCACGTCTGTCTTTATTAGAAATTAAGAGAAAAGTAGTGCTTTTTACAGTGTATAATGGGTTTTGGGGGGGGGGGCATAAATGTATAGGATTATTTTGATATACTAAAAATGATACAGTATTGATACATTTAAAAGCTTCTGAAAATCATTGACTCAAATATCATTTATTTTGACAATTCCTTTGTGTCGAAGTTTGGATATTAGGTCTGTTGCTTAGAAATGTATAATTTTTTTTTGAGCCAGTGTATCCATGCAATGAATGGATAACACAGTGGTCTATATAGTAAAAGTACTTGGGGTTCCTTAGAAACAGCAATTTGTTCATCTGGTGAAAATCAGTTGATTATATTTGTGAAGTGTTCTTTTGGTTTTTGTTCACATAAGAGAAGCTAGAAAGAAAGTATTTGATTCCATGTTGAGAATGGTCAAACACTTCCTTCAGCAGTTGTCCTTCAGATCATTCCTACCCCCAGCTGTTGAATATTGCACCGGCATTATTATAACCGTCCTACAGCCCATCAGAATGTAGCACACAGATGCGTGATCTTGGGAAGTAGACAGTTTAGGTGTGATATCTTCCTCATGCCTCTAATGGGTTCAGCATCTCTCTTACTTTACAGTTCACTACTGTAAAGTCAGGCCCAGCTTCTGTTTTGCACCCTGACTTCAGCACACCAGGAATGTGATAACAAGCAGTGTACTTATCATAATGAAATTCTGTCACCTGAAGAAAAATTGCACAGATACTGGATAGAATCATGAAGTTCAGTGTAATTGCTCATGTGTAATTGGTGGAAGTTACCTCAGTTTATGAACTAAAATGATGGTTTTGGCTTTTCTAGTGTCTTGCCAGTGAAACTGCCCTATATGCTACCCCAGGGAACAGGTAATACATAACTTAGGTCTTGTCTTTTGGGTATTGTTATTTGAAGTGCTTTGCCAACCCTAGAGTGCTGTGTAACTGCCATCTACATCTACTACTACTGCTGCTGCTACTCCTCTGGTGACTTCTTGTAATCGTAGAATCAAAATATTAAAAATACTAGCACCAGAAAGGGCCTTAGTGTTCATGTGGTTCAGTACCCTTTTCTATATCAGGAACCTGGAGCCTTAGAGGGGTAAAGTGATTTCTTTTTTGTTTGTTTTAATTTATAAAAAGTTAATATTTTTTCTCAATTACATGTAAAGACAGTTTTTAACATTAAATATTAAAATTTTGAGTTCTAAATTTTCTCCTGCCCTTTCTCACCACTCCCCCCAAAGAATATACAATCATGTAAAGCATATTTCCATATTAGTCATGTTGTGAAAGAAGAAACAGACAAAAAGAAAAGAACATGGGAAAAAAAGTCACAAATAGTATGCTTAAATCTGCATTCATACTTCATCAGTTCTTTCTTTGGAGGTGGACAGCATTTTTCACCATGAGTCCTTTGGGATTATCTTTGATCATTATATCGCTGAGAATAGTTAAGTCATTCACAGTTGATCATTGTACAGTGTCGCTGTTACTGTGTATTATGTACCCCTGGTTCTGTTCACTTCACTTTGCTTCAGTTTGTGCAGGTCTCTCCAGGTTTTTCTGAAATCATCCTGCTTGTCATTTCTTGTAGCACATGATTTCTTTTAGAGGCCCTCAGTTTTGGTAAGGTAGTATTTTTTCACAATTCCATTAAAAAAAGTTTCTGTCAAATGTTGTGTTACGCATTTTTGAGTGGCAGGAAGTGGAGGTACAGAAAACATGCTTAGGCAGGGCTACACTGTAAGTCAAGGTGTACCCAGAACTGACACTTAGAATTTTAGCCTTCCCTGGCTATTGGATGCTAGTGTTGGTATCCTGAATAGTATTTTGAATATCTTTGCTTTAGCTGTATGTCTTCCAAATGTACCTTAAGGATTTTCTAAGTTTTGGGTCCAGGTTCTGTTTTATAAAGAGGAATAACGTGGACATTATTCTGAGTTTGCTTTCTTTTCTTTTGTTATTAATCTGAAGCTAGCACTAGTGAGAACGCAGTAGGGAGGGTGAAACTTTGCGTCTCATCTCTGAATTTAAGCTTTTTTGTGTGTATGTGTTTGACAGGTAAAAGAAAGCGAAGCCGTGATGGATATCTATGACCCCCAGACCTTGGGAGTTATGGTGTTTGGTGGATTCATGGTCATTTCAGCCATTGGAATCTTCCTGGTATCCACCTTCTCCATGAAGGAGACATCCTATGAAGAAGCCTTAGCCAATCAGCGTAAGGAAATGGCAAAAACTCACCATCAGAAAGTGGAAAAGAAAAAGAAGGAGAAACCTGTGGAGAAGAAGGGACGGGCAAAGAAAAAGGAGGAGAAACCCAATGGGAAAATACCTGAACCAGAATTGCTCCCCAACGTAACTGTCATCTCCAAAGACCCCGTACCTGAGAGAGGGGTGGTGGTGGCTCCTGTCGTGGTAGAACCTATCAATATCAAGCCTTCTAAATCTCCAATGACATCAACGGCAGTACCACCACCAAAAGCAGCAGCAGGGCAGCCAACCAAAGGAGCAGCAGCATCACCTCCAGCAACGAAAGGAGCAGCAGCAGCATCTCCTCCAGCAACGAAAGGAGGAGCAGCATCACCTCCAGCAACAAAAGGAGGAGCAGCATCACCTCCAGCAACAAAAGGAGGAGCAGCTGCAGTGCAGCCAACTAAAGGAGGAGCAGCAGTGCAACCAAACAAAGAAGCATCAGTGCAGCCAACTAAAGGAGCGGCGGCGGCGACAGCGCCAACTAAGGGAGCAGCACCACAGCCAACTAAAGGAGGAGCAGCAGCACCACAGCCAACTAAAGGAGCAGCAGTGCAGCCAACTAAAGGAGGAGCAGCAGCACCACCACAACCAACTAAAGGAGCAGCCGTGCAGCAAACGAAAGGAGCAGCAGTGCAGCAAACGAAAGGAGGAGCAGCAGCAGTGCAACCAAACAAAGGAGCACAACCATCGAAAGGAGCAGCAGCACAACCAACCAAAGCAGTGCCACCACAAACAAAAGGAGCAGCAGCACCACCAGGAAAAACTGCACCTGTGGCAGTGGTGCCATCATCCCCAGTGGAGCAGGGGGCAGCAGCACCATTAGGGAAGCGGGCAGCACGGGCAGCAAGAGCAGCAGCAGCAGCAGCCCAGGCAGCGGCAGCACAGGCAGTACTGGTGCCACCAACATCACCAGAAGGGGAAGGGGCAGCAGCACCAGCACCACTGGGGAAGCGGGCAGCACGGGCAGCTCGGGCGGCGGCAGCAGCACAGGCAGCGGCAGCAGCAGCAGAGGCAGGAGTGCAGGCAGTACCAGCAGCACCAGTGGGGCAAGAGGCAGCAGCACCAGCACCACTGGGGAAGCGGGCAGCACGGGCAGCTCGGGCGGCGGCAGCAGCACAGGCAGCGGCAGCAGCAGCAGAGGCAGGAGTGCAGGCAGTACCAGCAGCACCAGTGGGGCAAGGGGCAGCACCAGCACCAATGGGGAAGCGGGCAGCAAAGGCAGCTCGGGCAGTGGCAGCAGCAGAGGTAGCAGTGCAGCCAGTACCAACATCACCAGTAGGACAAGGGGCAGCAGGACCTGTGGCAACTGGAGGACGGGCTGCAGCAAAGGCAGCTCGAGCAACAGCAGCAGCCCAGGCAGTACCAGTGGTGCCAACATCACCAGTAGGGCAAGGGGCACCAGCCCCAGCAGCCCCAGGGGGTCGGGCAGCAGCGAAGGCAGCTCGGGCAGCAGCAGCAGCGCAGGCAGTACCAGTAGCAGCAGTGCAAGTAGCACCAGTAGCAGCTGTGGTAGCAAGTGCCCCTGCACCCTTGCAAGGGCAGCCTACTTCATCCCCTAAGGAAAAGAGGAAGAAGGAAAAGAAGGTGGCAAAAGTTGAGCCAGCACCCAGCCCTGTGGTGAGTTCCATGCATGTCCTTTCCTCCAAGTCTTCAGTGCTTGAAGCTGCTCCCAAAGAGGTCCCTGTGGTTGCTGTTCCTCCTGTTGGCACAAAGACCAGTGCCCCAAAGGCAGAAGTTATTGTCAACCATGAGGAGCCAAAGCATGAAGCCCCATCAAAGAAGAAATCTTCTAAGAAAAAGAGTGAGCCAAGTAAGCCTCTGATTTCTTTATGAGACTGGATTAATAAACTGTCCTAGTGAGTAGAGGGATGTCCTCTAGGTTTTCCATTCATTATGTCTCTTTATAAAAGTCCTAGTCAAATGATGAGGATTAGTGATGTTAAGTTTTTTTGCATTTAGTGTTGAAAATGCACAATCCTTCAAATGGTGTTTGATTATAGATTTACTTGTTGGGGGGCAGGGAGGGGAAGTACTTTTAAGTTTTTAAAGGAGAAAGTTTATGCAGATTTATTTGGTAAGTTTTCTACCTAATAATTTAGTGGGAGGGGAGAGGGTAGTAATTTGCCATTAATTGTCCTTTTGTTGTGTTTTTATGCAAAGATATGTCTAGGGTGTTCTTGTTTCAGATTCTCTCAGGTGATTCAATAGCTACTTTACTTAAAGTATTTTTACAGTCATTTGTTGAGATATTTAACTGTGTTTTGTTTGAAATGAGATTCTTATAAGGAACATGAAATGTTTGGAAAAGCAGCAAGTAGTTTAGGACTTCTCTGTCAGCTAATTTTACCTGATACTTATGTCTGCTTTATTTATGTCCACAGCCCCCACTTTTGAGGTTTCCAACATCATAGTAAACATAATCACATTTCATTTATACTATCGGATCTGTTTGCGTTATGGATAAAAATCGTAAATTTGCAGAGTTGAAAAGGACCTCACAGATCAGTCCAACCCCTAACCAAAGAATGAATCCCATCTAGTGTTCCAGACAAATCCATCCTCTGCTTGAAGACCTCAGGAGTGACAGGGAACTGAGATGGCCCATATGATTTTTTGGACATCTCAAAATTTAGCCAGTATTTTCCTCCCTATAGCTTCTGCCCATTGTTCAAGATTTTTTTCTAGAGCCAGTCTGACATTCCTTCAGAAATATTTAAAAATAATTTTTTTGTCTCTGCCAAATCTTCTGTTCTTCAGGATAATATCTTCGGTTTTTTCAACCAGTACTTTGTATGATTAGTTTTGAGTTCCTTCACTGTCCTGGGACATACGTCACCTTCTCTTTGTGCTTCCTCTATATTACTTTCATTCTGTACTTGTGTAGTTGGTTTTTTTGAACATAAGTCTTGAAATTTAGTATGAATCTTACTGTCTTTTTACCTTCAGTTTACTCTGTCATCTTTTGGAACCCTGTTTCTATCAGCAAGTGGATTAAGTAAACTTCCCAGCTTTTATGTCTTCTGTAGACTTGATGAATAGGTCATTTGTGCTTTCATCGAAGTCATGGATTAAAGCTTTGTAGTGAGTTTAAAAATGAATGACAGAGGACCCCTAAGTCTTCTGGTATTCCACTCAAGACTCCCTCCAGGCTGACAATCTGTCAGTCAGTATCACAGGCACAGAATCATAGAATCACAGAACATCAGAGTTGGAAGGGACCTCAGAGAACATCTTGCCCAGGCCTATCATTTTGTTGATAAGGAAACTTAAGACTGAGGACGGCCAACTGCCCATGGTAATGGAGCTAGTTAGTAAAAGGCTGGGTTGGCACTTTAACGCAAGCCTTCTGATCCCCCAGTCTAGTGCTTTTTCTCCTATGCTATGTTGTACTCTTTGAATCCAGCCAGTCAACTTTCTTTTTTTAAATTTATTTTTTATTTTTAGTTTACAACACTCAGTACCACAGGTTTTTGAGCTCCATTTTCTCCCCTTCTCTCTCTTCCCCCTTCCCCTCTCAAGATGGCATGTAATCCAGTATAGGTTCTACACATACCTTCACACTAAACTTATTTTCACAATAGTTGAGTTGTAAAGAATTATAACCAATGGAATAAACCATAAGAAAGAAGAAACAAAACCAAAAAAAGAGAGCAAATAGTTTGCCTCAATCTGCATTCAGACTCCATAATTCTTTCTTTGGGTATGCATAGCTTTTCCATCATGAGTCTTTTGGAGCTGTCTTTGAACCTTGCATTGCTGAGAAGAGCCAAGTCTATCAAAGTTAGTCATCACAGATATTGTGTGTATGTAATCATGTATAATGTTCTCCTGGTTCTGCTCCCCTCGCTCAGCAACAGATCATGTAAGTCTTTCCAGGTTATTATGAAGTCCATCTGCTCCTCATTTCTTGTAGCACAATAGTACTCCATTACATTCATATACCACACTTGCTTAGCCATTCCCCAATTGATGGTCAACTTTCTTTTAAAAAAAAAACAAGCTTTATTGATGTTCCCCAGCTTTTCTCTTTCCTCCCAAAGAAGTGAAACTTCTGTAACAAAGCTAAGCAAAACAGATAAACTCACTGACTGTGCCTGGCAAAAACATATACCTGTTTTCATCATTTTAGTCCATCACCTGTCTGTCAAGAAGAGGGAAGCATCAGTTCTCTAAAGTCACGAATGATCAGAATTCTGATGTCTTTAACTGTTTCTTTCTTTATGTTATTGTAGTCACTTAGATTATTCTTCTGGTGGTTCTCCTTGGCATTCAGTCAGCCCTTTCTAAATCCACCTAACAGTATTATTCAATCCATGTTGCTTTTTCTGGTCCATAAGGATAATATGAGAGGCTTTGTTAAATAACGTGCTGAGATCAATTAATTAGCCGTCATTTATTAAGCACTTACTATGTGACAGATAACCTACTAGGTGGTAGGGTTACAAGTACAAAGAGTGAAACAGTTTACATTTAATGGTGGGGGGATAGTAGGTATTTGTAATATAAAAATAAATAAAAACAAAATAGATAAGTGTAAAGTATCCTTAGAGGGAGGCCACGAGCGATTACAAGGATCAAGAAAGGCCTCAATAGAAGGTGGTAATTGAATCTTAAAGGAAAAGAGGAACTCTGAGGCAGAGAGAGAGAGGGAATACATTCCAGGCTTGAGGGATGGCCAATACAAAAATAGAGTGATGAGAGATGGAGTTTTGTTTGTGAGGAACAAAGACAAGGCCAGTTTGGTTGGATCACAGTGGGGAGGGGATATTGCTCAGGGAGGGTGGAAAGATAGGTTGGGGCCAGGTTATAAAAGACTTTAAAACCTAAGAAGGGTTTATATTTTATCCTGGTGGCAATAGAGTTACTAGAGTTAACAGTAAAAGGATTGATAATGGTCATCTCTGCACTAAAGGAAAAGCCATTTTAGTAGTTACATATAGGATACCTATAGGGGAGAAGACTTGAGGTCAGCCAATTAGGAGACTTTTGAAATAATCTAGGAAAGAGTTGATGAAGGCTTGAACTGAGATAGTTGTGAGGAGTAGAGAAATGAGAGATATTATGAAGTTAGAAACAGCAACATTTGGCAGTTTTTTGGATATGTGTACTGAGGGAGAGTGAGAAGTCTAGGATAATGCCAGGGTTATGAATCTGTGACTGTGATATTGGTGCCTTCAGTAGAAGTAGGGAATTTTAGAAGAGTGGAGGGTTTGGGGGAAAGATGAGTTCAGTGTTGGACATTTTAAGTTTGAGATGCCTTTAGGTTGTCCACTGTGAGCTAATAGGCGATTGGTAATGTCTAGGACTTAAAGCTCAGGGGGATTGACTGGGACTGGATATGTAGAGCTAGGAGTCATCTGTATAGAGATAATCATTTATGGGAATTGATTCCCATAACAAGATTTGTAGGGGAAAAAGAAGAAAAAAGGGCTGAGGGGTGGAGGGATTGGAAGTCTTGATGAAGGTGGAGAATAGGTTTAGAGGCATAGGTAGGAGGTTATGGTCAGGTGGGTGTCGGGTGGGGCATGTCAGTTTCTAATCAGGGAAGTGGAATAGGTGTGGGTGGTGATGAGGTTTAGTGTATTATCAGGCTTGTGTGTGGCTGAGGCAGAGTGAAGGAGGAGGTCATGGGATTTAAAGGGGTTGAGGGAACATCTATGTGAATATCAGAGTTTTTTAGTATAAGGGCAGAAATTTGGGAGGAAAGGAAGGTGGTGAGATATAGGTACTGAACTCCTTGAGGGAGGAGGGAGAATGAATTGGGGGCGGGGATGGGGTCGGTGCGCTACTGCCACCGTAGTTTACACTCAATCAATTGTATTTAATGGAGTGAAGTTGCTGAGTGATGTAGTTAAAGGGAGAGTCTGTAAGTTATAGTGGGAGTAAGGAGTAGTCAAGTCCCACTTTCCAACCAATGTGTGAGAGAAGTTAGTGCTGAAAAGGATAGTCAGGGATGTAGCAGCATCAGAATGGAGTTAGGCCTACCAGATGAAAAAGAATGTGAAATACAGAGGCCAGGGTGAAGGGGAATCTGTTCACTATGGAATCAGGATTCCAGAGGAAAATCCAGGTACATCATATTCACACTATTTTCCAGGTTTAATAGTCCAGAAGCTGAAGAAAAAACGGAAATGATGGTTAGTTTGGAATAACTTGTTCTTAATGACCCTCTGTTGGCTTATAGTGATCACTCCTTTCTTTCCCAAATGTTCAGAGACCATTTATTTTAGAATTTTACCAGGAATTTACATCATGATCACTGGCCTGTTACCTGCATCTACTTCCTCCTTTTGAAAATCAGGATGGTGTTCGCATGTGTTCAGTCTTGCGGTAAGGTTCCTGTTTGTCAAGAGTCTTCAGAGATCACCAACAACACTTCAGCAGTCAGTCAGAAACTGTAATTTAATTTCAGTACCTAGGGCTGAAGCAAGTGACATGTGTTAATTGGAAGTATCTAGATGCTCTCTTACCATCTCTTTATCTTGGATTTTAATTCCTTGTTAACCATTTCAAGAAAATGCTTTCTGGCTTCAAGATGATTATCCTTGAAAGAGAAAACAGAAGCAAAATAAAAGTGAGTAGTTTGGTCTTCTTTCTGTTGTCCATCATCATCATCATGTCATCAAATGAAATTCTGTTTGTAAAGTGCCATCCCATATTTACCATAGAGGGATTCCATCCTTTTGTCTTCCCCTTCCCTTGTTTTTGTCTTTACTGTTTATCACTCTTAGGTCATATTGGGCTTTGGCCTTCCAAACACTATTCTTGTTAGCATCTTGCAGTAGGTATTTTAGGATATTTATACATATGCCCTTTCAAAATCCACATTTGTTAGTACACACATAATGTCTCTGTGTAGCCACGCTGGTCTTTTTAGACTCTCTCCGCACTTCCCCCCCCCCTTCTTCCTCATCTGAATCTATTGTGTCTGTGTTGCCAGAATATTGTTCTTGAAGTCCTCCCATCCTTCCTGAACAAACTTTCTTTTTCGATTCTTGAGTCATCAGCTCTTATCTGTTCTTTTGAACTCTTTGATATCATTCTATTATCCAACTGAGATTCTGGTAGCTGTTACCTACCTTCAGAACTTGATCCTTTTTCCTCCATGAGTTGAGCCTCAGTCTTTCTCTTCTTCCTGTCCCTAATACTAGAGGACTTCAACATAAATATTGATACTGCCTCAAACACCTTAACCTCCCAGTTCCTCAACTTAATCGTTTCCCGTAACCTATTCTTCCACCCCACCTTAGGTACACATCAGAGATAGGTCCCGACCTTTGATCTTGCCATCACCCACAAGTCTTTCTTGAGTTTCAGAGTTTATGAACTTGCAAATCCCTTTATCTGATCACAGTCTGTTGTCATTACACTTCCCCTTCTGCCTAGCAACTCCTGACTTGTTCTTTAGCCCCACCATGACCTCCAATCCTTCCATCCCTCAGTTCTCCATCTTGACAGTTTGGTCAGCCAGTTCATCTCTAAACTTTGCTCTTTTCTTTATTCCTTTACCACTTTATTGCATTGCTGATCTTCCCCTGCAAAGCCTCATCTTTGGATCATCCCCACCATCCACTGCCTTTGTTGATATTCCCATGCTGCAAAATAAAGCTGGTGAAAATCACCAGAGTCCACTACAAATTTATGTTACATAATCCCAACTGAGTCCTCACTGCAGCAAGGCAATCCTTTTATATCTCCCTGACTGACTCACTATCCCATTCCCCACAGTGGTTTTTCCAAACCTTTTCATCCCTCCTGAAGCTTCCCATGGTTTCCCCTCCCTCACCCTCTCCGATTTCATTGAAAAAAAAATGAGCCCCTTCACTAAGAGCTCACTTATTCTCTCCTTTTCCTCTCATATCACTCAGTTGCCTTCTGCCACTATCTTCTCCTTCACCCATCTTACAGGAAGAGACGGCTCTTGTCCTGGCCAAGGCACCCTCCTTCAGCATGCACAAGTGATCCTGTCCTTTCCCATCTTCTCTAACAGATTTCTCCCTCCTATATTCCCTCTCTTACTAGTCCTCAGTTTTCCTCCCTGTCTCCTGGCTACTTCCTTACTGCCTACAAACACATCTATACTACAAACCCACTCCATCTTCAAAAAACCCTCACTTGATCCATCTCTCCCCAATAGCTATTTCCTGCCTCTCTTTCTTTTTTTTTTTAAATTTAATTTAATTTTAAAAGTTTTTTAGTTTCAGTTCCAAATTCTCTCCTTCCTGCCCTTCCCCCACCCATTGAGAAGGCAAGAAATATGATGGCTGTTATATATATATATGAAGTCATGCAGAACATTTCCACTCTAGCTATGTTGTAAAAGGGAGAAAAAAGCAAGAAAAATAAAGTAACTATGCTTCAGTTTGCACGCAGAGTTCATGAGTTCTCTCTGGAGGTCTCTTCTTTCTTTTGTGACTAAACTTCTTGAGAAGGCTGTCTCTACAGTCAGTGTCTCCACTTCTTTCCCCTCATTCTCTTTTTGACTCTCTGCAGTCTGACTTCCAACCTCGCCATTCGAATGAAAGTGCTCTCTCCAAAGTTGCCAAATGGACTTTTCTGAATCGTCACCCTTGCTGCAGCCTTTGACACTGTTGATCACCGTTTTTTCTTTAATACTCTCTTCTCTCTAGGTTTTCGTGACACTGCTCTCTCCTGGTTCTCCTCCTACCTGTCTGACTGCTCCTTCTCAGTCTTCTTTGCTGAATCTTCATCCTGGTCACTTCCGCTAACTGTGAGTGTCTCCCAAGACTCTGTCCTGGGTCCTCTTCTCTTTTTCCTCTATACTGTTGCACTTGGTGATCTCATCAGATCCCATGGATTCAGTTATCATCTCTGTGCTGATGTTTATACAGCCCTAACCTCTCTCTTGACCTCTACGCTCACATTAGAATGTTTATGAGATATCTTCTGGGTGGCTGGTGCCTGTTGGCTGTGCTGATTGGATGTCCCATAGACAGTTTAAACTCAGCATGTTCAAAACTGAACTCATTAACTACCATTTCCCCTGAAGGCCTCTCCCCTTCCTAGCTTTCCTATTAGTGTCCAGGTTACCACCCTCCTCTCAGCTCACCTAGGCTCACATCACAGCCTGAGATATCCTCTGCTCCTCACTCTTTCATCTACCGTATCCAGTCACTTGCCAGGTCTTGCTGATTATGCTTTTGTAACATCTCTTGTGTAGCCCCCTTCTGTCCTCTGACACGGTCGCCACCCTGGTGCAGGCCCTTTTCATGTCATGACTGGGCTGTTGGCAATAGCCTTCTGTTTGTTCTCCCAGCCTCAATTTGTCCCCAGTCCAGTCCATCCTCCACTCTGCTGTTAAATTGACCTTCTTCAAGCACAGGTCTGTCATTCCCTTATCCAGTCAATTCCTCTGGCTCCCTATTAACTCTTGGATCAAAAAAAAAAAAACTTCTGGCTTTGAAAACCCTTCACAACCCAGCCCCTTCCTACCTTTCCAGTCTTCTCATACCTTGTTACCCTCTTGATTCGCTTTGACTCAGTGACACTGGCCTCCTTACTTTTTCGTGTACAAGACACTCCATCTACAGACCTGTGCATTTTTGCTGGCTATCCCTCCATGCTTGGAATGCTTTTTCTCCACTCATCTCTGCCTCCTGGCTTCCCTGTCTTCTTTTAAGTCCCAGCTAAAATCTCACCTTCTACAAGAATTTTTGGTATCCCTCTTAATGCGAATGTTTGTCTTCCTGTAACTTTTCTCCAAATTATCCTCCGTATAAGTTCCTGGAGAGTTAGAGACTTTTTTTGTTTTTTCTTTGTATCCCAGTATTTAACACAGTGCCTAGAACATTGTAGGCACTTAATAAAGGCTTGCTCACTTAACTTGACTTACTTGTAAGGACAAGCTTTGCAATTTGGATGCGGAACTCCTATATTTTTTCCAGCTGGATTCATGGCTTTTACCCTAGCATTCCCTCTGTTTTTCTTTCTTACTATTCTCACACAAGCCTTTATGTTTCACCTCAGATTTTGGGTCACTGCATAGTAATATTTATTGTACGGTGCATTCCCCTATCCCTCCTCTTCATTCATTGCCATGTCTATTTCTGTTAATTTCATTCTATTAAATACCATTGATACCTGTAAAGTCATTAGAGCCTTCATTTTCCTGCTGATGTCTCCATGATCCCTGAAGATCTTTTTTTAGGAGGTCCCTGTAACATCCCAAATTCATGCCCTTGTGAGATGGCCTTCCTCCCTGTTACTTATATCAAATCATCCTCTATACTTGTTCATTGGAAAGTGTGAGAATTAACTCCTTTGGGCCAGTGACCGGTATCGTTGCTTTTGGTGGCATCTTCAGATATGGAACCTGAGAAACACCTTATTCTGAAGAAGGTACAAATGCTTCTTATTTGGGAAGACTTGTATGCATTTTTTATCTCTGAAGTTCACATGTCCTTCCCTTCTTGCACCCTTCACTTCTACTTTATGACCTCTTGACATTCCTGTTGGCAGTTTGGATTCTCTCATCTTTTTTTTTTTTTAATTCTTTGTTTTTCTCTTGTCCTTTATTAGTCCTTCCTACTGCGGAATGCTTTTCGTGATGCATACATGCTTATTGTTTGTCTGTGGCAGAAGCATCAGTGTGATCTAACCTTCCCATGTCAGTAAAATAGTTCCCTGCCTTTCCATCCTTATCAGACTAGAGATCTTTTTGCAGCTTCTCCCAGGCAAAGTATGCTGCAGGCTTAGGAGCCCTTGTTCTACCTCTCTTAGTCTCCCAGGGTAAACATTAGTAATTAGTAGATCCCTGCTGGTGCCCTAATTAATTAGCCCAGTGCAAGCTGTAGTTTCAGAGAACAGAAATCTTTCAGTAGCCCCTCCAGAAAAATTCCAGATTCCCTCCCTCCCTCCATTTGTCCTCTCTTCTGGTGTCTGTCTGCTCCATACCCCAGATTCAGGAACCCTGGGTTTTTATAGACTTCCTGGATTATCCTCTTGCCTTTCATCTCTTAATCTGCCCATCTCCCAGATGTGAAACAAACCATTCTTTGAAGTCTTTTGACTGCCCACTACTATACTATACTCTTTCTTGGTTGACATTTTAACCCTTTCTCTCCAGAAAAGCCCTGTGAAATCTAAACTCTCAGCCGTCTCCTTTTGCAGGTAACATCGGAGTGAGATCACCCTGTGCTTTTTTTTCTTGAGACAAGTCTGTTCCCAACAGAGAGCGAATTTCAGAGGAGTTGAGCTAAGGAAACTTCTGAGTCAGATCTTCTTAGTGCATCTTAATGATTTTTTTCTGACATGACTTCCCAAGACATCAGATAGACCCACATTCAAATGTAAATACAGTAATCCCTTCAGGTTCACAGCAGGGTTGTGTTCCTGGAAAACAACATGCATATAAAATCCATGAATATAGATACTAAAAGTGTATGAGAAAAAACGAGTCTAACACATGTCAGAACTGGTAGCTAGCAGTAGTTTCGCATCTGTTCTTGCAACCTAAAGATCAGATTTGCATTTATAAGAACTGCATTTATAAGCTTCACATTTTGGTGAGCAAAGGATGGTTAAAAAAAGTCTTCTCACAAAACTTCCATTACCTTCCCTATAAACAGTAAGTGGCTTTGTTTTCAATATTTGTTTTGGAATAAATATTTAGTAGTCTTTTTTTAAATGTCTCTAGCCTTCTTGGAGAATATATGTTTTGTCTTGAAGTGGCTTTTGTGAGCACTGAAGTGTACCCCTTGGTGATCTTTGAAATTTGATTCTTCTGTTTTGACTTGTTTTATGTATAACCTGCCCTTTAATTCACTTAACCTGGTGGTATCTATAAAATATCATAACCACCAAAGCACATATACATTGTCTATTGAAATCATGGGTGGCTAATCTGAGTATGGATAAGTGTATTCTTCCTCTTTTGAACTCCTATAGTTCTCTAATGTACTGTCTTATATGATAGTTATTGGTGGATGTTGATATTGATTTTAATCATTTTAATCTAATAGAGAATATTGACTTTAATGTCCTCCATCAGATTATAAGCTACTTTAGGGCAAAGACCTTGTCTTATACATCTTTATGTCTCTTTTAATATTTAACCTAGGACAGAGGTAGGGAACCTGTGGCCTCAAGGCCACATGTGGCCTTCTAGGTCCTCAGGTGCATTCCTTTGACTAAATCCAAACTTCACAGAACAAATCCCCTTAATAAAATGATTTTTCTGTAAAACTTGGACTCAGTCAAAAGTCCACACCCAAGGACCTAGAAGGCCACATGTGGCCTCAAGGCCACAGGTTCTCCACTCTTGACCTAGGACATTGTGTACTAATCAATAGACATCTATCAAGTGAATCAACTCAGAATTTAAGAAGCTTTTAAGACAAAGGCTATTTTATTCTTTTATTTTGTTTTATTGATATTTTTGTTTTTATATCACTGTTATCTTTTTCCTATCCAGTGAACTCATTTGTTGTAGCAAAGAATAAAAAAGAAAGGGAAAAAAAGGCAGTTTAGCAACACTGACCTAATACATCAGCAGAGTCTGAGGGTTTTTGTGCCTCTTTAATTCCACATTGTAATATTGTGGGCTCCCCACTTCCACCTGTACAAGAGAGGGAGGTACGTGTTCTCTTGTTTGTGGCCAAGTTTGGTTGCTAGAATTATTCCCTGTTGAGGTTGCTACACGTACACAAACACACACTAGTTATATGTGTAATTTGTGTGTGTGTGTGTGTGTGTGTGTGTGTATGTATTTCATATATATATAAATGTAAATAATATGTAAGTATATATAATATATATTAATATATAAGTATATGTACATAACTAATCTGCATATATTATTTTATATATCATATATAACTAATGTATATATTATATATTAGTTATTAACATGTCTTTTGTAAATTGTAAATATATAAATTATATATAAACATGAATTATTTATATAACTATAATGATAGTATATATACTATATATTATAGAAATCCTATATAATATACCTATATATTATAAATATGTAAATTATGGATATAACTAGTGTCTATACTATAATAGCTATAGTACATATGCTATCTACATATATCCTATAATTATATCTATATATAATTTTATGTAATTATATATAGATCTATAGTTATACGCAGTATAACCTATTATTCAGAGTTAGTTTCAGTTCTTTAAATTTATATTATGTATATTTTTTCCTGATTCTACTTACTTTGCATCATTTTACATAAGTTTTCACATTGGTGCTATTTAAAAAGAAATGCACTCTCATGGTATAGAGGCATTGTTTTTGTATGGATAGAAAAATGATTTAAAGGTAGAAAACCTAGGAGAGAGATAAATCAATGCTTGTCTGGATGGAGAATTGTAAAGAGTGAGGTTCCCTGGGAGTTGGTCCTGGGACTTGTATTACTTGAGTAGATCTAAGATGTCCTTGGTTTGGGTCTTAATTCCTATTTGTGTAGCTGGCAGTCTTCCATGCCCTCTCATCCTGTGCCCTTCTTGTCCACTGTATCTATAAGGTCCCCTCAGAAGATTTATTCAGTGTATTCAATGTCTTTCACTTGATCACTTTACATTGCATGAGTTTTAGGACAGCACATGGGTAATCCAGTGGTAGGGAACCTGGGGCCTTGTGGCTGTATATGGCCTTCTAGATCCTTAAGTGTGTCCTTTTGACAGAATCCAAATTTCTGGCAAAAGGCCGCACTTAAGGATCTAGAAGGCCACAGGTTCCCTATCCCTGACCTAGTAGAATAAAATCCCAGACGTAAATTTTTTTTTGGTGAGGAGGGGACAGGGAGACTGGCTTTCTCCATCTCTTGCCCAGTGGTCACTCAAAGGCCCAATCCCAAAACTCTGACACTTCATTTCCAACCTGAGTTGATTGTTAGACAATCTGGTGACCTTCCTGCTTTCAGGACCTCACTCTATTGGTGTTCAACTTAGTGTAGACACTGAATCAGTTTAGCCCACTGCAGCTCAGGAGATGCACCAGCCTCAGCCTCCCCAGCAGCCATGGTTATAGATATGCACCTCCTTGTACCCAGGCCTCCTCCATCCTGAAACCCTTACTAGATCCTATCATTCTCTCTAGATGTTTATCATCCTATATTTCCACCTATTCTCAACCAGTCTTTGGAAAAAGCAGTCTAAGCTTCTCCACTTTCTCTCTCATCACTCAGTTGAAACTGCCCTCTCCTAAATTACCAGTGATCCTGGCATTGCCAAATCCTGATACCATTTTTTCAGTCCTGATCCTTTTTAGCCGGTCTGCTACATGACACTGTTGATCACCATGTCTTCCTGCATATTATCTGCTCTAGGTTTTTGTGACACTGCTTACTTGTGAGTTCTTGTCTGACTGCTTCTTCCCTGTCTCCCTTGCTGGATCATAATCCTTGTTACACCCACTTGCTGTGGTTTTTACCCCAAGTCTCCTTCCTAGGCCCTCTTCTCTTTTCTCTTCACACATTCTCTTCACACACTTGGTGATCTCATTAGCTGCCAATGGTTCAATTATCTCTATGCAGATAAATCAGATCCATTTATCTAGACCCAGTCTCCCCAAATTTCCGTTCCATCTCACCAACTGCCTATTGGATATTTCAAATTGGAGGTTCCTGAGGGCATCTTAAACTCAACAAGTCCTAAACAGAACTCCTCTATCTTTACTCCCCAGGCCGTGCCTCTTCTGAACTTCCCTATTACTGTCAGTGGCACCGCCATCCCTTCAGTAACCAAGGTTTTTCAGTCATATTTGTCATGTTGAATTTCCTCTTCTCACTATACATGTTCAGTCAGTTGCCAAATCTTGTAATTTCTGTTTCCATAACATTTCTTGCATAGGTTGCCTGTCCACCTCCACAAACCACCACCCTAGTTTAGACCTTCTCCATCTTTTGCCTGCCCTAGACTATTACAGTCTCCTGTTTGACCTCCCTTTCTCTAGCCTTTCCCTGCCAAAGTGATTTTCTTGAAGTGTAGGTCTGACCATGTCACTCCCTCTGGTCAGTAAACTCCACTGACCTTCTGTTACCTCTAGTATCAACTATGAACTTCTCTTTGGCATTTGAAGCTCTTCATCACGTGATCGTGATGCCTTCTGGCTTTTACTCTGTGCCATGTACTCATTCTGGAGTCGAGTCATGTTGGCAGCCTGCTTGGTCTTTCCTCACACATGACCCTGCATCCCCTCTATGCCTTGACATTGTCTGCTTCCCATTCTTGAAATGTTCTTTCCCTACTTCCCCTTTTTGGAATCCCTGATTTCCCTCAGGAATCGGCTCAAGTCCTGCTATATAGGAAGTCTTTCCTGGATACCCCCACCCCCAAACTCCTTAGGGCCTTTCCCTGTAAAGTTACTTTACATCTGCTTAGTAGAGAGAGAGAGAGAGAGAGAGAGAGAGAGAGAGAGAGTGTATGTGTGTGTGTGTGTTGGTTTGTAATGTATATATGCCTGGCCCATAGTAAATACTACATAAATCGTTGTTCACTAATTGCTCTCACTCTTCCTGGGTGACCAGCCCCTCTTCTTTTGTGATATCTTACATTTCCTGAATTATCCCTCATACTACTTCTTCCACATAGATCATTATTTGAAATATTCTCTATCCTACATGGAACCACCATGTACCTCTCCATTGCTTTTTGTATCACTCTTAACTTTAATTCTTGGGGGACTATAATGTTCTAAGATTTGTATCATACAGCAATACTAGGAGACTGTTTGAACTGAAAAGATGAGCTTTAGCGTTTAATCATTTAAAGCACTACAGTTTCCCAAATGCAATCCACTCTAGCCCATTCTTTTCCACCATTTTAATTGCAGGCCCAAATCATTGTCCTGCCATGTTTTTTGTCACACACGCACACATACATGCACACATAATACATACTTGTATGTATGTATGTGTATGTATAGACATATGTATTCTTAATAGACTGACCTTCCAAGTACATGCTATAGTTTGGGCATTTTCATCTATCTAGTTATTTCTGTATATATTGTTAGGTCAGTTCCTTTTTAGTTACTATGGTTCTAACTGGAGAGGTCCTATCATATTCCACTGCTTGATGCATTCAGCCTATTAACTGCAAGTAGAGAAGCATCTGGAAGACACTGTAATTTAAAGGGAACCACCTTTCCCTTCCTAGACATCTTCCTTGATAGTTGTGAGTACCTTTATCAAGGCTCACCTCCATTGATGTTAACAGTGAGCCTTCTCACCAAGATTTCTGTAGACTTGTTTCTAATCTTTTGTTTTATGGGTCAGTACTACTCTTAATCTTCCACCATCTTCCTCTCTGTTCTTTACAAATGGGATTGTATTCTAAGGTGGTGTTGCCCTGGGCAACCATCTCTACACATGACAAGGAGATAACATCCTTGCTGACTGAAGAGGTTTCTGGGATCTTTTAGCCTTCACATTATCATGATTGTTTTATATCTGTTAAACATTTGCAGGAAACAGTGATACTCTTATCATTTTCTATTTTTCACTTTGGATAAGTCAGGTTGAAGTTGTGTCTTTTTCTCATTGCTGTCTTTCTAATTTGTTGCTAATTTACACCTTTGCTCAGTTTATATCTCTTATAACTCCCACATGAGCTACCAGTCACTTCCTATCTGTAGCCGATTTTAATTTTGGGGGGATTACAGAATCAAAGTGGGATATCTGAACGAGAATCCTCTCTACGACATACCTGAGAAGTTGTGGTCCAGCCTTTGCTTTAGCATTTGCGTATCTTCTCGCTCTCTTATTGAAGAAGATATTCAAAGGCGTGAGTCAATGAGCCTTTGGCTACTTTTCATTTCTTAAACCTGAACTGAGCTATATTTTCCATCATTCTTTTTCCTGTCTTGTGCCCGTCTTGGGTTTAAAGTCACAGAGTGGCAAAACATGTTGACTTGATTTAGCGAGTCCTTTTGAATTGTTGATAGAACTTCCCCTACTTATTTTTTCGAAGCAGATGTTGTATAAGAAGTGGTTATTTTCATGGTATTGTTGAACTCATAGGAAGGTATTGGAAATTTAAAAAGAAAGATGACTGTAATTAAGTAGAGATGTAAAATTCTAAAATTTCAAAGCCGTGACGGGGTGGAGAAAGGCTCCGCCCCCCCCATTTTCATTTTTGTTTTTGGAAGGGAATTTTGCTCAGTTACAAACATATATAATGTTTATTTTTTCAAATGAATGAAAAGCCTTTATTAAGCACTTACTATGTGTCAAGCCTTGTACTAACCACTGGGGATCAAATACAAAAGTCCATGCCCTTGAAGACCTTACATTCTAATGGGTATAGACACTGCTCATATGAGATTATATACCTAGCCTGCTATGTGCAAGCCACTGTATGAAGTACTATGGAGAATAAAAAGGTGTGTTCTCAGAACTAACAGTCTAGTAGAGGTATATTGGTGCCAGATTGTGAAGGGGATTGATTTTGCTCAGCATCCTAGAGAGAGCCTTCACAGGGTTTTGGGCAAAGCAGTGATGCGATTAGGTGTATACCTAAACAAAAAAGATAAATCTAGCAAAGGAACATGAAGAGAGAAAAGATGGAGTGGAGATGGAAAGACCACAGTGTAGGATATTTACTTTGTCTATTGATAGCTGATATTTATATAGCACTTTGAAATTTCCGTAGAGCTTTATATATTTTCCTTTTATTTGGGTGGTAATGAGGGCTGGTGCCAGAGTGATGTCAGGGAGAATGGAGAAGAGTTGGGTAGAAGGAAGATTACAACCATCTAATTTAATACAACAGACATTTAGTAAGCACCCGCAGTGTGCAAGTCGCAGCTTTGTTAACATCTTTCCTTGAGGGTTCCCATTAGAGACAGAATTTTGGATTGGATGGAACGTGACTTTGACAGTTTTTATAAACAAAGGAAATTTTGTAGCCTTGGCTTTAGGTGGGTCTGTAGGTGTGGCTCTAAACTGAACACTGTGAGTCTTGGAGGTGGAAGGTGCTTCTCCCCGAATCAAAACTTTCCATGATAATTTTTGTGCAAATTAACAGAATGCAAACATGAAATCCATAAGATACTCTACATCTCTGCCAGTAATCTTTGAATTATCCACCATTCTTTTTGCCTGCCTCTTGGTTTCATGCCAGTCATGTCTCAACTCATGCCAACTCATGTTTGAGTTCTGTATTGACCAATGTCTTCTCTGCTAGCCTTTCCCCACTTTTTTTTTTTAAGCCTTCAGCTTCATTGATGCCTGAGTATTGTGGAAACTGAACGCATAAGGGACTAATAATTAGTTAACATTTACATAATGTTTTAAGCTTTACAAAGCACTTAATACTGGGGAGGTAGGTACTCATTTTAGAGGTAATGAAACCGAAGCTGGGAAAGGTTAAATGATTTTGTCCTAGTAAGTGTCTCAGTTGGGATTTTAACCCCCAATTCTTTCTGACGTTAAGTCCAGTGAGCTGTCCGCTATGGTGGTATCAAACTCAAAGAGAAACCGAGCCACTAAATTGTAAATAAGGATCCCTGCTGTCACATATTGACTTAGAAAACCGCATATTAACACTATTTATGTTCTATTGTGTTTTTATTTCTTTTGTTAAATATTTCTCAATTACATTTTAATCTGGTTCCAGAAACACTCTATAGACTGCTGCTTCCTGTTTTTTAAAGCATTTTATAAATGGTAAAGCCCTATATAAATGTGAATTGCTGTTATTTTTAGATAAAAATTACTACTATTATTATAATTATTAAGTAATGACTGAATTATCTGTGTGGCTTGTGGGACCAGTCTCATTACTTTTAGTCATACCTTTCGCAAATGTAGAATTTACCATCAAAATTAGGTAAAACTACAAAATTAAAGTGGCATATTTTTAATGATTCAATTGTTGTGCTACAGACTCGTAATTAGGCACCAATGGTAAGCAGTTAACAATAATGACTGTAATTTGTATTATTTTAGGATTTTTCCCCTCTTCTCATTTTGTTTAATTCTTTATTATCAGTAATCAGTGCCAGTGTCTGGTCCATAATTTTTCCTCACTACTCACACATATATTCATTTCGTGATACTTGAACCCTTAAAAGACAAAAGTCTGGGATCTAGCTCCCATCAGGTATTTGCTGTGCTCTTTCCCCCCATCCCTCTCAGTCTGATGGGGTCCTTGAATAGCATATCCAATTACTTCCTGGCTCTGGGTGCCAGAATACTCAAGGTCACAGATCCTTTGAACTGGGAACCTATGGATAGCATGCCTGATGGGAAGACTGCATGACAAGAGAGGAGTAACTCAAATTGGGGGGTGGGGTGGCACTTGAGAAGGGACAGGTACAGTGAGGATAGAGAGGAGTATAGGAATATGGTGTGATTTGGTCTGAACACAAATTGTTGGGTGTCTCTAATTGGAACAGTGACAAACAAAACTCCACATCAGTGTATTTTGCTGTCAGTGGTTTATTTTTATGTGGATCTGTGATTTCACTGGTTTAGAAACCATTGTAGACCTGCAGCTGTTCCTAGGCATGGATAGTCTCCGAGAGTTGTTTTGAGGCACCAGAGGGTAAACTAGTGTGTGTCGCAGGTGTGAGACATGAACTCAGGGCTTTCTGACAGAGGCTTGCTATCTTTCCACTATACCACACTGTCTATATGATAGTGCATCTTTATATTTCTGTATCTGTCCACAATTCATATTTATTTCTGATGTCTCAAAAATCTTGCAAATTATAAGTTATTAAAGCTTAAAATATCACTAAGACTTTTGGGGACACTCTTAATTAGTGTTACAGTATACAAATTTTTAACTAGATTACTTCTCTTGATTAATTTCTTGGCTACTGTGAATCTTTGTCTGCTTATTTAATATCAGTTTCTTTTCTTTTTGCTCTGAATAAATATCAAACTTATTGGTATTTGGAATTCTTAAATGAATACAGTATTGATTTTTTTTTCCTGAGTTAGCCTCCTTATAGCCAAATAGGATTTCAAGTTCCCATCAGCACTACTATGCCTTTATTGTTCTCTGTTGTGGAAATGTAAAATTATAGGAAAGCAAGTTGTAATTTCCCCCCTTGCTATTTAGATGCCATTGGTGTAAATTAGAAACTATACCCTGACAAGAAAGAATTCTTTGTTTGTTAGCACTAAAACTGAATGCCTAGAGGTTTAAAATCATGATTAAAATGGGCTTAACTGACCAAGGGTAAACAGGATCCAGCTCTTAACCTACATTAACTAGACTAATTTTACAGTCTCCAGGTGGCCAAGGTTTATTAGGATCTTGACTTAAGGAAATTATCTTCCTTTTCTAGGAAAGCTTATTGTTTTGCTAATTGCCTGTTTGTTCTGTATTTCCTGTTCCTTGATTCTAAAATTCACTCATACATGGCAATACAGATAATAGGTTTTATTTATAGCTCAGCCCTACAGTTTGGAAATAAAATGCAGTATGTGGATGGTCAATTTTCTAGTACCCGTTGGCCCAACACTAGGCACAGAGTCTAGTAGATGCCCCAAACAAATATGGGATCATAGATGTAGAGCAAGAAGGGAGCTGAGAGCTCATCTGGCCCAATCCTTCATTTCACAGTTGAGGAAACTGAGGCCCAAGGACATTAAATGAGTTGTCCATCTCCACACCCACCCTTATCTATTTCTGTTGAAGGCACCACCATTCTTCAGTCTCCCAGGTTCATAACTGCAGCATTACTCTTGGCTCCTCATTCTCCCTCACTCACATATATAGTCAGTTGCCCTATCTTGCCATTTCCACCCGTACAACATCTCTCATCTGTCTCCACTTCTCATGCCACCACTACCTAAGTTAAGGGCCTTATCGCCTCTTGCCTGGACTATTGCAGTGGCCTCTTAATTGGTCTTCTAGACCCTCAAGTCTCTCCGCACTCCAATCCATCCTCTACACTGTAGCCAAAGTGATTTTCCTTAAAGATATACCCATGTCACTCTGCTCCTCAATCAGTTCCAGTTCCCTATTGCCTCCGTTTTGGCTTTTAAAACCATTCACATTTTGGTCCCCACATACCTTTTTGGCCTGATTATACATTAACTCTCCTTGCATCTTACAGTCCAGGTGAACTGCCTTTTCTCTGTTTCTTGCACATAAGTCTTCTCTTGTCTCCTTGCCTTTGAATTTGCTATACCTCCTGTACCTCTGACAATTTCCTCCTCATCTCTGCCTTGGAGAATCCGCTACTTCTTTCACCACTATCGACAGGAAACCTTTCCTAATTCCCCAAGCACTAGTACTCTCCCTCCCTAATTACTCGGGGTGGAGGGGGGCGGTTCCCTAAATATTTTCTGCATATATTTTTTCTATGTATTTATTCAAGATTCACTTATATATGTGTATGTTCCAATCCAGAAGAGAATCTCCTATTTAATGGAAGGACATTTACCAAACACTAGCATGAGACTTCAGCATGGTCTCTATAGATGCCTCTAGTCCAGGAGGTGTGTTGATGCACACAGCAGCCTTCTTAGGACCTCCAGCTACTTGTAAGTGAGCTTTTTTTTAATACCTTAGATGATTGTGAAGCTACGTCAGTTTCATTGCCATTTTGGGAAAAAACCTGGGGGCTTTAGCTAATGTCGTTCCTCCAGTCCACAGGGACAATTTCATCTTGTGTCTTTCTGTTATCCCCAGCGCCTGGTGCAGTGTCTGATGTATTTTAAGCACTTAATCAGTGCTTGTTGATCGATTGCCTAGGTTGACTGGCAGTAACTGTCAGAGGCAGGATTGGAATCCTGAACCAGCGCTCTCTCCACTATACCACTGTCTGTGAAAGGGAAGCAGAAACCAAGGGACATAAAAATAGGAAAAAAACAATTGGTGCATAGACACACTTACACACAAGAAATTCCACAAGTTCAACAGGAGCCGTAGTGATAAGGATTCGGTAGGTAGGTTTTAGAGAGCACACCGTACAGTCTTCCAAGACTCCTGTACTGGAGAGAATTTGATCTGACGTTGAGGCAAAACAGTTAACCTGCCTCTGATACAGCAGACAGTGGTTTCTTAGTGCCCAGTGCCACAGTTGCCCTGCTGGCCTTTTATCTGATCCTTGCAGCTGTGACCATCTCCACTAGCCACCGAATGGCTTGTCGTTTCTGTCCTGTCTCTCAGAATCTAGCCTTGACAGATGAGTACCAGTGCCTTATGAGCCCACAACTTGTCTTTCATTCCCCTTGCCCACTTTCAGCCTTAGCTCCCTATCTGCCCAACCCCCCCCCCCCCCACTTTCAACCTTAGTTCCCTGTCTGCCCAATCTAGTATTTACACAAGACAATTTAAACCAAATCCACTTGAGTCATCTATCTTTGTTCCTGTGGCTTGTTACGGCTATTCACAAGCCTGTATTTTCTTAGCCAGTTCATCTCAATAAGTGCACTGCTAGGGATTTATATTTTTCTATCTTTTCAAATACCTCCTCGACATTATTTATAGTCCCATTGAAGTCCTCCTCTGATGCTGCCCCATGGGGCAAAGGCTCTAAGTTCTGCTGGGGAAGGACCTGCTAGTCTGGAAGGTTCTGAGTTTACCAGGTATTCCTCCATGGTGACACATTTTTTTTTTGTCTGTCACAGCAGCCCTGGAGGACTCTACTAATCAAAAAGAGGTGGTAATTAGCTCTCATCAATGTTCCAGAGCAGTCACAGATTCTTGAAGTGGTAACAGAACTTAGTGCCTCCCAGTACTTTTCACATCTGTTATCTCATTTGTATTTTTGTAGCAACCCTATGATAAGATGCAGGTGATATTACACCCCTTTCTTAGATGATGAAGTAACAGTGGAGAGACTAGGAGCATGATGGCTATCTTTTAATGTTTGAAGCGCCCTTCTGTGGAAGAGGGATTAGATTTTTGCCGATGAGGAAACACGGATATGAAGTAACTTGTCCAAAGTCACATACAGATAATAAATATCTGAGACATGATTTGAACTCTGAACTCTTATCCTCTGTGCCATCCACTTCTCCTGTTTTTAACAGTTTAGTGTTCATTGAGATTTGGAAGACCCTTAAAGGAGTTTTAAGAAATGATAACTGTATTAGGATGGACAGTCTTTTTTTTTTAAACCAAGTACTTTTCTCATCATGAGTCAATGAAGTAAGTATTGCTGTGCCCATTTACAAATGAGGAAATTACATGTTATCTAGATTCTAAAGTGATTTAGAGCTGGAAGGGGCCTTCGAGATCATCTAGTCCAATTTCCTCACTTTACAGGTGAGAAAACTTAGGCCTAGAGAAGTTTGGATGACGGTTATACACTCTGGTCTCCAAATATATCCCTTTCCCCCTTACTCCATTCTGTGTTTCTACTTGTCAGTAATCATATAGCCAGGAAATACTGGAGCCAGCATTTGAATGTAGTCTTCTGATCCATAGCCTTCTTTTCTTACTACCTGTGTTCTTTTAATTGATTTGTTTTTGAGTGGGCATCTGTTCAACACAATTTTTTGGTGGTGAATTAACATTGAAGTACATATTAAAGGACCCAGTTTGCCCAACCGACATTTGTAGCAGTCTCCTTGGTTCTGCTAAAAATACTGCGGGCATTTTCATCTTTGCTTTTTTAGGATTAAGCTATTGTTAATAATGTCAATGGGGAAGTACTTTTAGGAGCTGATAAAATTCTAAGTGATTAGCTTATGTTCATTGTTACCCTTAAATAAGTGGACACTTTTGGATAACTTGGCTTCAGCAGATGACAGCCCCTCAGACTGCTGAGAAACACACCACTTGGAGAATTAGGCTGGACATCAGTTACTGTTGTGGTTTTCTCAACAGTAATTCTAATGAGGGGGCTCACTTCAGCCAGTTCTGATGGAGTGCTTGTGCTTGGACCCCAGTTCCAAGATCATATTTCTCCCTTGCTTCAAAACACTATCCCTGATAGTTTTCTCACCAGCCCAATATGCCTAGCAATAACTCATGAGTGGGCCCCAGTAAGACAAACTACCTTTCCCCACAATTATTCATGAGCGGGCCTCAGTAAAACAAACTGTTTCCTCATCACAAGAACAAGATGACCTGAAGAATTCTCTTGTAAAAACAGGACTATTTTGAAACTACAGAATTATCCTGTATTGATTCCCAAAGTTATATTCAATCCAGAGGTCAAGCTATAGTCATCAGCTCTCAAGTATCATGCTACGGACATAACAGATCAAAAATACACCCCTGAGAAACCTCTTCCCCTGGTTTCCAGTAGTGAATGATGCCAATGACCAAGGTTGTAAGTTACCACCTAATTAGCATATCTGCCAAATAATCTGCTACTTTTCCTATATAAGCTTTAGCATCATTCCTGTTAGGTTGCAGGTTCCTTAAGAGCTCTTGCCTGCTATACCAGCATAACAATAAACCTTTGCCAGCTTGACTTGAAGAATGCCTGAGTCCGTGAATTCATTCTGGACAACCCTTTCCTATACTTCGGTCCTTGAGGGGTCCCTGAAGCCCCCCTCAAACTTCATCATTTCTATTGCATTGGCAAAATTTCATTTAGAGGGCTCAGTAGTTTGGGGGAGAGGAGAATGGTTTGGTTTTTGTTTTAGCTCTTATCGTGCATGAGCCATCACCAGCGTACTTCTCTTGATTATGTGTTGATATCACTTAGCCAGCCAGACTCCTTTAGCTTTAGAAATGAGTATTTACTAGGGTGATGAAGTAAGAACAGTTGCTGCAGCAACATCCCCTCAAACAAAGGCATGCCCTCCCACAAATGCACACAGAATCTAGCAGAAAGTCTAATAAGATGGAATTCATAGTTCTTGGTTTCTGGAAGTTCTTTTCTCCCTCCCTGGAGTTCCTGTGCAGTTCCCCTTAAGCAAGGTTTCTGCTAGGCTTAGAGTCCTGATGCCTTTCCTCAGTTGTGTCTATCTTGTCCCCAGTTCCTAACATACATACTACCATCAGCTGTTCTGGGGACACTTTTAGGGTGCCTGTGGAAATTATGAAATCTCCCAAACCTTTCAGAGTTCACAAGGTCATCCTCTGGTCCAGAGGAAGGGGCTGAAGGATATAGAATTTCTTTTCCTTCTCCTGATCTCCCAAGTGATCCCTTCTTTAGAGTTTAGCTGTATTGTTCTCTAGGCTGCTACCCAGCATTCGAATGATGAGTTCCAAATGGCTTACTCCTTTACTCAAGTTTCAAATGGTGTGACTGAGTCTCTTCAATGATATCAATACGTGTCCTTTAGAATTTCTTTGCATTTCATCCTTTGACTTTGACTCTTTTCAAATTAATGTTTAATAAAAAACTTGATGGTTTAAGTCTTTTAAAGAACAGATTGATTCATTAGAGGTGTTCTCACCTGATAAAAGTATTAAAGTATAACATCTTGGTGTTTTTGTAAACTGAGTATCCTTTTTTTACTTTATTTTATTTTGGGGGGGGAGGCAACGCAATTGGGGTTAAGTGACTTGCCCAAGGTCACACAACTAGTAAGTGTCGAGTGTCTTGAGGCCAAATTTGAACTCAGGTCCCCCTGATTCCAGGGCTGGTGCTCTATTCACTGTGCCACCTAGCTGCCTGTTGTTTGTTATTTTTAAGGGGGAAGTGAGGTCACTGAATGGACCCTCCCTCAACTTTATGCAAGCATTTGCAAATGATTGTGAAGAGGAATATGTCTTAGGAAATTAAGCTTTTTTATTTACAAAAAAAAAATACTAATTAGAGGGGATTGTGGCCAAGTAGAAATACCAATTTGTAGCCAACGAGATAAGGGTTCAGATTCTGCTCCCGATAGCACTTATATGTTTCTGGCCCTAAGGTAACTTCTTAGGATTTAATTACTAAGTGGTGAAGGGAGTTCCCCTTAAACTGAAATTATAGATTATTAATATACTAATTATGAGAGTCCATTTAATTAGGCACTCTTGTGATTAGCCTAGAACTAGTTAGTTATAATTTTTCGCAAAAGGCATTTAATTAAAAATATGCGACTGAGCCTCTACGCATTAATACTTGTCTTTTGCTTCTATTCTTTTAAATTAGTAAAAGTTGTACAGGGTTGTAAATGTATTAAGAATGTTTTGTCTGAATTGAAGAATGTGTTGATAAATGTGTTGATACTGCCCATTTTTGCTCTCTGGCATGGAGACTGGTGATACTACACTCAGGTTTGTATTTTTGTTGTGCCGTGCTCATCATTTTACAAAGAGTTTCACAGGAGTTCACCTGGCCTTCTGAGACTGAATAAATGAAAAAATGTGAACATGAAGAGAAGTAGCAAAGAGGAAAGGAAGCCAACATCGTGATTTTACTATGAGTTATAAGCAGTTTTAAATTTGTCGTGCTGGGTATTGGGTAAAATTGGATTTTAAAATTAGAGCAACAGGGTTTGGGTCCCAGCTCTGCCTCTTAATACCTATAATAACCTCGGCTTACCTTCTCCAACCTCAGTTTCTTCTTCTGTAAAATGAGATTACTGTTTATGATGATAATGACCTCGCTGGGTTATTGGGAGGGAAGTGGTGTATGAAGTTAAGCTGCTACTATTATATTAACAATAATGTTGGTAACAGCAATAGTGTAGTAGATAGACAGCAGGCCTGCAAGCCAGGAAGACCTGGGTTCAAGTTCTGTCTCAGATACATGCTTTGTGACCCTGGGTAAGGCACTTAATCTCTCAGTACCTCAGGCAACTTTGTAAGACTATATATTACCTAGAAGGTGCTGACTTGAATTAATTGGTAGAGGATTTCCTTTTTTGAGAATTCTCTGTATCACCGATTTTCAAACTTTCTGCTGTCAGGATCCCTTTACATTCTCAAAAATTATTGAAGATTCCAAAGAACTTTTATGTGAGTGTTATATCTATTGGTATTTTACTGTATTAGAAATGAAAATGGACACATTTTGTAAAGTATTAATTTATTTAAAATAACAATCATAAATCCATTGCATGTTAACATAAATAAAATTTTGTTTATGAAAAATAGCCATACCTTCCCAAACAAAATAAATTAGTGAGAAGAGTTGGCATTATTTTGCATATTTTTGCAAATCTCTTTACTATCTGGCTTAATCAAAGATAGCTGGATTCTCATCTGGGTCTGTATTCAGTCTGTTATTATAGGGTTTTGTAGTTGGAAAAAGGAGCACTATTTGAATATGCAAATAATATTTTATTATAATGGAAATAATTTTGACCTTGTGGACTCCCTGAAAGGGTTTTTTGTAGACTCCCACTTTGAGAACTCCTGAGCTCTATCAAGAAATCACAGGTCCAGCCCCAGCTCTCTTTACAGAGTACACTGTTGAGTGTCCTTGTGGCACCCCCTTTAAAATCCTCTTTGATATAAAAGGTTAGAAAGAGTAGAAATTTGTGAAAATAAAATTTGCCTGCATGGACTGGTGTTGGTATGCCCCCATTTCAGTAAATAGTTTGTTTGTCATGGTCCTTCAGAGCAGGGACTGTCTTGTCTTTTTGCCTTTCTTTGTATCTCAGTGCTTAGCACGTTGCCTAGCACATAGTAGGTGCTTAATAAATGTTTATTGGCTGGCTTTCAGAGGTACTATCCTCTAGGAGTACAGAGTGACAAAAACATGGAGAACTTGGGACTTTACCCAAAGGTTCTCCAGAAAAGGATAGCAGATACAAAACTAATCAATAGCAGTAGGGTCCAGATCTGTTCTCTTAGTCCAGACTGAATTCTGATGCCCATATACTTTGGAAATCAGCCATTAAATTTTTCGCTGGCAGGTAACCACAGTAAGATGAAATGTTGCAATGGATGCTGGATGGCAGTTAATTTTGCCAACGTGGGAGATGGTTCTAGGTAAACTTGGATTTGAACAGTCACTAGAGATCTCTCTTGTTTCTTTCCTCATGGAGAAGCGCTCTTTACAGTATATTTTCCATGCTGGGGTACAGGGTCAAAGCTTCATGCTGCATTTCTGCTGAAGGTGCACTTCCAATTCCCCTTTATTTCCCAGGTTCATTTTGTCTCCCAGCCCCACATGGCTCTCTCTGACCTCTGGTCATGTGGTTGGGTCACGAGGCAGCTTTAGCTGTGGGGAAAAGCTGTGTTAGTTTTAGATGAGAATTATAAATGCAAGTGTAAAACAAGCAGGAATTGCTTTCTGGGGAAACAAAAGATGCTGATTTTTATCTAGATATTTGAAAGAGGGAAGACAAGGGGAGGGGGAATTATTTCCTGAATAAAATTGCTTTTCTCCCCCCAGCATGCTCCCCAAATCATCCATATCTTTTGTTGTTTCTTTCTCAAGTAGTTAAAGCAGAAGAACATGTATTTGGTGGTTACTTAGGAAGGTTTAATTTCTTGCACAGGAAGCTAGAGTATATGTGGTGATGGTTTTTAAAAAAAAATCTATTTTTGATCCCTGATAAGTGGTCTTCACCCAAGTAATTATGTTGGTTTGCCTTCTCCAGCTCTATTTCCCCTCGTGCAAAACTAAGCTGCATTGACAAGGTAATAATCAGCGTCATTGTTTTAAATTTTCTAAAGCTGTTCTAGTCCTGCAACTGGAATTTAGTTCAACTGTACATTATTTCGTCCTATGCGCTCTCTGTAAACCAAAGCTTTAGCCTTTTTTTTTTTTAAGTACAGTATGTACATTCCAGAGGCTCCAAATTTAGTGTGACTGGAACATTGACCTTTGGGCCAACATGACTCCTAAGTTGCTTGGTTTGTTTTGTACAGCCCTTGGTTGCCTGCCGACGAGAGCCAGGGCTCACTCCTTTAATCTCTGACTCTTCCATTGATTGACATAAGAAGAGGACAGAGGATAGATACAGAGTGCCTGTTATGCACTTGGGCAGGCCCAAGCTGACCCACGTTGATTTTAGGCTTTATTGTTCAGCCTTTTAACAGAAGAAGAGAGACGGCCTGAGCGCTAATTCTGGACAGTGTGTTTTGTTTTGTTATTTTTTTTTTTGTTCAGGGAGATGTCATGTGCAGTACATGATAATCCTTCATCCTGATTGAGGAGCAGAGGGACTGATGGATAATTCAGAAGTTATTTTTGTTGGGCTTTAGAATGTGTTCAGACGCTCACTGTTTATTTTTATTTTGTTGTGGATTTGGGTTTTTTTTTTTTTTTTGAGAATGTCTCCCCATCTCACTGGAAGTTCCTCACACCTCATCAGTCAGCTCAGTTTCACTACTGATTGGCATAGGAGCCTTTGACCTGTTCCATTTCCAAACTGGACCCCCTTCTTAGGCAGCCTAGTGGTTCCGTTTACTCTCAGGCTCACTATATTGATGCCAGACTTAGTGAGGATACCAAAGGACTTAGCACGCTATAGCTCAGAACTCCTGACCTCAATCAATCCACCAGCCTCAGCATCCCTAGTAGTAGGAATTTCAGGCCTGCTCCACTTCCATTCTCTGCCTTCATACCTTCTTTGTAATTTAATCAAGTAAGTCTTTTTTGGCCCAGTCAGAAGACTGATATTCAACTAAAGCTGTAGAAGAAGCCACACAAATAGTCCTCCAAAGAAAATTCCATTTACATAAAATCAAGAGTGGTCTGTGCTAAAGAAAACCAAATAAAGGGCCCTTTGTCATTTTTGTGTCTCTTAAGGGTGCCCAGAAAGGAAGGATTCAATGGATCACTTGTATTGAAGAGGGCAGAGATACATATTTTTCAGGCTTCCATAGGTTATCCAAAAAAATTCATTATTTGTTCATTTTAATAAAGTTCAAGGTACTTTACCAAGATCTAAGAGGGCTACTTTCGTAAATGGATCCACTCACCCCTACTAAGCATTGAACACACGTTACCCTTAGCATATGTTGGCTCAGCTGGACAATGGACTTCTCATCTTAGCTTTGTCCAGATCCAGTGGACATGCTATGAAAATACTCATGCCCTAAAAAGCCAATCTTGTAATAAAGACAGTGGTTTCTAACCTTTTTGAGAATGAGAACCCTTTTTTCATGTTAAATATTATGGACTCCCCTCTCTCATATGATAGGAATTATACTTTTAATATATGTAGATTGCACAGTATATGGTGACAAAAAGTTATTATGAATTTAGTAACACCTATAAATGAACTTGTGTTTTATTAGTGATAACAATGTCTATATGCCTTCCAAAAGAAGTTTTTCACCCTGCATAGTTTGTCAGAGCTTAATAAACATGTAAATGACAATGTTTAGTGTGCCAAGCCAATCCAGCAAGCACTGGCTACCTACTGTGTGCATGGCACTGCCAAGTCAAAATGAGAAAAAGTTTTTTTCCTTAAAGAACTTATATTCTGTTGGGGGAGGGAAGAGGTAAAGGTTCTTCTTTAAAATAAATCTGTTCTCCAGGGGCCTATAGGTTGGGAATTACTGGTCTAAAGTGTTAATGTGAGGGGGTAGTGCCCAGAATAATAGAAAATATATTTTTCGTTGGAACTAAAAAGAACTGATAGTGCTCAAGAAGGCGCTTTTTCTTGTTCCCAACCTTTATATGAAGTACAGACACATGCATACTAATGAATTGAGGGTAAGGAAGAAAAATCCTGAGTATTTTTTGGGGTGAAAGGAAAGGAGGGATGGTTAGGAACCAGGCCTCTTTAGTTCTAAACCTTACAGAACTCACTCTCTTAATTCATTTAAACCTTTAAAATAAGAGTGTTGGTTATATACTTTAGCTTTCCCAAACCCTGTTTTTTAACTAAAAAGATAAGAGGGCAACGTTAAAGTAGCATTTCTGAGCCTTTTGGAACCTGTACTTTGGAGCTAGTGAGGGAGTGTGAGCAGTGGAATGATCAGTAGCTCGAAATGGAGGACCTGGGGTCAGGTCTCCCCTCTGATACCACCTCTGTGGCCTTGGGCAAGGGCCCTTCACTTCCCTTTGCCTCAGTCTCTTCATTTCTAAAATGTGAGTGTAGGATAAGATGGCTTCTAAGGTTCTTTCCAGCTTTTGGTCTGTTAGCCTGTGTGTAGGTCCATGCCCCTGTTAGCGTTGAGATTTGATAGTGAAGCTTAAATCATTAGGATAGGAAGTGAACAGCTTTGCTGATTCAGGTCTTAGCTTTTACCTCCCCCTTTCCCCCTTTTCCAAGCTTTCTCTCATAAAGTAGATATTTCAGGCTGGAAGAAGCTGCTGGCCCAGTTCGTTTTCCTAGTTCACTTTCTTTAAGAGGGCTCTGACTTTCCTAGGTTACTAGGTATAATCTTGTTTGTTAATGAAAAAGTTCTGTTGAAGTCACTGGAAACTTCACTGGGCATGAAAAAACCAAAGATTAGATGGGAGGATAGCAGTGATCTTCAAAGGACAGGTCAAAACCATCAGTCCCAGATCAGAATCTCCTCACCAAACGCATCCTCTCACATTGGGAACCAAAAAAAGACACAATAATTTGGAGTCTATATTTAACTCTTGCACTTCTGTTAGGCAGTAGGATTCATATATTTAGGATTGTAAGGGAACTCCCTTGTTGGATGGCTCGACTCCCTTATTATACCAATATTATGAATGTAGCCAAGCAAGGTTAAATGACTTGTCCGGGGTCACCCGGGTAATGAGTAGTAAAATGGGATTTGAAGCCAGATTCTGATTCCTGTTTGAAATCCAAATTGAATTTGGCTTAGAAGTAGAGAAGTTTCATTAGGGTGGGGTGTGTAAATAAGCCAGTGGCTTGAGTCCAGGTCATTGGACCCTGGTGCATGTTTTTTCCTAACCACATGTCTGAAGTGGCACTTGTACAAGATTTGGGATTAAGTAAAAAGCAAGTGGAGATGTCAAGGCCCTGAATTTGGCTCTGCTCTGTAACTTGCTGTCAGGAACCTGTGGAAACAGCTAAGTTTTGGCTTAGCCTGACTTATTTTTCTTAATACAACTCAGGTCTGTTCTCATAATCCTCCTTCCATTAAGGAACAGCTGTCAGCATGCACTCCAAGAAGCAATTCCTGCAACATTTCAAATTTTATTCCTGTGGGGTGAACCTAGCGTCAACCAGAGGAAAATATTACGGTTATCTGGACCCATGCACACACTGTTGGTTTGGTTGATTTGTTGAGGAAAGATGATCAATAAATGAATAAGGAGGGAGGGTGTGGTAGAGCTTTTTGATTTATTTGATTGTTGAGTACTTCTTTCTCATCTAGCCCTTTGGGAACTCCTTAATTCCAGCAGTGTTAAGAACATTCTCTATGGGATACCGCAGTTAACAGTAAGATGAAAAGATGGCCAGAATGATTTTTGCTGATGATTATAACTCTTGAGTGCAGTCTAGAAAGTGGTTTTGAATCGAATGGAATTAAAAATATTTGAGGTACCCTGTGTATTCCCACAGAATCAACCACCCTGCGGCTGCTTCGACCCACTGAGCATTCTTCCCCAGGCAGGTATTTGCCCATGAAAGCTGCCCAGGGAGTGGTTTTGAAACTTTACTTTGTTCCGGCTAGGCCTTGATTTGAGGTGGGGGTGGAAATGCTTGGGAGGGGTAGTTCCAGGAAATTGCTGAAGGATTCCTTAGGTTAATACTTCTTTATCTAATCTAGTATATGCTTTAAATACTGGTTCTATAGATAGGATGGTTAAGCACCACTGTGGCATAGTTTTAATTCCTTTAGTGGGAGCAGAATAAAGGGCAAGTTTGTTTTAACTACCTGTGGACCTTGCTTCTTCCTTTCTAAGCCTTTCTTAAGGTTAACAGTAAGTTCAAAGTTTGGCCTGCATTCCATAATTTGAAATTCTGTTTCCTTGAAGGAAACTGGTTAATTCTCTTCTCCTCCTAGTGCAAGTCTGAATGTAGCAAAGGTCTTTGACAAAATCTGCAACATGTTAAAAAAATGAAGTGGATAAACATTGAGTAGGCTATAAATGAGAACTCAAATTTGTACAAGAACGTTGCAACACGACTTCCTCACAATACAGCTTTTGGGTGAACAGTGCAGCAGGGTTTAGCTCCATTTTATAGATTACTAAATTGAGGCTCAGGGAGGCTTCTACCTGTTCAAAAGGCTAAGTGTTGGAGGTAGAATTTGAACCCAGGTCTTGTGGCTACAAGTCCAGTACTCTTCATAAAATTCTGTTTCACCACTTTGATGTTGCCTTATACAATGCCTTTCAAGTCTAAACCTACCTCATGGCTATGGATATCTCCTAAAACAGCTAATTAGAGATTAGAGTTTAGAGGTGGTGGTGGGATCCTAAATAGGATGTGTTTGGCTTTTGAGGAAGGGGAAGGGAATGTTGGGGGGCTTTCTGCTTTTTCAGGAACCCTCCTCTGAGAGCTAAGATAATCCTGTGCCTGCGCTCAAGCAGAGGGCCACATGTCTATTATCGCCCTTAGCCTTCTTGCTCTCTCCTATTCCCTTCATACACCATTATTTGTAACTCAGCAAGCAAAGGACAGGAGGAAGCTTCAGGCTCCATTTTGACTCTTGTGGAGACTTAGTTCTCTTGTGGGTTTTACCCCTAAAAGTGGCTTTATTTTGGGGGGGAAAGTCTTTAAAATACTACTGCCAATTTTGGGAACTCTCAGCTCAGTGACGGTAAAGAGGTCAGACAGCTGGCCAGAAAGAGATCACAGGAAACCCTTTACTGACACTGCGTGTGGGACTGGAAGTGTGGCAACTATATTACCCGTACAGAAGTTCTGGGTCACAGTTTGAAGGCAGAGAGGAGCTCTAGCACTTGTGGCTACAGAGAAATATCGGACCTTCCTGGGTAAAGACCAGAGGGCAGCCTTGACCACACCTCTACCCGGACAACACCACCTTGGAAGCACTGAAAACTTTCAGACCCCCAGAAGTATCTCCAAAAACAGTAGCACAACAAAGCCTGAAGCTTGGGATAATCCCACTCCCCAGGTGAGCAGAGTTTAGTATAAAGTTCAAAGTCAAGATATAGGTTGGACAAATAAGCAAACAACCAAAAAATAATTTGATCATAACAGGCTACTGTGGTGTCAAAGAAGACCAAGATACAAACTCAGAAGGAAGACAACATGAAAACAATTACAGCCAAAGCCTCAAAGAAAAATGCTAATTTGACATGAGTCCACTAAGAATTCCTGGAAGAGTTAAAAAAAAAAAAGATAAGAATGGTTGAGGAAAAATTGGGAAAAGAAATAAAAATGATGCAAGAAAATTATGAAAAGAGAATTGACAGCTTGGTAAAAGAAGCACAAAAAAAAAAGACCGAGGAAAATAACACCATTAAAAAAAACCAGGAAACACAAAAATTCCCTGAAGAAAAGAACTTAAAAAGCAGAATTGGCCAAATGGAAAAAGAAGTATAAAAGCTCACTGAAAATAATTCCTTAAAAATTAGAATTGGGCAAGTGGAAGCTAATGACTCCATGAAACATAAAAAATAAAACAGTAAAAAAAAAACGAAAACATAGAAGAAAATGTGAAATGACCTGGAAAATAGCTCAAGGAAAGATAATTTAAGAATTTTTAGACCACTTGAAAGCCATGATAAAATGGGGGGTGGGGACCTTAGACATCCTATTTCAATAAATAATCAAAGAAAACTGAAAACATAATCAAAAAACCTCTTAGACCCAGAGGATAAAATAGAAATTGAAAGATTCTACCGGGGCAGCTGGCCCTGGAGTCAGGAGGACCTGAGTTCAAATGTGACCTCACACACCAGCTGTGTAACCCTGGGCGAGTCACTTAACCCCAGTTTTCTCAGAAAAAAAAAAGGGAATCCATTGATCACCTCCTGGTAAAGAGAACCAAATGAAACCTCCCAGGAATATTATAGCAAAATTCCAGAGCTCCCAGGTAAAAGAGAAAATACTTCAAGCAGCCAGAAAGAAACTACTCAAATATTGTGGAACCCTAAAGAGGATCACACGAGATTTAGCAGCTTCCATGTGAAATGACTGGAGGGGTGGGTGGGTGGGTGTGATGGGAGGCAGGGGGAGTGAATTGGGGTGATGTTGGACCAAGTGATCGCTAAGGTCCTTTCCAGCTCTCTTTGTAGTTGTTTTGTGATACTTTGGCAGACCCCATAGTTCAGTTGTACTTGGTTGTGATACATATCTATCACTGCCTTTGGGCATGTGTGATTTGAGACATAGGGTGACTTGTGGTTTGGATATGACAGTAGGGTTCCTGAAAGCTATTACAGAAGAGTCTGGAAAAGTCTTTGAGAATAGTCTAATTGTGGCTTTGTATCTTCTATCCTTTGTCTAAGGATGAACCCAGCTAAGTTAGGAGAAATTCCTCACCTGACTCATTGAAGTATAATGAATTTTTAGCCATCTGCCAAGGTGTAGAGGAGGCTGCATTCTGCATCAGTAGAGGGATTACTCACTACTCTCAAATAACAGATCCTTGAGTTATTGAAATGTTAAGTTTTGTCTTTTTTCCCCCCTGTGTACCTAAACATCTTAAGTCTTCTGGAATGTACTAACTTTTCAGGTTAATGGCAGAACCTCCAACTCTGTGATGGCACTGAATTGTGGCAGGCACCATGTATAAGAGATGGTCACAAAGGTGAATCAGAGTTGTTGGTGGTTGGACTGGTGTTTCCAGTTTTTGATGTTCCTGAGATTCTTATTAGCTTTATAAGTAGCACCTGCTTCTTTCATCCTTACTGCTATTCCAAGCCCCCCAATTTCTGTGATTAGCTTGCCACTCGGCTTTTAGGGAAAAAAAATTAATATTTTTGTCCTAGGGGTAATTTTTCCTTTCCTTTCTCATTATTCCTAATCAGGGTATTAAAAATTGCTTGTTTCTGTTAAACATGAAAACAGAAAGTTGAATTTTTTGTCTTTTTTGCGTTCGAATCTGACAATATTAGTTACTGTCAATGGGGAAAAAAACCTGGTTAGGATGCAGATGATCACACTTCCAAAACCAGCATCCTTTCCTCCTGCATCCAGGGAGCATACTTCTTTGGATCCCTTGTAGAAGAAAGGAGAAAAACAGATCTCATCTGGAGACTCTTACAACTTCTAGAAAAGGAATGTATTTGTAGCAAGAAGGATAGTCAGGAAAATCTCAGGGAGCTTTCTGAGTGGTGCATGTTCTCTGAGGTTGTAAGAGTCCCCATTTTTGCCGTAAAGAACGCTGTGATTGTGTATACAGGGGATAGAAAGGACACGAAAGGTCAAGGCCCAGTTCAGGACTGACCTTCCCTGCCTACTCTAGCCCACAGTAATCTCTCCTTCCTGTAAATTCCACCCACCCTCTGTGCCATTCATTAGGCTCATGGCTCAGATATTTTCCTGTATAAATTTTTTAAAAATTGTAAATATCTTTTACAATTGTAAAAATCTTTTAACCAGATTATAAATTCCTTGAGGACAAGTAATGCAGTAGATGTTAATGTTTCCTATCATTTTTAAAATTGTGTGTAGATGACTGCTATGTAAATGTAGCTAAACCAGTCTTATTATCAATAAAATTAAATTAATCTAGCACATTTAAGGATAGACGGAGAAAGAGAAGCCAGATGGGTAGGAATAAAAACAAGAGAGTAAAGTGTCACAAAAACTCAAGAGAGGAGAGAACATCCAAGAGGAGAAGGTAGTCAACAGATCATTGAAATATTTCTGCACAACAGGTCACTTGCCAAGGTCTTGCATCAGGCTAAGTTTATTAGAATGCCTGAAGGTTTCAAAGGTCGAAAAACGAGAAAGTTTAGGAGTAAGTTGTTATATAACATCTTTCCAAAATTCAATAGCCACTTGTGAATGGCTAAATTTGAGAATCAGTTGATAAAAATATGTTGCTAGAAAGTTGTTTCCTGTTTTGAAGCCATGTATTTGGGCTCTACTTCATGTCATTTGGGAGAATGGAAACAGTAGAATTCTTTATTTAGCTATTCACTGAAGTATGAGGGAGCTCTTCTGCCCCATTCTCTTCCCTCTCAGAAAAAGATTGTTTTATGGACTTGTTTCATGGATAAGCCAAAAGATTTATTAGAATAACTGATACCTGAATACATAAAGGATCTTTGAGTATATCAGGATATGGAAGTTCGAGTATAGAGACTCCTTCCACCAGTACCTCTGTAGGAGCCAGTTCCGTCTGTCATGGTGGAAAGACTTGAGTGTGGTGGTGTTGGCAGAAGATTGGGCCTGCTTTCCAAGTGTTAGTGAAGGGAGGCTTAGAACCAGTAGCAAATTTATGATACATTCTTGAATTCTTTGGCCATGGCAACGAGTGAAATCACAATTATATACTTGAAATCATCTTCACCTCTAGCTGAAATTTGAGTATCCATTCCCTAGTGGTTCTAACCTTCTCTCCTGAGTCCTAGGAACTTCATGGCCTAGTAGAGAGAGTTGGAGTCTGGAAGTTGTAAGTTCAAATATAGTCTGTTATAACTTACTAGGTGGATGACCATGGGCAAAAAGTTACATTTCTTTTTCCTAATGTGCAAAATGGACATTATAATATCTGTAATATTTATCTCATAAGGTTGTTGTGAGGCCAGATGAGTGTACAAGTGCCTTGTACACTCCCAAGTACTATAGAAGTAAGAGTTATTATTCCTAACTAGAGACAGTGTGTGGAATATTTGGGGATAGCAAATTGAAATGAAAGGCACAGTTCTCTGGTGAGACATCTGCAAACTTCATTATGTAGGCTTCTTTTAATGAATTACACATTTAGTTAGTGCTGTGTGTGCTTGAATAGAAGATTTCTCCACTTTTCCAGGAGTAGTCCTCATGGAGGACAATCTGATTAAATGTCTGGGGGAGAGTAGAGAGTATAGGATGCAACAATCAGTCATCTTTCTGGAGTCGTGTTAGCATCCAGTTTTGAGGGAAAATTTAGTGTTTGAAAGGAGAGAATCTTCCCTTTTTTATGGGACTAAGGAGGTGGGGAAGGATGGAAGAGGGGGTGGGAAAGGCTGATCATCTGAGGTATTAAATTGTGAAGTTTATTTCAAAGCATAAGTGCATGTAATGAATCTCGCATGTTGGATCTTTAAAAAAAAATCTAGCTGAAGATCCATTGATAAACTATGTCCCTCACCACTTCCCCTTGGCCCATACTTCCTGAGCACCTATTTACAACCCAGAGAGCATTGCTGCCAAGTGTGGAGAGAAAGGTGGTTTCAAAGAGCCCACCATGCCTTAGACCATTAACACGGTGCTTGGTTATTTAACTTCTTTATGGTTCTACAGGACCGACATGTCAATTGAAGATGCTTATAAGAACATGAATTTCACCCACCTCCCCCATTCCACTTATTAAAGTATCACAGTGAATGTTCCGACTTGCAATGAAAGTAATGGGGTTAAAAAGTGGAAATACTGTGACAAGTAGAGAATTGAGTGTCACTAAGGAAATCTTTCTCCCTTTACGCCCCACTCCAACTTTCTTTTTTGTTTGGGCTAAGGTGGGCTTGGCAGTCTAGCAATATACCAGCTATTTATAAAATTCCTTTGTTTACTTCGATCATTCAACTGCTGTACAGATCTGAAGTATGTCAAGAGAAAATTGCCAGTGAGTCCTTTAACTGGGTCCTCTCTCATGAGTCAGGACGCCTTAGTGCAGCTTGTGCTAATTCTTGAGCTGAATGGAGGACTTTTGGAGCTCATGAGTCTTGGGAAAGAGCATTTGAGGAAATGATCAAAAATCCGTAACAAACAAACAAACCAAGAATACCTGTAGGTGGTTTTTTTGGTTTTTTTTTTTTAGAGATGACAACTGGTTATTGGGAGGATGTGGGTTAAGGAGAATAGGTGCTGCTGGATTGGGGGGGTGGTGTCAGAGTGCCTGGGCTCCAATCCTGGCTTTGCCTCTTATGACTTGTGTGACCTTGGGCAATTCACTTAATGTCTTTGTAGCTCAGTGTCCTCATTTAGGACTAGATGGCCTCCGAGGCCCCTTTTAGCTCCAAATTTATGATCCTTTGAGACATTTGATAATTTCTTTGAAGACTGTTTTTAATGAACTATTGATTAAGGCAAAAGATACTGGGGCAGTTTGCCATTTCCTTCTCCAGCTCTTTATATAGATGAGGAAACTGAGGCAAACAAGGTTAAGTGACTTGCCCAGGGTCTTACAGCCAGTAAGTTACTGAGGCTGGATTTGAACTCAGGAAGATGAATTTTTGTGACTCCAGGCTCAGCACTCTATCCATTGTGCCACCTAGCTGCCCATACTGGGACCTAAAGAGGGTAAATAACTTGTTCAAAATCACACTGGAAGTAGATGGCAGAGCTGGATTTAAACTTGTTGCTTTTGACTCAATGCTCTTAACACTATAGTGTTTGTTTAGTCTGTTTTAGAGAGAGACTGTGGGGGTGGGGGGGAACAATGAGCAATCATTTTATGGGAGTTAATGTTAAGGCAATGCAAAGGAGGATGGGGCCTGCTTGAGGGTTAAAAGAAATTAGGATACATGCAGCATCAAAGAAACTGCTGGAGTTTATGCCCTATTTTTGTTATCCTTGGTATGTTGTCCTGGGACTCCGTCCACTTAGCAAGTCAGGGGAAGAGTCAGAATGGATTGTTCTCAGTGGCGTATGGGGGAGGGAAGAGCTTTGGGAAAGTCAATAAGCTGCTGAAAAACTTGACCACGTGAAAGCAACTACTGCTCTTTGCAAGAAAAAAAGTGGTTCATCTTGTAGTAGAAGCCAAGGGATTGTCATTAAATGCAGTGATAAAGGACAATGTTCTCTCTCTTCTCTCTCTCTCTCTCTCTCTCTCTCTCGGTGACTGAGAGGTCAGTTTCCTCTCTTTACTTTTCTCACTTCTTTTTTCGAATTGCTCTTAAAAGAGAAGAAACTTTACCGTTATTAGCTAGTTTTTTGGCATTTTGAATCATCCTAAAGTGGATTATTAGCTTTTGCTTTCCTGCTTCGTTCATAGGAAATTGTGGGGGAGTTCATTTTCTCTTCTGGTAACTAGAATATAAGCTCTAACAGGGCTTGCAGCAATTTTGTCTTAACTAAATCTTCTCTAGTCTAGCACATAGTGTTCTAGACTCGGGTGCTTAGTAAGTGTTTTGTGCTAGATTGGTTCTGATTAGAAACTTCCCCCAAGTGCTTGATTTGGTGTATGTGTATGTGAATAGTAATAATAGCTGACATTGAGATCTGTTATGTATTATTGAACATGATCCTCAATAAATGCTTCTCCTCTCCTTCTAGCTCCAACAGATTCCGATGGCCCCCTCTATCTGCCCTACAAGACTCTGGTATCCACCCTCAGAAGTACAGTTTTCAATGAAGGGGAAGCCCATTGTCTCATTGAAATCTTATCAGAGAAAGCTGGAATTGTTCAGGATACCTGGCATAAGGTAGGGAGTGTTTTGACACTCAATGGAAATTTTAATGGTGAGTGAGTGAGTGAGAGTGAGAGAGAGAGAGAGAGAGAGAGAGAGAGAGAGAGTGTGTGTGTGTGTGTGTGTGTGTTTTCACACATGCATGTGTACACATGTACATGTTTCTGCTCTTCCCCTCCCCCACATGAATGAAAACAAATAGAAATTGTTATGTAGCCCTCGTACCACACACAGCCACTGTAGCAAGATGCAGCTGTGCGCATGGTGATGTATTCCCAGATGTGAATGTATAGCACTGATGAACTCATGCTGGAGTTGTTAAGCTGGAAAGAAAATGCTTATAAAACAATCTGGTCTTTTAAAATTGTCCTTCACTTTTCTTTTCAGAGAAGAATACTGTCTTATCCCCTTTATCCCAAGCTGGGCTTAATTACAGTACAAATATATTTTGTCTTATGCTACATTCTCATTACCACTGAGCTGACAAACATCAGTCTTGACCATTAGCAGTTGCAAACCTTCACTTTAAAGTGCTGCTGATGATAGCTGACATTTATATAACACTTTAAGATTTGCAAAGCACTTTATATGTATTATTTGGTCCTTACAACCCTGTGAGGTAGAGGCTATTATGATTACCTCCATTTTACAGATGAGGGTACTGAGTTTGAGAGGGACTAAGTGACTTGCCCAGGGCCGCACAGTTTGTGCTTGAGGCTGGATTTGCATTCAGACCTTCCTTACTGTAAGTTCTATACTCAGTGTGGTTCAGTGGAGAGAGCACTGGATTTGAAGTTGGAGGACCTAGGTTCAAATGTTGACCCTGCTGCTTGCTACCAGTGTGACACTGGCTTTTCCTATAAATAACTGAGACTTATTTTTCTTATCTGTAAAGTCAGGGCGTTGGACTAGCAGACCTCCAAGGTCGCTTCTTTTCCTAAATCTATGATCCTATAATCTGGAGATGGGATGTACTCTCTTCTTCTCAGTAGAGAGATGGGAATGTTGTCTACAGGGTCCCGTCAGACATTGTATCACTTTATTACAGGGCATGGTGCTGTCCTTGGGTAGAGATCGAAATGGTGGGCTTCTCTTGTATAAACAAACATTGTTGATAAAATGTATTCTAAAATATATATGATTCCTATGAACCTATGGGGAGGAGAGAGGAGTGATCTTGTAAGTAAGATAGAATTATTCCAACCTGTAGCTTAAAAATAACCAAGAACAAGGGTGGAATGTAGCAGAACATTTCATGTTTGAAACTTGTTGAAATGATCCAAAAGTTCAGATCCTTACATTCTAGTAGACTGGAAGCACCTTGAAGGTAGGAGCTGGCTTTTTGTTTTGTTTTAACTGTTCTCTTTCTATCCCTAGCATCTAACAAGCACTTAATAAATCCTTTTTGAATTTTAATGCTCCCCTATTTCTGCTACAAGTCCCGACAGTAGTGACTTCTAGCCCTTTCGGTATTTTTTTTGCTCCCTGTCATGTGACCAAAATCCTCCTTCCAGAGGTGCAGTATAACCCCTATTTATCTTTGTAAATTAAAGTGAATGAAAATTAATTTCGCTTGGGGGATTTTTCATCATTTCTGGACATAATGAGAGACATTCTGGGATGTGCCAAGCTCCAGGCTGGTACTCAGTGCTTGAGAGAGACCCAAACAATTGCTCTAGAGCTAAGTGCCCTTGCATTGGGCTCCTCACTGAAATTTTTCAAATGGCATTTACTGCCCCAGAGTTTTTGATGGTCGTACATGGGGAAGGCTGTGCAGGGGATATGTGAGGAGGGAATGACTGTCAGCACCCCCAAGAAACAATGCTGGCTTCTTTGTCTCCCAAAATATTGTTCTTCTATCTGCCAGAGTGATGGCTGCTTCTTCTGATGATGGAAGCTGCTACGTCCTGAGCATTCCCACCCTAAGATGACTGGCTGAAGTGGAACTACAGGCAGCATACCCTTACACAGAATTGGTCTTATTTAGTTAAGGAGTGTCCGTCACTTCTCTCTTGGGTAGTGTGGTGGACTTGATGGGTGTGCATCATGAAGGAAGCCTGGTACAGTGTAAAGGGCCCTGGCTCTGGAGTCAGATCTGAGCGCACATCTGATAACTGTTCCTCTCTGACCAAGGGCAGTCATATCACTCAGTCAACCACCAAGCGTTTATTAAGCCCTACTATGTGTGAGGCTCTCACTATTAAAAGAAATAACAAAGAAACAGCCTGTGTTTTCAAGGATTTTGTAGCTGATAAGAGAAAACGGTAATTTTTTACACTTAATAGTTAATAAGCATAATAGTCAACTTTTCTGTAGTGCTTCAAGGTTTAAAAGCACTTTTCACACATTATATCATTTCTTCTTCCCAATGACTTGTGAGTTAAGTGTTGTGATTGTCTCCATTTTACAGATGAGAAAGCTGAGGTTGAGAGGGGTCAAACTGGCTTGCCTGTGATTACACCGCTAATCAGTGTCTGAGGCAGGATTCAAATGAAAGTTTTCCTGATTTCAGGTCTAGCTCCCTCTGTTGATTATGTCCAAGATGTACAAAGGAGGTACAAGGAGGAGAAGGGACTAGCAGCTGTTCCAGACAGGGGCCAGGAAGGCCTCAAGTAGACGGTGGTGTTTGAATGGAGTCTTGAAGGAAACCTGGGGTTCAAAGATAGGGAAGGAGGGAATGCGTTCCAGCATGGGTGACCATTAGGAGACAGTAATTTGTCTAAGGAGCAGCAAAAATCCCAGTATGGCCAGACCATAGAGCCCCTGGAGGGGAGTAAGGTAAAATGAAGCTGGAAAGGGAGGGGAGGGGAGTCGTTAACTTCCCAGGCCCTTTATCCTGTACAATGACAGGGTTCGGTTAGAATGAGATCTCTTCCGGTTCTAGATCTATGATCCTGAAGTGTTAGGCGTTTTCTTCTTTCCTTGGAAACGTTACCATTAATAAATTGATACCTTATTAGGTGTTTCTTCTGCTCCCTTCCCCATTATCGTAATTACTATCTGACAACTTCTAGCTGTCTGAAATGGGAAAGAAGGCGGTGGAAGAACCCTTCCTCTTCATTATCAAATGAGGTAATGTTTGTAAAGTGTTTAGCATGGTTCCTGGCACACAGTAAGTGCTTAATAAATGCTTGTTCCCTTCCCCCTTCCTCCCTCTTTCCTCCTTATGCTGGTTCTAAGCAATAGAGATGGTTTTAGACTCCCAGGGGGCAGCTGCCTGTCATTGGCACAGAGCAAGACTATGGATCCCAATCCTGGTGATGAATCTCCAGGGACAAGAGCCCCTTCCACATTGTGTCCAGTGGCAGAACTTCCAGTGTGGATAGGCAATGCCCCACCTCCCAGGAGGCGGGGCTGAGGAGACAGGGGACTGGCCGTGTGATGTAATTTGACCCGAAGTTGTGGGTGGGGCTTCTGGAATTTTTGCTTTGGACTTAGCCTTATGTCCATCTCTTGCTGCCCAGTAGTGGAGGGAGCAGGAATCTGGCGCCTCTCCTTTTGCTCCCTTTCTCTTTGGTAGCCCTGGGAAAACCCTGGGTCTCCATCCCTCTTAGCCTTGCCTGCTACCCTAGATCTGCTGTGACAGGGAGCTGAGCTGAATAGCAGCAGCCTGGCTCTGCAGCCCCTCTCCCCTCCCCCTTCCTCTCTCTTCTTTCTCTGCTAAGAAAGTCCACAGGGATGCAGTCCAGATTTGCCCAACTGAGCCTAGGAGAGGTAATGTGGTGCCATGCTCTTTTTAGGAAAATGGGTTTGCTTTAAATGTTCAGGATATTGTTGAGTATCCTATCTTTCTTACATAGGCGTTATTAATAATCAGTATTGATGTAGAACTTTTAAGTTTGTGAAGTGCTTTACAGATTTTAGCTCATCTGAGCCTCATGACTGCCCTGTGAGGTAGGTGATGTCGTCCTCATTTCACAGTAATCAGTTTGTGTTATTGAGAAAGTGATTCCTCTGTCAGTCCATGTGCTTGGTAGTTCAGCTTGGACCAGCTTGTTAGGTTCCTTATTGGTTGAGCTAAGTATTCTTCTTGTAGTTTATAGTCTAAGAGTTCTCATTAAGTATTTCCTTCTAGAACAAAACTGAGTGGTTATTTTTGGAGGTGGGGAGAATGGTGGTGTGTATGGTATTTTTACAGATGCATTAAGACCAAGGCCAAGAGCTCCAAGGAGCCCCAGCTGCCGCCCCCTCCATGGATTTGGGGATGAGCAGACTCCAGACCTTGTAGTAGGTAGGAGAGACTCCTCTTCTGCCCCAGAGTCTTCAGGCTTCTTAACAGTTTAGTTCAGTTCAATTCTGGAGGCATTTATTAAACTTTACTATATGCCGGGCTGTGTGTGCTTGGTAGTTGTGGAGGCAGAGACAAAAAATGAAACTGTCTCCCTTCAAGGAGTTTACATTCTCTTGGGTAGAGTGTGGTGGCTTAAGGAACAACCTAAGTGACTATAAAATTTATATTTTAAAAATATAAAATAATTTGATGATTGGGGAGATATTATCCTGGTGGGGAAGGGTGGGACCACAGAGCAGCAGAAAGGAGGCCGCTGACTGGGAAAACGTAGACTATGGGAAAGGCAGTCATGAGCCCAGCTGGGAAAAAGAGGTCAGAGCCAGACTGTGAAAGCCTTTCAGTGTCAGAAGAGTTTGGAGTTTATCCTAACAGCAGTAGGGAGCCCCTGAAGCTTCTTGAGCTGAGGAGTGATAGTCTAGGAAAGAATTGATGAGGGGCTGAGTTAGGGTATGGCTGTACATGTGCAGTAAAAAGGTTGCATGGGAGTTATGGAGGCAGAATCCACCAAATGTGGCAGGTGGGGGGAAGGGGACAGTGTTGCCATTACCACTGATAAAGCCCTGGCTCCCTTTACAAAGCTGTCTAGAACATAAGTTTCTTTTCATGGCGTGAATCATCATCTTGGTATGTGGATGTCTTACCTGAAAGTTGTGTAGTTTTAATATCTGAGGCAGAGTGGTTTGGTGAGAAGAGCAGTAACCTCAGAGCCAGGAGCCTCAAGTTTGCACCCTGATGCTCAGAGTTCCAACTGTGTGACTGTGAGCCTATCACTTGACCTTCCTCAGTTTCCTCATCTGTAAAATAGACAGGATAGTAACACTATTGCCTGCCGCCCAGGTGAAGCAGTTTTGGAAGATGTTCCTCCGCCCCTACTCCCCACGTTACTGAAACTGTTTTCAAATGCCACCAGTAACCTTGTCACTAATCCAATGACCTTTGTTTGGAATTGACCTTTTCTTGACCTTTTCTGAAACTCTTAGTAGTGTTAACTACTTGGTTCTTGTAGCTCTCGCCTCCTTTGGGATCAGAGATTCTTGGTTCTTCTATCTCTCTTTCTCCCCCACTGGACTCTTCCTCAACCTTGAATGTGGATGTTTTCCTGAGGTCTACCCTTGGCCCTCTTCTTTTCCTTTCTATAGTAGTTTCTCTGTTGGCAACCTCATTTACCCCCGGAGTTCCTCACAGCTATTCCCTCCTTATTTACATGCCACCAGCCCTATGCTGGCCCCCTCCATCCGCAGCCTTGATCTGGAACATCCAACCTCCCCTGAGGCCTTCTCACCCTGGAACACCCCTCTGCTAGGCCAGCCCCCTTCTCCCATTGGTGAGTTCTTCCATTCTGTAGAAGAGTCCAGGCCAACCAACCTTCATTTCCCTCCTGACTGTCCTCCTGTCTTTCCAGACTTCAGCACATGCTTCTGTGTCAGATACTTATCCCACCCTTCTTTTCCCTCTCCCTCTTTCCTTGCAACACTTTCCAACTCTCGTTAATATCTGGTCTTCCCTGTTAGATTGTAAGCTTCTGGAGGGCAGGGACTGTATTTTTCCTTGCATTTGTATCGCCAGTGCTTAGCATAGTGCCTGGCACATAGTAAGTGCTGACTAAAGGTATCTGCTCAGATGACTTTCATGTCTCTAATAAAGACTTCTCTTCCGCTCTCTAGATTCCCATTGGCCAATGTCTGTACGGAGCGTTCGGTTCAGTTCAGACAGGCGTTTATTTAGCATTTAGTGTGTGCCAAATGCTGTACTGTTTGTTGAGGAAATAGACCCACATGAGTCCCTACCCTCAGGGAGATTACATGCTACTGAGGGGAGCAGCTAGTACACACACATAAATAAATGCAAAGTGAATTTTTTTTTAAATGGATTTTTTTGTTGTTAAAGTGAATTTTTTGAAATATATGGTGTATGAAGCACTAAAACCTTGGGAAAGAGTGCTGTGGCAGGTGAGCTGAACCTGGACAGGAGCCAGGGATTCCAGGCATGGGGGAGAGATAGAGTGTCATGTATGGTGGCTGGCACATGGGCTGGTTTGACTAGAGTGTAGAGAGCAGCAAGAGGGGAAAGCTAATGTGAAATCAGGTTGAAAAGATAGATTGAGGCCAGATGAACCTAGAAGCAGTAGGGACCCATTGAAACATCTTGTGGATGGTAGTAACAGGGTCAGATGTGTGCTTTAGGACTATTGGTTTGGCAGCTCTTGGAGATGGATTGGAGAGGGGAGAGGCAAGAGGGTCAGAGAGGCCAGTTAGGGAGCTGCTGTGATACAGGGAAGTGATGGTAAAGTTCTGAACTGAGGGGGGAGAAAAAGCAACCTGGTGGCAGGTGAATGCACAAGCCTCGGCAACAGATTAAATGTGAATATCTCACCAGCATCTCAGATTCAATGTCCTGAACCATAGTTTCTCCTTAAACTTGCTCTTTCTGACTTCTGTATTCATGTCAGGGGCACCATCATTCCCACCTGGCTTTCCTTGTTTAACCTTGCTCCTCATTCACCTCTCCTACCCAGGTATGTTTATTCCACGGACTCTTGCTCACATGTCTCCTGTGCTGTGTTTCAGCTGCTACCACCCTAATCCAGATCTTTTTTTCCTAATCTCCTGAGCTTTTTCAGTAACCTTAGAAGTCTTTCTGCTCCTACTCTCTGCCCCCTCCAGCCCGCCCTTCATGCCACTGTCATTCATGGGACATATTACTTATAATTTATCACTTGATTAAACAGTAATGCAGAGGTTATTTGGGATTTTCAGAAATAACACATACCTACTAGCGTTGCTGACTAATGTTCTTGGTTCTTAATGAGACAAGGAATTATTTGCTTGGAAAGTATCGTTTTCATATATGGCCTGCAGGCAGAGAACTGAACCAGATGACCTCCTGTAATGCCTCCCCTCCATAATTGTGAGCATAAACTAAAGCCTGCACACCTACAAGATGTTGGTATTACCCTTTGAAACTTGAAGGATATAAACTGTTCTCTTTGGCAGTCTTGGTCCTACTGTTGTGTTCAAGAAGCTGTAGTAGACTGTGCAGCCACCAGGGATTTCTTACTTACTAATTTGAATCTGTTGGTGCATTTATAGGCCACTCAGAAAGGTGATCCGGTGGCAGTTTTAAAGAGACAACTGGAAGAGAAGGAAAAGCTGCTGGCTACTGAACAACAGGATGCTGCTGCCGCCAAAAACAAACTGAGGGAGCTTAATAAGGTAAATTCCATGTAGTCTGTCTATCAACATCCTTCTATCCTGTTTAATGAAAAAAGATATAAAAAACATTAATGTGACTCATGGAATCAGGACACTGCTGGGCAGCCCATGTACTCCATTGGTGACAGTGTAAAGAGACCTAGGTGGAAGCTCCTCCATGTCCACTGACGAGTCCCCTCTCTGGCAGCTTGATAGGAGAGCCTGGACGAGAATTCTTGGGCTGTGAACTTTATCATTCGAGGTAGTGACTACATGGAGGACATCCCAGATCCATTGAAAAGTATCCAATCTGTCACCAACACTTTGTACTCCTCTCTTGTTAGGTTAGAGTTAGGATTAGCCTAGCAGATTCTTGGACTAGGTTGCTAGCCTTTGATGCAACTTTTAAACCTCTCTGAGGACCTTGGAAGAAACTCAGAGTTGCATGAGGTTTTTGGTTTTCTTCTATTTCATTTTCTTAGGTATGTGAAGCTTACTCTACCTGCTCTTGGTGCCTTGGAGTGGGCTCTTCAGTATCATTGATTATATATATCTGGCTTAAACCAAATGGGTACTTTGTTAGGCTTCTTGGTTGAGTTTTTGTGAAATGGTAAACACTTGATGGAGTGGATTATCTGAATTTCAGTTATCCATTGGTTCTCTTTTTCCTTCCTTCCCCTCTCTCCCCACTTTTTGTTCCTTTTAACATTTGCTTATGAGGCTATTGTATTGTGGATAGACTGCTGGCCTTGAGGCCAGGAAAATAACCTCTCAGTGCCCTAGGCAACTCTTTCTAAGACTATAAGTTGCAAAAATAGTGCCAACCTGCATTGATAGAGAGAGTTTCCTCTCTCAGGAATTACATATACCAATGAATTGAAAAGTTTAGTCATCATTTCCCAGCAAGCATCTCTCTCATCAGTCAGGAAACTTGAGAGGGTGAAAACTAGTCTAGTCTTACACTTTGTGAATTATAGTCAAAATAAATTCAGAAGTGAGTTCTGCATCTAGCCAATTATGTTATCATTGATAAGACTTAGTACGGTGTCTTACGTGTAGTAGGCTAGTATTTGTTGGATTGAAGCATATGTCCTTGTGGGCACATTCATCTGGGCATTATCTCAGGTCTGTCTGTTTAGGTGAGCACAGAGATGTCAGTGCCATATATCCAAGCTGATGCAGACACCAAAAGGTCTAAGATGGTCTCTCCTCAGAGGGATGCTTTCTCCTCATCTCTGTCTTTGCTGTCCAAAGGAATATAAAAATGAGTCAGGCTTATATCAGTTCCATTATCATTTCATATGACCACTGTAGGGGAAATTGAGCGGAGGTGGGTAGGAGTCAAAGGGCTCTTTGGAAAGTTACATCTTTGTCAGTGTTAAAGGTCAGGCCTTCAGGGACCTTTTCTAAATCTCATTAACCTTTTTCTTGCACATCTCTGGGCAACCATCTAAAAATGACACATCCATGAAGAGTGTGGATCAACCATTTGCTTTCTTTCCCACCTTGATTTGTGGGTAGAAAGTCCACGTTGTTTAAGGATACATTTGCTCTCTTAAAAAATTTGTTCAAACTTACAAACTTCACAGCAATCTCAACAAATGACAACCAGGTATCAAATGAGCAAAAGGAAGAAGAAAATCACAAATAAGACTTTGAATAGAAAACTACTGTCATTATTCTATTACTTATAAATTTACACAACACTTTTACAAAAAGCAATTTATTTGCTCTGTTCCCTTCATGTTCGTGTCTTCTGTGTAGTCATAAAGTTTTGTTGTTGTAGTTTCTTTTTTTTTAGACCTAGTTTATGTGTTTTCTTACAAAATTAGTCTTTGTCATTCTACATCACTTTGTAAAAGCCTTAGCCTATTTCTTTGTAATTTCAAGCCCCGCCTCCCCCTCCATTTGTCACCCTTTCTGGTGCTATAATATTCCAGTAGGTTAATATTTTATAGTTTGCCTAGACCTTCTTATGGATATGTCCTCATGTGCCACATTTTTAAAATAACGCAATTACAGCCTGAGGAATAAGTGAGTAATTGAGGGCAGGGCTTTGGTTCTAGTGTTAGTAGAATTTTGGTACCTAAAGGAAGGGAGACTTCTAATGGACAAATTGTGTTTATAATTCATTTCAGTTTAATTCCGTTTAGTAAACCTTTATTAAGCACCTGCTACGCTAGTCATAGAGCCAAGCCCTGTGAACCTGGGTTCATGTCCTAGCTGTACCATTTGCTACCTGGGTAATCATAAGCCATTCACTTAATTTTTCTGGGCCTTGTTCCTTCAGCTTTTAAATGAGGAGGTTCCAGGATTAGCATCAGAGGGGGACTTCAGCAGAAGTTATAGAGATGTAAATTGTTTTAACCCTTCTAGGAGCATACAAGCTGAGACAAACAACATTGACATGAAATCATGTAGAAAAACATACAGATGAGGAATAAAATGCAAGATAAATATGGATAATGAACAGATAACACGTTGCTTGTATAGAACATTTGTTCATTCAGCAAATATTTATTCAGCTATGTGCAAGGCACTGTGGGGAATACAATGAAGGATGTTTATCAGATTTGCAGGTGGCACAACACCAAGAGGAGCAGAGTTAGGATCTAGAAGGTCTTGATGGGCTAGAATGATGGACCCTAACAAGGTGAAATTTAATAGAGATAAATATGAAATCATACATTTAGGTTCAAAAAACTCAACTTCACAATTATAAAATTCAAGGTGCAGCTAATCAGCAATTTTCTAAAAAATGATTTGGGATTTTGGTGAATTACAAACCCCATGAGTCAGTTGTGTGATATGAAAATACTTGCCTGTAAACTAAGGTTGTATTGAGAATCCTAGAATCCAGGGCTAAGGAAATGAGACAGTCCTGCTCTGGCAAGATCTTGGCTATTCCCAGGCGTCTTTCTGCCCCTCTCCTCCAGCTTCAGGCAATGATAGGTGGTAGGAATACCTATCACCACTGGGGGCATCCTTCCCCCTTTGCCTAGACTGTTTCCACTGCTCCCAAAACTTTAACTTAATAAAGTCCAAAGTTTTATTCCTTCTGATGTGATGGAGGACCCTGAGACCTTACTCTGACATTGCCTCCTAAGACCCTTCCTCTATATCCTGAAGTCCCTTGGCTCATTTATCTGGCCTGCTTATGTAAACTAAGGACCCCTAAACCTTGCTATCTGCCCAGAAGCTGAACTCCCTTGGGGACTTCCTGTTCTTCATGTGCCCTAGAGTTCACCTTTCTTTTACTTGTTATCTCTACCAATTAGATTATGAGCTGCTTGAGAGTGGGTCCATCATAGCCTTTTCTATTTGTAGCCCCAGTGCATAGTGTTGACATGTATTTAGCACTTATCAGTGCTTCTTCATTATTGGAAAGGATGACTTGCAACAGAGATGATGAAAGGATCCTTCTAACTAAGGGTTTGAAGGGATTGGTGATGTATTTAGCCTAGAGAAGAGAATATCTGGGGAGAATGGGGGACACATGTGGACATACGAAGAGTTGTCGTCTGGAAGAGTTATTAGACTTGTCCTATTGCATTCTTGACCTAAAAGCAAGGGTACTTCTTAACAAGAAGTATCCCAGAGAGGTCCCGGCTGCCTCAGGAGATGACAGGTGCTCCCTTGCCTCATGTCTGCTGGGAAAAGGCTGCATGGGTCACTTCTTGGGGATATCGTAAAGAGGATTCTTGATCAGGCGTAGGTTGGACTAAATGGTTTGGCTCTAAGGTCTTGTGATTCTCAGACCTCCAATATTCTCTCCAACTTTAAATCTATGATCATATGAAAACTCTATAAACATTTTTTACCAGCCCTAGAATACTTTAGAACACTTGCCGTTCTTCCTGTATGTTGCAGTGATGTTGCATCTGCTGGTGGTGGTTATTAATAGTGGCCTGAAGAAATGTGGAACTAGTCCCTCAATGATATAGTAGGGTCATATGAGTTTGCAGAGAGGATCAGGGCTGTGTGTGTATGTGTGTGAGTGAGTGTGGGTTTGGGGTTTTTTGTTTGGTTGTTTGGCTTTTAGGCTTAAAAATGTAGTATTCCTGAGGGGAACTATAGCCCATATCTTGGCTAAAAGTCTAGTTAGTACACCTTCACATTGTGCTCCTGGTTGCCCCAGCGCCTCCTTTGAAAAACAAAAATGTTTCATCCGGTTGCTGCGCTCCTATGGTTGATGTAAAATAATTAAGTGACAGTCTCACACCCTAGGTAGAGCGCTCAGCTCTGAGGTTATAGTTTCTTTCTTCTTGGAATTGTTTGGGAGGGGAAATCATTCAGGTTATAGTAAGTACTTGAGTTTTGTCCTATGATATTTCTTCCCATGACACAGTCAAGTTTAAGAAAGCAGCTGGATTTAGAGAACAAAAACTTGGGTTCAAATCCTGGCTCTGCCACTTTTGCCTACGTGATCTTAGATGGGTTATTTAGCCTTTCTTGGCCTCCGTTTCATCATCTGCAAAATGGGGTGATTAGGCTACATGAGATGACCTTGGAGGTACATATTAGCTCTAAGTCTGTGATCTATATCTGTAATATCTGCTTTTCGTAACAAAAATGGCTCTCCCTGCCAATTTTGGTAACTGGTTTATTGAGAGTTGTCTTAAGGAGGACCTCAGCATTTCTAGAGACTTCTCTTTATTTTGGATTTTAGGTAGGATGTCTTTGTGAGACTATCTAGTGTCTTTGTCTAGCATAGGCCTCCCTGCTCTATGCCGTGTTTCATATTAATAGTCAGAAAGGATCATTTAACAAAGCTCTCCCTCTCTTTGGTTGCCTCTATGGAGGAATTTTTTTTTTTTACATAAATATGGGAGACCTTGGTGGAAGAGAGCCTGAACAACGTGACTCACTGAGTCAGTTTCATTTTGTGGAATCAACAGACAACAAAACCTAGGGATCTTCTATCATCTTCCACTTTCAGTTAGTTGTGCGACAGGGAAGATAATGGACTGCTGCAGAGAATTGTCTGCCAAAGCCTGCCTTTGTTCCGCATTCCCTTCTTTTACTTATGGAAAAAATAAAATCAGATAAATTTAAACCAAAGCTTTGGGTTAAAAAAGATTCTTCTTATACCAAGCTTACATTGGAAGTCAGCAGGCTCAGATTCGTGGTTCCTGAAAGCTCATTTTTGAATCTCTGACGAGGGAGGAAGAAAGAGAGACAGATACAGAGATAGAAAGGACGACAGAGACAGACAGACAGATGCTACTCCTAATGCCAGGGAAATATAAAGTCTAGCAGTTTCTTTTCCCTGGGCATTAGGACTGAGAGTCATACCCTCAAGCACAAGGGCAACTAAGAACATCCACTTTCAAATTTAGGCGAGCCTGAGCCTTCTGAGTCAGGTGTTGAATATGTAGCTGTGCAAAGTGGTTTTTTTGTTTTGTTTTGTTTTTTTGTGGGTTTTGGGGGTATGTTTTTTTTTAACAAGGAACTCTGCTGTCCCTTATGTAGTTCCATTCTGTCATTTCCATGACAAGCAAGAAGGGCAAGGTTCCTTCTAAACCCAGAGCTGACCTTCTGAATGCAGAAACCGGCTTCTCTTGCTGGCCCTCTGCCCTTTCTGAATCTAGATCAGAGACCCTTTGGTGATAAGCATGGGTACAATCACTGTTTGACTTAAAGTGAGCACAAAAGGTCAGACTCTGGTCTGAAGTTGCAGATTTAAGAGCAAACCAGCCTGGCTCTGGGTTCACCTGGCTGCAGATACACTGGTGTCCTACTATTTTAGACTGTTGCCTGAAGGGTTGTCCCAGACACACACCCCAGAACCAGAGCAGAGTTTCTGTTTTCAGTTCTGATAAATGGCATTCTACACCCAGCTCTTTCTCTTCATGTGATCAAAGAAAACTAGGCTTAGAGTAGAAGTCCTGACACTATTGGCAATGAACTTGGGGTTATAAAAGTTTAAGAAAAGAGCATTAGCTCTTTGTAGCCAAATTACATTGTCAGAGGATTGAATACTTGCTCAAGATGTGATAGCCCTTAGGAAGAGCAATTTAAAGGGGGCTAAGTAAATTAATTCAAATAAAGCTGGTTTTTCTTAGATCTGGAAAACCTTTGAAGGTAGAAAATATTGCCTGGCTACTGATGGCTTTGGGATGGATGCACCATTAAATCCCAGGTAGAGTCATGATTTGGTCAGTCCACGAGGATTTACTTATGCACTATGTGCCATGCACTGGGCTGGGGGCAGGGAAACACAAGTACCAAGAATTAAATAACCCCTCTTTGCAAAGAGCTTACATTATAATGGGGAAGACAGCAACAGTATAAGTATTAAGTTAATACATACAGATAGGGACAAAGTATATACTATTGACCCGGGCCCACTGGGTGCTTGAGTATATGTGCTCTAGAGAAGAGTAACTGGTAAGATTCAGAACACCTGCCACACACGTGTGGGCTGCTGAGATGTCTGGTAGTCCTTTGTGGCTTGTTAGGGGGTTTTCCTGGCTCACTCTTGTGTCAGCCATGGGGCATTAGAAATTAGAGAAGAGTGTGGCATAGCATATATGTGTGTGTTTGGGGGGTGGGGGTGGATGCAGAGATTAAGGAGATAAGAGTTCTTGGTGGCAAAACCAAGGGCTGCTGCTTTAGAATGGTATTTCCTTTCAAAGAATTAAGGGGAATACGTTACTGGTACATTATATAAAAGAACCAATGTAAGGCATTCTATATCAAAACACTCATTTACTCCAGAGTATTGTTCAGCATCCTGGGGCCCAAGGACATGAAGTCAAGAGGGGGATTCCAGTGTACTGGAATTTTCAGTTCTTCTCAGGTTATAATTTTTCTGTTTCCTGTCCTGGAAGAGGGGAAGCCCCATCAGAAGAGAAGTTTGCTTCCTGTTCCTCAGGCATCAAGAATTGTTGTTTCTTTTTTTAAAAAAGATTCTTATTTCTCTTCTTGCTTGGATAGGCGACGAGGAAGAGTATCAGATTCTAAACTAGGTAACTTTTGAGGGAAATGTTGGTAGCTTCTGTTCCTCACAATTCTCAATAGTAGGAGGGCTTGCTTTGTGCTTTTGAATCCTGATTCTCCCTATTCTGATTTTTTTTGGGGGGTGGGGGGCATACTGTACCAAGCTATGAATGTTATTTCCTCCCTCACTTCCTCTGTAAAAATTTGAGAAATGGATTCCTAGACTTGACTTTGCAGATTCCTGGCCAGCTTCAGAAAATCTTTTAACCTTCCTTGGATATGGGGGTTAAGAGATCAGTGAGAATACCCATGGAGCAGCTAGGTCCTCTTAAGTTCTTGTACCATGTGGCCCATTCTGCCCTTTAGTTGTCCCATGTAGAACAGTAGTGGCATCCAGTGGCCACTTTGGTCAGCAATGACCTTGCTTCCTTCTGGGATTCCCTCCCCCCACAATGATGCCCCTTCTCCTGTTCTGGGAGAAAGCATTTAGTCCTTTGGTTTTCTCTAATCTGAAAACCAAGGGAATTGTGCCCCTGGGTGGAAAAGGATTGTGTAAGATTTCTTGGCTTTGTTTGGGGGGCATCTAGGATCTAGTGTGAACTATAAAGAGATGAGAGAAGTCAGAGAAGAACTGAAAATTCCAGTACGCTGGAATCCCCCTCTTGACTTCATGTGGTAGGGGTTTAAGTAAGAAGGAGTTCATGACCCTAGAGTCGGCCCAGGAGAGCCAGTATGGGAACTAACACTCCTGCTGCTCTTCCTGATTCCTGGTTCTTAGTCTTTGAGTGGGTGAGAACAGTGGACTTGTCTGTTCTCTCCACCCCCATTAAAGCTCCATTAAGTATTCCACTTAATAAATAGTGGCAATTTAAGGGGAAGTTTGAGTAGCTCAGGCCCTAGAATTTTTGCAGAGTTTTAAATATCCTGCTATTTATTTAAGTCTCTTATACATGTCAAGATCAGAGTGATTTGGTGCAACTTAAACAGGGACACACCCATCCTTGTGTTCTCTTCTTACTTTATTGTTGCCAAGTAATAAACCTAGCTTTCTACCTGGGGGTTGCCCCTTGTAAATGCAAAATTGCCCTTCTGTTTCTGTTTTCCCCAGAATCCCACATTGGGGTCTTAGAGCAGACTTGGTTACATCTTGGAAGTTAGCCCATGTGAGGATTCTAAAGAATGTTTGGGTTGATGCGACCTCCCAGCCTCTCGAAGATACCTCCCTTAGGTCATCACTTTGGAGGTGCTCCGGGGTCCCATCTTGTAAGCTTCTTCCGGCTCTAACAGGAACTAAACCAATATTCTTCCCTTCCCTTCCCCCCTCTCTCTAGGAGCTTGCATCTGAGAAATCAAAGGCGGCTGCCGGGGAAGCCAACGTGAAAAAGCAGCTCTTGGCCAGGGAGCAAGAGATTGTGGCTGTACAAGCCCGAATGAAAGCTAGTTACCGGGACCACGTCAATGAAGTACAGCAGCTGCAGGGGAAGGTGAGGCATTTGCCATCCTGCAGGCTGCAGGGCAAAGAGCTGTGGGGCCTGGGGAGTATGAGTCTGGCTCTAGGTTTAGACTAGGACCAGAAATCCTTCTTTGCCGGGATGGTTTTTGTTATGGCCCAAGTACCAGGGTCACTTCTAAAAAAGGTGGGAGAATGGGAAGGATTTGGATGATTGCATTCATTTTATGGGAGCATCATATAAGCCAAGAAGGGAGACCAGGGAAAGTGGGACCAAAGGAATATAGGATCTGAAAACTCTCATGGAAGAAGGGGGACTGTCACCTTGGGCGTGATCAAAAAGTGCAAAGCATCAGGGAGTTGCACTCTCATTTTGGCCCTGTCACTGACTTGCTCTATGACCTTGAACCAATCACTGAATAGATCTGAGCTAGTTCCCTCCTTTCAGAAATGGGGACAGTAATCCCTGCTGTACCTACCCCACATAGTGTTGTGGAGAGAATCAGCTGAGGTAATGGATATGGAAGTGCTCTGGAGAATGGAAAGCATTAAGATCTTTGTGGAGAGAGGGTGAGGGTCAAGGGTGTCTCTCTCGAGTTCAGGAATTGTTAAAGCTGTTTCTTTTAGAAGATGAGCTGAGGAGGAAGGGAAGAAAATCCTATTTGTTACATTCCATGGCTTGCCACTACCACTGGCTACCGATGTTTTCTTTCAGCTTGATCTCTTGCAAGGTGATAATGGGTCAGGAGAAGGAAAGGGGAACTTGTCTTCCTCTTAAGCGATAAGAGGTTTTATTGGTTTGTAGTAACTTGTTTTATCTCATAACACAAATTTCAAACTGTGTAAACTACAGAGGAAGTGAAGTGGGGAATGTTTCTGGGGTTCTAGCCTGAATCTTTTCTAATAGCCTGAGAGGGCTATGGTGAAAAAGTTTGGAAAAATGAGGAATGAGAAACAGTTTTTTTTTTTTTTTAAGGTATAATTCAAGGGCTCTCAAGAAGAGAGCTGTATTGTGCAGCCTAGAGTTTATCCTGCATAAAGCATGCTCTGGTGTGGGTTTGGGGGCTGTATCCTCCCTCAGGCATTTTTGACTGATGCTCTTCTACCCTCTAAAATTCATTTTCAGATTCGAAGTCTTCAGGAGCAATTGGAGAATGGACCAAATACGCAGTTGGCTCGTTTACAGCAAGAGAACTCAATTTTGAGGGATGCTTTGAACCAAGCAACCAGTCAGACTGAGAGCAAGTAAGCTTCAATATTCATTGATAAGAAATAGAAAATCAAATATACTTGCTGAATAGCCCTGTAATCACACTAAACCAGAGGTTCTTAACCTCTTTTGTGTTTTGGAACCTTTTGGCAGCTTAGTGAAAGCCTACTGACCCCTTTTCAGAGCAGTATTTTTAAAAAATTCATAATTACAGGATATGTTAAATTTCAGAAAATAGTGAAAATAGAAGTGTGATATTTTTTTTTTCCCATAAGAATTCACAGACTCCTTAAAATCTATGGACCTTTGGACCTCAGGTTAAGAACCCCTGCACTGTAAAAAATGAATCCCTTCCTTGGAGGTCAAGAGAGGGAGGGAGAACTTTCTGAAGATCTTGTGTTCATTAGCTTTTTCCCGTGAGGAACATTGTTCCTGTGCTTGTGGTCATAGACACGAGCTGTATATAGTCAGCTTTCCTGTTTCTTCCTCATGGAGTTTGCTCTGAGTGTGGGTCCTTTCTCCTGGCTCCTCATCTATGTGGCAAAGCTTTGATAGTGTTACAAATAAAGGCTGGAGGAGGGAGATCATGTCATTTCCTGTGGCCTAAAACTTGGGCTCTGCACCTTGCTCTTGTTTCGTACCATGGATAGCATTTTGTTAGGTGCTCCCTCAGTTACTAGGTGACACCGACATCTTGTAGAGATTTTTCCCCATGGCAAATAAAGGACTTTTCCCATATATAACTAGATAACATCCTCATAATAGTAGACTTTATTAATGTCCCCATTAATAGAATGAAATTAATCAAAACAGAGATGAAAAGCTAAACAACGTTTTTTTTTTTTTCATTTTCACTTAGAAATTTTTTAAATTTTATTTTTTTCAGTGAACAAAATCTATTTCTCTTTTTCCTACTTCCCTTCTCCTCTGCTCATTAGGAAAAAGAAAAGAAAAAACCCTTGTAACAAATATGCGTAGTAAAGCAAAACAAATTAACAATGTCCAAAAAATATATGCCACATTTTGAACCCCAACTCTGTAACATCTCTGTCAGCAAGTGCATAGTTTGCTTCATCATCACTCTTGGAGTTGGGGTTGGTCATTGTGAATCAGAGTTCCTAACTCTTTCAAAGTTATTTTTTCTTTATAATTTTGTTACTGTATAAATTTTTCTCCTGATTCTGTTCATTTCATTCTGCATTAGTTCGTACAGATCTTCCCAGGTTTCTCTAAAACTGTCTCTTTCATCTTTACTTACAATGCAATAATATTCCATTATAAGGAGTTAAAACCAGGACTGGAAATACATTCATTAGCATAATTTGTTCAGTTATTTTCCAATTAGGGACCCCTCTCCTTTAGGTTCCCGTTCTTTACCACCACAAAAACATCTGCTTTAATTATTTTTGTACGTGTGGGTCTTTTCCCTCTTTCTTTAATCTCTTTGGGGCATAAGCCTAGCAGTAATACTGCTAGGTCAGTGAGTATGCACAATTTAGTGAATTTGGGGGCACAGTTCCAAATTGGTTAAGCAACTTTTCAAAGGCCGAAGTTAATGATTAAGGCTGTAGAGGGTCTGGATGCCCAGAGCTGGTCAGCTGGCCACCTGGCAGTGACTTTTCCAGCATAGCCCCCAGCTTCACATGATCCCGTTTTCATCTTCATTTGTGGATAATCAGTCACTGCTTTGTAACACACAAGAATGTGTAACTTGCCACGCAGTTATTTTTTTCCCCTGTAAGCTGTATGGCTAAGAACATAACACACTGGGTACTATGTCCACCTCTGAGTTCAGCGTTTAACTGTATTGTGGTAAATGGCAGTTTCATTAAACCAACATGTCTTTGCCTGAGTGGTATCTCTACTTCTGTTCAGGGACCTTTTGAGGTAAAGTGCCTTGCAGTGATTGGTTCTAAGATGCTGATCCTTGCTCCCATTTACCTAGCTGTCTGTATGGATACAAAGAGTGTGACAAAGCTAGTGGAATACCGACATATTTGAAAATAGGAGGGAGAAATGCCTCAAATGCCCTTTGTGCGTAGAGAGGGTGGCTGTGTTGGATGGTGAGCCACCAGGCTGAGCTCGCTCCTCCGTGCTCCTCGTGGTGATGAAGGGTCTTTGTAAAGCTATTTCTGTCTCGAGTTGCTCTGTGTATTTCATTCTCTTCTTCCATGTTTCACTTGGTGAGCTTGAATCTCTATGGTTGCCATTTCCTGAATGATGACAAATAGAAGAGGGAGTTTTAGGCAGAGGAACTCTGGCTGTCCTCCCATGCCTTGAATGTTACCCCTGTTTCTCTATATGCTTATGCTTCAAAGCAGAGGGGAAGGTATTTCACTCTGCTCTGTCTTTACTTGATCTCTAAAATCCCCACTGTGGGTCAGATGCCTTTGTCTGGGACAGTAGTTCTTAACCTGGGGCCCATGAATTTTCTTTTAAAAATATGTATTTATACCTATATATTATAATATATTAATGTTTATATGTAATTATACTACATGATGTTACTTACATAGAATTATATATTATAATCTATAACAATATAATATTCAATTATATATATTATATTATTTATATATCTTACATATATATGTATATATAAAACTTTTTAAAATAACTATTTCAGTAGAATTGGTTTCCTTTGTAATCCAGTGTTTTTTATTTTATCCTGTTAAAAATATATTTTTGTTCTTTGTTTTCTTTTGAGACTTGGTCTCTCTATCTCACCAGGATGAAAATTGAGTGGCTCCTCATGGGCCTGATCACAATACTGTTTGGCATGGAAGCCTCTACCTATAACATTTTTCAGGTCTGGGCTGATTTGCTCCTTTTTTGGTCCTCCACCGTTTGGTACTGGACTTAGTGTAAACAACTGATTGGCTTTAGCCCTTTTGCATCTCAGAACTCCTGAACTCAAGAAATCTGCCACCTTCGGCAAGGTCTGCAGGCATGCCCCACCTTGCTAGACCTAGAAATACTATCCTGGGAAGGGTCTCATTGCCTACTCTGGTAATTGATTTTTCCTTAAAGGTTGCCAGATGTCAGGTTTGGGGGAATTTTTTTCCCTTGGCTATAATCTTATAAAGAGAGGGGAAGTCTTAGGAAGAGAGCCGTGTGTGGCCTCAAGGCTGCAGGTCCCCCATCCCTGATCTATAGGCTTTACCAGACTACCAAAGGTGTCCATGACACAAAAATGTTAACACCTGGTCAAGGTAGTCACAGAGCCCTACGCCCAGAAAAGATGCCAAGATGGCATTTACTCTAGTCTCTGGTTTTCTCTTACTCATCCCAGCTGGCCCATTCTAGAGCCTATTCTGAAAGAGCACCCAAGTATTCTGTGACCTGGAATCAGAGAATACTAGAGCTGAAAGGGTTCCAGCAATCATCTAACCTGTGATGGAATGGGAATAGTACTAGACTCTTTGAGCTCGGTTCTTCTCCTAGCTTTCTTAGGTTATTTCCTTTCCCATAAGCTTCGTTTATCCTCATGTAAAATGGAGGCGTTGGATAAGATCAACCCAAGGGTATCCTTTCCAGGTCTTAGAACCCTGTGATTCACTGGTTCTAGGCTAACTAGCCTTATTCAGTAATTTATTTATTTATCATCTTTAGAAAATTCTTCCCTCTGTTTAATCTTCTTATAGCGGGGCTGAGTTTAAGGGCAAATTAAGTTTTATCTTTAAAGTGTGGTATTTCAAAAATATGAACAAAAATGTTACTGATTTGATATTGCAGAAATTTTAAGTATAGTATATGCTGTTCTAGCAATAAGGGTATGTACCAATGCATCCATTATAGGTATATAATAATATCCATGAAACTTGTCTGCTCTCGTTATTGGCTTTTCCTTAAAGATTGTCAGATGTCAGGTTTGGGGGGATTTTTTCCCTTGGCTATAATCTTCTATGGAGAGAGAAAACCTTAGGAAGAGAGCTGGTTTCTTCATTTTAATTTCATATGGGAGAATGCACTCCTTAAGTTTTTTCTCCTGTTTCCTCTAGGTTTAAAGCATTCTTTAACTATTCCTTTTGAGTTTTCGGTGGTTGCTAAAGGATAATCCATCCTGATGAACTGTATATTGTTGAGTTGGGCTTCTAAATATTTTTCTTGTTTATTATGAACTTAATCTTTAATAAACACAAACATTTCAGTATCTAAAGATGAACAAGACAAAAGCTCTTATAAGAAACTGGGTACTTCTATAAAATGTGGTTTTTTTTTTAAAGAAATGCTTCCAGTTATTTTTCTTCCCCCTCCCCATTTTATTGGTATCTTTTAATTTCACACTATCTTCATTTTTTAACATATCGCTGCCCTTTGCCATCTTGTAAGCTATCCGTTGTAAAAAAGAACAAAAAAAGGCAGGAAAAAAAAAACAGTTCAGCAAACTAATACATCATCCTTGGTCCCACAGCCTCAAAGAGAGGAAAGAGGTACCTTCCCTCCACCCAATTCTTCTCTCAGACCAAGTTTGATCATTGACTCAGCATTGAGTTTGAGTTTAGGGCCCCCCCCCCCTTTTCATTTACGATATTTTAGTTGTGTTTGTTTTCCCTCAAAATGGTGTGTTGTATAGATAGTCTGGTGTCCTCTTTGGGAGTTGACATTTGGGTTCTGATCCCAGTTCTGCTATTAAATGTTTGTATGACCTTGGACAGTTCATTTTTCTGCTTTCATCCCATCCCCCCTTCCCAAGTATTCCCCCTGCCCTTCCCCAACCTCTTTCCTCATCTGGAAAATCCGAAGATTGAACAGAGATAATCTTTAAGGTGATTTCCAGCTTTCAAGTCCTATGATTCTATGAGTATTTTATGAGACCCTTCATTAGTCCTCTTTTCTTTAGCTCAGAAAATTAGCTGAGGAAGTGGGAGATGTGGATTAACAACGTACATTCTGCACTCGTGCCTAAGTGCTTTACAATTCAGGAAGATTCATCCCTGATTGCAGAGCTTGTTTGCACTGTGAGGAGAAATGAGAACATGGAAGCTTTATTGCTTCCCTCTCCTCTGAATGCTCTCATGGAATTGAGCCTTACTGATGAACACACATTTTGATTTTCGTTTTTTGTTTTTTTACTTTGTGCTCCCCCCATGGTGAAAAGTTTTTTTTTCTAAACCAGAGAATTCTAAAATGTATTCCATTTGTCACAAAAAATCTTTTTAAATTTAACTTTTAAAAAGTTTTATCAATGCTTTTTGTTTTTCTGTTACATTTACACTCTTTCTTAACATTAGGTCACTTCCTAATTATCTCCTCCTCCCAATAAAACCCTCTTTATTAGTAAAAAAGTACAGTGAGGTAAAGCAAACTGACATTTTGACTCACCATCTATTATGTCTGATAAGAGTAA